>NC_064633.1:38375050-38685313 GCF_023864275.1 Schistocerca cancellata | reverse complement strand
GTCCATGACGTGAAATGCCAAGAAGTGCTGTCGAAGACGTTTTCCGTAATCAGACCAGTCTTCCACCATCTCGTCATAAGGAGGAAGAAGGAGGTATAGACAACAACGAGAGACGCCCCACATTGGATGCCACGATGAAATCGCGAATCACCGATGTGAGAAGTGTTTGCTGTTCATTGAGACCTTGCAATAGTTGCTCTAAAGTAGCCATGGAAACCTGTGGGTCAACGATGAAAAGAAAAAATCCACTACCTCGTTGCCAATTTTATAACGTCAAGTTGAACACATATATTTCAAAGATTATACAATACATGTAAGTCACAGAACTAGTAGACAAAGTAAGACATGTGTACACGATAACAGTCAAATCAGCACTGAGTCCAAGTCTAGCGGCCGCTGGCTGGCTGTCCACTTAGGTGGCGTGGCTGCTGCATGGCTGGCAGACAGCGCTGCATGTAGAGGACGCGCGTAACCGCGTGGCAGCACTTTGAAAGATCAGCGAGTCACGACAACTAAAACTGACACAAAAACTGCTACTTTGATTGCACCTGCAGTACGAGCAGTTGGTGAGCGCAATCCGGGTCCTAGTTATTTATACCAGTAAGGTCTGGTTTGAAACATACATCTTCCCATTGTTCATTTGCCCATCTTTGTAGAGGTTTTGATGCAGCTCATTTGTAGTACTTGTGAAAACCTGTCAATGCTGGGCTGGAAGTTAAGAGGGCACAGGAGTTTCATTTTATGACAAATCCGAAACAGGTAGATAAGCGGGCTTTGCACAGTTGTAATTCCACCTAGTTGTTGCAAAAGGATACTTTTGATTATGATTATACAATTAACACTCTCTCTTCTGGTCACTTGACAATGACTCTCAGAGTACAATTGCACAGATATAAATGTAGACTGTTTATGCTAAACAGATTGAACTTGTACTGCTGGGGGGAATTAAACTTTATTAGGACAGAAACCTCATTTGACTGAAGAACCACTAACAAAAAACGAAATTTACATGTATCCAACATGACATTAATGCAGGATCAGCAAGTGGGATTACATAAATTCTTTACATAGTTTCAGTAACAGTTGCGTTTTATTATGCTGCTGATCACTTTTGAACTACCAAGTTCATTTTCAAGCCACGTGTATTAAAGCTGCACTAATGGTGCCTGGTTAGGCAGCAATGAATTTGCATATGGGTAATGTACACGCCATGTACTCACATGGAATGTGAGACCAATTTCACAGTGCAGATGTAGATGTAGATACAATTGATAAAGTGCAGTTTAACCAGAGTCTAGTTCAGCTTCACTTCATGAATACATTCACATTGTGAAATTGGTCTGATGTTTGTAGTGTGACAGGGCCTTTTATCAGATACCCTGGTCCACTATTGATATTTGTACACCTAAAGATGATCGTGTTAGCAGGTAGCGGTGAGCAGTTGGGTGACGTGTGACGTTCTCTTGTTGGGTGAGGCTCTACGTATGGTTTGGCACTCCAAGTTGGGAGTGTCGTGGAAGGCTCAGAGTAAAAGGGCCACCAACAATATCAATGGAACCCAAAACAAATGAATTACTTTTATGTTAAAGAGAACTTTGATATGTGGCCCAAGAGTCAGATATTATATATCTGTAGGTGTTAATGTTTGATGTTTGGTTAAAGTACTTTGAGTTCTGATTACTGGGATCTGTCATTGTGAGACTTGAAGACTAAATACAGAGAAGGGCAAATGACAGTTTGAAGTTTATCTGGTAGCTTGAAGTAGTTATCATGATCCAACATTTTAGTATCACCTAGCAAGGATCAAAGTCCAGAAAAAAAGCAAGTTCAAGTTCATATACAACAATGGGATAGAATAACTGGACCACCAGAACAATTTCTAAAGGTGACCATTCAACAGCAAGATTTATAACAGGTAATTGGCATATGGCAACATGGTGAAAAGTACCAAACACAAATAGCAGCTGAAGTATGCCACTAAGAAAAAGCTCTGCCTTTTCACCACACATTTTGTGTGACTATGTACAATGTGTCTATTGTCCATGTGTGAACTGATTGTTCCCTAAATGAGCACTGTTAGTGTAGCTTTAATAGGTTTGGCTTGAAAATGAACTTGGTAGTTCGAAACTAGTTGTGGCCATCACAGAATGCAACTGTGACCAAAGTACAGTAAAGAAAAACACTTAATTATTTCCAGTGAATCTGTTTATAAATTGTTTTGATAGTTTCGTAGAAAATTCATTTGGAACAGGTCAGGGTGCAGGAGGTAGTTGTTCTTGTTCTTGATGTTATTTCCGCAACATGAGCAAATATTTGCCCCCCTGTTTTCTCACATTTTATTTCAGAAAGATAAGTTCTCATGATTTTCTGCTGCTGATATTAACTGAAGTTTTGTGGACATTTATTAATGTCAGATTGGTACAATATTTTGGTGATGTACTTAGTCATCATCATTAGGTCATTTGAGCTGTAAAGGGGCTGCTCCTTTCTTTATACCTGCCCTCCACCCCTACCCTTGGTCTTCCTGTGGTCCTGTTGATGATGTAACATCTGATGCCTGCTCATCATATCTGCTGCTGACTCGGGAATTTCATACACATTCCTAATGCACAAAATGACAGGAAGAAATCGACTGGACAGCTGTTAACCTATCTGAGGAAGAGATAGTGGACTCCATGAAAACACTGGAAATAAGATGTCTCATTTTCGTGGTTACACCTAAAGCATGGTGTATCTCAGGTCTTGTCGGTGCAATAAAAACAAGTTCAACATCGCTGACACATTAGGTGACTAAAAATGTCTGTCAAGATCCATCCTGTGCTCTACTCAAAGCAAAGTCACCCAAGCCTAGTTTCTTTGGAGACGAGAGGAAAGTTCTTCATGAATTACAATAGGGCGCTAGCGTTGTGGCACTCTAGCTGATAAAAGAAATGAAGCTTCTATAGTTATGGTAAGAATCACTTTACACCTAGATGTGCCACGTCATAGAATCGTGGATGTTCTACTGACCAAGAGAGTTCACAGGAAGACAGCACCTATACGGAAAAGTATCAGTTTCGCTGAATAAGACCATCAAGAACCCATGGGCTCCAGTTATGCCTAGGATGTACGGTTGAACGAAGGGGGAGATGCGCCAGTCAGTCAAAATAGCTGGAGCCAGCCGCCAGAGACTGTGGTCATATGTGTGTGTGAGTAGCATTTTTGTGTGTGTGTGTGTGTGTGTTGTTGGCTGAAAGTTAACTTCCTGGCAGTCTTTTTGTTGTGCCTGTTTGCAACTCAGCATCTCAACTATATGGTGAGTAGCAACTGTCGTTTTCATATTATTGTTACATTCCATCCTGGATTTTCCACTGTTTAATTTATGGATTGGGACTAAGATGAAGCAAAGAAATGAAACTGAAGGAAGTCAAGGTAGTAAATCTGTGCAAAATAATCTGAAGTAGTTTCTCAGACAATGAAAGTTATAACCACAAAGGAGCTAAATTATGGAGTAACAGCAAGGAAAGGAAGAGGTGTAGGTAGGCACACAAGAAAAAGAAAGAACTGTTTATTAGTGTTGCTGAAACTGACTATAACATTCAAAACATCAGAAAAATAGTGGAAAATCTGCAAGGTAAAAACAGTATGAATTTGGATAGGTTGCTACTCATCACACAAAACAGGTATTGTGCACCAGATGTACACATTTAAAAGTATACTGCTGCATGTTTTTAAACTATTTGACAAAGTCCTTTGTCAGATGAAATGAAAAGGACACGGACACACACACACACACACACACACACACACACACACACACCTGATTGCTGTGCCAGTTCACTGCTCATTTCCTCTCCTTTGTGGTGAGTAGCAGTCTGTCCTAGTTCATATTTAAATAATAAGATAAAGCAAAAGAAATTAATAGAGAATATCTTGATCTAAGATAAAGCAAAAGAAATTAATAGAGAATATCTTGGAATCTTTTTAAAAAGTATGGTAAATTTTATATTTATTGAAATATCTGGATTATTACATTTGGTAATGAATGAGAACTGAATCAAATGACTGAAAAACTAATTTAATGTAAATTTGTTTTATTGCCTGTTAGGTACAAAGAGAGACTTCATGCAGCTGAGACAACTGGCATCAGGAGAGGATTTTTCTCTGGCCTGGGAGGTGGTGTCATGTGGTTCATCATATACAGCAGCTATGCTTTAGCTTTCTGGTATGGTGTGGAGCTAATCATCAACTCCAGAGAAATGGGAGACACAGAATATACACCAGCTGTAATAGTCATTGTAAGTACCGATATTTTGTTAGAAGATAATCATTACTTCTACACCCAAATTTCTCAGATCTTTAAAATATGTCTTGATATCAACATATTTTCTGAAAGAGCAATGTATGTGAAAATTTTGACACTGCAGCAACAGATTACTGTTTGCTGCAGGTGATACTAAAATGATCTGTAGGTCTGGAGATTAGAAAATTATGAAAAACACACAGAACCATTTTGCTCTCTATGCAGGTGTTATGAGGGCATGCTGAAAAGTAATACCTCTGAAATTTTTGTGCGAAAACTCTTAAAAGCTTTTTAAATTAAAAAAAAGTTGGTAACATTCTACATTTTTATTCTTCATGTTTAGATATTTGCAGCCCTCTGCCGATAGAGGGCTCAGAATTGTAGCTTATATCATGGTGGTGTGTAATGTAATTATGTCAGTGTATGAGAAACAGCATGCTGTAATTAACATTTGAATTTGAAGAGTTTGTCCACATACGATGCACCCTCTCCTTTAGCATGGCAATGCCAGACCATACATGAGCACTATAACATCCACAACAATCCAACGCCTTCGCTTCATTGTTATCGATCATCCTCCGTACAGTCCCGACTTGTCCCCATCTGATTTTCATATGTTTGTGTAAATTAAAGAACAACTTGAAGGGCTTCACTTTAATAGTGATGAAGCAATGCATGATGCTATCATTTATCATCTTGTAAAGTCATCAGATGATCAAAACTAATTCCAAAATGATTTAGCCAGATATCTGTATGGTATGGAAAGTGGCAATTGACTCTAAATAATGAAAAGTGTGAAGTCATCCACATAAGCACTAAAGAGTCTGCTAAATTTAGGTCACTGTTGTGACTCGCCGATCATTCAAAGCGCCGCCGCGCAATTACGTGCGTCCTCTACGTGCGGCGCTGTCTGCCAGCCATGCAGCAGCTGCGCCACCTAAGCGGCCAGCCGAGCAGTGGCCGCTAGACTGGGACTCAGTGCTCATTCGAATGCTAACGTGTACACATGTCTTGCTTGTCAACTTACTCTGTGACTTATATGTGTTGTGTCGTTCTGAAATATATATGTTAAACTTGACGTTTTAACAATTGGCGATGAGGATGGGATTTTTCCTTTTCACCGTTGACCCACAGGGTTCCATGGCTACTGTCTAGCAACTATTGCAAAATCTCCTAAAACAGCAAACACTTCTAACAGTGGTGATTCGCGATTTCGTCGCGGCGTCAAATGCGGGGCGTTTCTTGTCATTGACTATACCTCCTTTTCCTCCTTACGACGAGACAGCGGAAGACTGGTCTGATTATGAAAAACGTCTTCGACAGCACTTCTTGGCATTTCATGTCACGGACGAACAACCATCTGAATCTCTGTTCCTTTCCTGGATTTCACCTAAAATGTATCGGTTGTTGTTGCAATTGGCTCCTTTAAAGGATCCTGCGCCTTTGTCCTTTGCCGAAATGTGCTCACTTCTGTCTGTCTATTTTCAAAAGCAAACGAATGTGGTAGCCTCTCGTGTTGCCTTTTATCATTGTCAAAAACAGCCACATCAATCCTATCGTGCTTGGGCTGCTGAACTTCACGGCCTCAGTATAAAGTGTCAATTTGTTTCTGGTCCTTAACATGCCTTTCGGCCTCTATCAAAACCAACGCTTGACATTTGGGGTTGCTAGTGCCCCTGCTCTCTTTCAGCGATTCTTGGAAGAATTATTGCTCCCTGTCCCTGAGTGTATCAATTACGTGGACGACATTGTTGTCACTGGCTCCACCACTGAAGAACATCTACAAAATCTCCGCACACTTTTTCATGTGTTCTTCATGTGGTCTTAAGTGTAATCTTCAGAAATCAGAATTTTTTCAGGCCTCTATCACATACTTGGGGTTTCAACTCTCCGGGATGGTATTCGTCCGCTTCAGCAAACTGTCGCTGCGATCGATGCCCTTCCTCGCCCTACATGTGTTAAGGAACTGCAGGTCTTCTTGGGGAAAATAGCATACTATCACAAGTTTTTACCGTCTGCGGCTTTGGTGGCACAGCCGTTGCATCGACTATTGCATAAAAATGTGCCTCTTCACTGGTCCGCGTCATGCGAAGTGGCTTTCCAGAAATTGAAGACTATGCTGAAACAGGCTCCGTACCTGGCTACTTATCGACCTGGCCAACATCTTGTTCTTGCCATAGACGCCTCTCAATACGGGGTCGGTGCAGTCCTTGCGCACCGTTTTTCTGACGGTTCGGAACAACCCATTGCTTATGCCTCCAAAACGCTCACTGATGCCCAACAAAAGTAGTCTCAAATTGAGAAAGAAGCTTTGGCCATTATTTATGCTCTTCATAAGTTTGGTGTTTTTCTCTATGGCTCAAAATTTCATCTTGTTACGGATCACAAACCACTTGTTTCCTTGTTTCATCCATCAACGTCACTTCCTGACAAGACTGCACAATGCCTCCAGCGTTGGGCTCTTTACTTGTCTTGTTTCAATTATGAGATTCATTTCCGGCTGACGGCTCAACATGTGAATGCTTATGCACTGTCTCGCCTTCCCATGGGTCCTGATCTGGCATTTGATAGGGATGAACTTTTGTGTTTCCACCCGGATGTTGCCGAGCAGTGGGTTGTGGACGGGTTCCCCATCACCTGGGACTGCCTGGCAGCTGCTACGGGTTCTAACCCTAACCTCTCCCGGGTTTTACGCTGTATTCAGAAGGGTTGGGCAGATCGTCCATCTGCTAAGACTTCTGATCTGTTGCGGAACTACTACGTTTTGTGTTACCACCTCACGGCTAGGGATGGTGTTATCATCTTTTCCACCGACATTGCTTCGCCGCATGTTGTGGTACCTACGTCTTTGCGTGCTTCAGTCTTGCGCCTCCTTCACCGAGGGCACTGGGGTGTCTCTCGCACAAAATCTCTGGTGTGCCGCCATGTGTACTGGCCCGGCATTGACTCTGAAATCGCACGCATGGTCGCTGCCTGCAGCCCTTGTGCGTCACATGCCGCCGCCCCAAAGTCATCTTTGTCACCGTGGCCTTCGCCTGAGAAGCCCTGGGAGCGTACTCATGCTGACTTCACAGGACCTTTTTTAGATACTTATTGGCTTCTCGTTATTGACGCCTACTCTAACTTTCCTTTCATTGTCCGTTGCACGTCGCCTACCACTGCGGCAACAACCAATGCTCTAGCTCGCATTTTCTCTTTGGAAGACCTTCCCTCTACTCTTGTTACTGATAATGGTCAGCAATTTGCCTCTTCCGATTTTGCGGCTTCTTACCGTTTCTCCCCCATGGGCGACCACAGCCCGGCTGCGCTCTTACATGGCCGACAGCCCCACACGCTACTTCATCTTCTGCGGCCTTCCACCTCACGGCCACGGGTGCCTTCACTTGGCCAGTTCACCGCCGACGACCTCGTCTGGGTACGGGGATATGGCAGGCGGCCAAAATGGAGCCCGGGCCGCATCTTAAGACACCGTGGCAGATGCCTGTATGAAATTGAGACAGACACGGGTGTTGCAGTGCATCATTCGGACCAGCTTCGACCTCGTGTGCCAGCAATGCCTGTACCAAATGCTGCTACACCACCTTTGGCTCTATCTGACGCTCGGGATCTTGGCATCTCTCAATACTCACAACGCAGCCCTCTCACCGTCATCGCGATGCCAGCTCAAGATCGGACGCCACCAGGAGACGTGCCCATGCAGGAACTGGATGACAATCCTCTGTCAGAGCAAATCTACTCGCCTCCTCCTCCAATGGACGCCGACACATTGCCCATGTCTCCTGTCATATCAACTGGACTTGCCGCAACGGGCAGATTGGTGCATTGGGCCCCAGCAGATTTGACCCCTACGTCTCCTGTCATCTCGACCTGTTATCATCGGGGACACTTCCGTCCGTACGGGAAGCTTCCTCCTCGAGACTTTACGGCGAGTCGAACAACGCTGATCATTCAAAGCGCTGCCGCACAATTATGCACGTCCTCTATGTGCGGCGCTGTCTGCCAGCCATGCAACAGCTGCGCCACCTAAGCGGCCAGCCGAGCAGCGGCTGCTAGATTGGGACTCAGTTCTCATTTGAATGCTAACGTGTACACATGTCTTGCTTGTCAACTTATTCTGTGACTTATATGTTTTGTGTCGTTCTGAAATATATGTGTTAAACTTGACGTTATAACAGTCACACAGTAAATCGCACAAATCTAAAGGCTGTAGGTTCAACTAAATACTTATAGATTACAATTACGAGTAACTTAAATTGGAATGATCACATAGATAATTTTTGGGGGAAAGCAAACCAGAGATCGTGATTTATTAGCAGAACACTTAGAAAATCCAACAGGTGTACTAAAGAGACTGCTTACACTACACTTTTTCACCCTCTTCTGGAGTATTGTTATGTTGTATGGTATCCACAACGGATAGGATTGAGGGAAGATTTCAAAAAAGTTCAAAGAAGGACAAGTCATTTTCTATTACTGCAAAACGGGAGATAGAGTGCCACAGACATGGTACATGTATTAGGGTGTTAATCTTTAAAGCAAAGGTGTTTTTTGCTGTGGGAGGATCTTCTTATGAAATCTCAATCACCTACTTTTTCATCAGAGTGTGAAAATATTTTGTTGGCGCCCACCTGCATAGAGATAAATGATTGTCATAATAAAATAAGAAATCAGAGCTCAGACAGAAAGATTGAGGTGTTCATTTTTCCCACCAGCTGTTTGAGAGTGGAATGGTGGAGAAATAGCTTGAAGATGGTTTGATGAACCCTCTGACATGCATTTAATTGTGAATTACAGAGTAATCACATAGATGTAGATTAGTGGTCCAACAGACCTCTGCTTCCACTTCCGCAACTGTGGAAGTTCTGCACATTATTCCACATCCACATCCACTTCCACATTGTTATATTAGAAGTTTAGTGGAACTTTCAATAGTGGCGAGATAGTCGATGTGAGAGTGCGTTGGCCCATTATGTCACCTGTTGCGCAGACAGGAGTTTGTTCGGTGGAGTGTGTAGCAAGCCAACATGTGCCCTTAGCGATTGTTGTTTTATTGGATGATTACGCAGTGATCTGTGTGCATTGCCATGAAAGTACAGCATTTTCTCACTCATCAGTCTACTTTGTTTTGCTGTGTAATATTACTGTATTGTACAGCGGTTTTTAACCAACAGTTTTGTCGTGTAATGTTAGTTAAAGAGTGCAATAATGAAACCAAAAACGAGTCTTATTTGGAACTGTTTTGTTGAGATTAATGATTTAAATACCAAAAGCAAAATCTATGCCAAAATATATTCGCAAAAAGGGCGTATGACCACCGCACTGAAGAGTCATCCTAAATAATTGCATTTTGAGAAGTTTGCAGAGTTTGAGAAGTTAAATGAAACTATTGGACATTGAGTGGAGATGAAAAAACAAGAGGTTAGTCAATATTTGTATAGTAATGTAGTCAGTACTAATAATATAGTTCAATTGTTATAGGGTGAGCTGTGTCCACTACTGGTGCAAATCTGTTTTGTCCAAATGATTCTCAATATGATAACATTTTAAAGAGCTCACCTCACCCTTAGTTCTGCTAAGGTTGTGTTGGTACAAGTTGATAGATAATGTACCTTTTCTTGTTGCTGCCAGCACTTCATGATATGAGCATATAACAGTCTGTGCCATGGAATAAAGATACCACTGTAGTATGTGAGCTGCTAGTGAGTGTATGTTGGCAGCATTGCACGAAATTTAAACTGGTTTTACATCCCTGCCCATCACCCAATCTGAGGTGAGCACTTTAAAAAGTTATCACACTCTATATAAAAAAAATTTCCAAGAATTTTATCTTCTATTTATCTAAAGAATAGTGATTGTACTCAAGTAACTGTTTATAATTTGAACCAGTGTGAATCTTGCATTTATTCAGTAGGAAGTTAGTTTATTGATTGAATTTTATTCTCTATATTGCATACCAGGTGTCACTAACTTCTTTACTATCATCAGTTCTAAAATAAACACTAATGATAGTAAATAAGTTAACGAAACCTAGTTACAATATGAAGAATAAAATCCAATATTTTTATATTAACTTCCTGCTGAAAAACTGCAATATTATTTATATATTGGTTAAGGAATTTTTCTTTTACAATTGTTGCTTTAGCTGGGCATGCTGTCAATTATTGATGTGCTCTGTTTAACAACTTGGTATTTTATTTTTGTATTACTTTTTAGATATTTAAATTCTTGGGTATTTTACTATTTTTATGTCATTGTTATAGGTTTCTTTTATTACATCCAAAGATGCTAAATAGTGACGTACATTGCAACAATGTCTGCAAGTAAATGATTATTGGGATTCCTCACACCTAAAATCTCAACGAATGGATTATGTGATTGCTGAAATGATTCCTCTCCAGAACTTATTGTTTAATTTTGTCTAGGGTACTGGCTTTTGCTGAGTAATGCATGCTGTTCTTCCAAAGTATAAGTTGAAAGTTCATGATTTTTTTTACTTTGTATTTGAGCGAAAACATGTACAATAAGCTGGCAAGAAAAATCAAAAATTTACTTGAAGAATTTGAAAAAATATCTTTCTCAACTGACATATGGTCTGATTTGCATTCTGGAACTTCATTACTTAGTTTGACTTCTCGTGGTACTTCAAAGAATTTTCACAAGATGTCTATAATTTTGAAATGTGAAGTCATGACTGGGCATCGTACTTCTAGAATGGGGCACAAATCACCAAGCAGTGCATTGTACTATACATGATTGTGGATCTGACATGATTAAAACTTTGCAGTTGTCTGACTTTGATGACGTGAATTGTACAATACATCACATATTGTATTCGAGCTGTTGTGGAATCACAGGAGTGGCTCCTTCAACTCACAGCTAAATTGAGAAAAATTGCCACCCTTTTCAATAATTCCTTAGTGGCACAAACCAAGCTGGCAAAAATTCAAAAGGAACATGTTAAGCAACCTGCTTTATCTGTCATTCAGATTGCCCAACATGGTGAATATTGTTAAATATATATAAATGAATTTTAATCTTGTGGTATATCTTTAGTGTAAGTATTGTGTATTTCGTTTTTGTGAAAATCCTATCTATTAATTTAATTTCGTCTGTTTTGCACTGGAATGGCATGTTCTATGTGAGGGAACAATTTTCAAATCTCAACGATTTGCTAATTTTATACTTACGTTCAAATCCAGTTATGATGATCTCCACTGAAGGCTTGGATAACTGTTCAAAAACTTGTGGAAGTAATGAAACCATTTGAAGAAATTACTACAAACTTAAGCAGTTCTCGAGTGAGCATTTCATCAGTCATACCACTAATTCAAGTTCTTATGATCACTTTACAACAAGAAGAAACAAAAACTAATACTTCAGAACAATTCCAAAATTTTACAAGAAAATTTTTATGAATAAAATTCAAGCATGAGATTTGGAGAACTGACCAAAATTAATAAGCACACAATTGTGACATATTTAGATCAATGATAAAGGTCCAACTTTTTCAATGGCATTGTCGTATAGCAAGTTGAGTTCCAAATTCTTATTTTACTTATTTTGATGATGATGAAAATCAGAGCTCCAAACTCATCTCAAGATGACTGCGTACCTACTAGCTTTAAAAGGTGCTGATTTGAAATAGAAAGTCAGCCTTCAACAAGCTGTGGCTTCATCATAGAATTTCCATTAGAAACATAGTTACAAACGTTACAATTCGAAAATGAAAGTATACTTTCAGTGCCACAGTCATACCTACTGGAGTACAAAAAGAAAAAAGACTTCTTCTAAAAGATGATTCACTAATGTGGTGAAAATCAAATGGAACCAAATACCAGTAACTATTGCCACTAGCTCACCAGTATTTTTCAGCTCCTCGCAGTAGTGTAGCCAGTGAACAATTATTCGGTGGAGCTGGCCTCATATACAAAGAACGTCAGCATAGATTGCAGGATGAAAAACAGCAAAACTACTTTTCGTTAAATATAATCTGCCATTGATGAATTTTGCGTATTAATATAACTAAAAATAGTGTTTGATAAAGAATTGTTCCTTTTTTTCCTCCCATTTCCAATTCCACTAAATTTGGAATGCTTCTGTTATCGCACTTCCTTTGCATCACTAATGTAGATGTAGATGTGACTCCATCAACAATGTCAAACATTCTACAGTGTTGGTATCAACAAACTGGTCTCTCGTTAAGACAAATGTACTCATCACCAGGGTGACTATGTTGAGAAATTAATATGTAGATGTGAAGAATAAAGAGGTAGAATGTAGTTCGTTTTATTTCAAAAGTCTTAGTGTTAATGGAAGCACTACTTTTTAGCTTACCCTCATTCATTTGAAGGGAATACTACGAAGAAAAAATTCATCCTCTTTTTAATCATGTTCAGAATTACTCAGCATTATGTAATATGACCTAATCCATCATTTATTACATTTGCATATTTAAGAACACATGCCTTCATCCTGAAGTATTATATGCCAGGACATCTGTGTGAATGCATTTACCCCACTATCATCCAGACCTACACATTACACCATTGACAAATCTTGTGCTTGAAGCTACTGACCCAGTGGAGAATGTTAACTCTGTGTGACATAAGAAGGGTCATGTGTCAGTCACTTTAGTAGGGATGGAAGTGGTAAGGTGGGCATGGCAATGTCTGTGTTTTGTGTTCATAAACTCACAAATAAAATATATGTAACTTCGATACGATCATAGTTTTGGTGCTGATAAGATCAGCGCTACAGATAGCCGTACTGTAGGTGCAACCACAATGAAGGGGTATCTGTTGAGAGGCCAGACAAACGTGTGGTTCCTGAAGAGGGGCAGCGGCCTTTTCAGTAGTTGCAGGGGCAACAGTCTGGATGATTGACTGATCTGGCCTTGTAACACTAACCAAAACAGCCCTGCTGTTGTGGTACTGCGAACGGCTGAATGCAAGGGGAAACTATAGCCGTAATTTTTCCTGAGGGTGTGCAGCTTTACTGTATGGTTAAATGATGATGGTGTCCTCTTGGGTAAAATATTCCAGAGGTAAAATAGTCCCCCATTTGGATGTCCGGGCGGGGACTACTCAGGAGGACGTTGTTATCAGGAGAAAGAAAACTGGCGTTCTACGGGTCGGAGCATGGAATGTCGGATCCCTTAATTGGACAGGTAGGTTAGAAAATTTAAAAAGGTAAATGGATAGGTTAAAGTGAGATATAGTGGGAATTAGTGAAGTTTGGTGGCAGGAGGAACAAGACTTCTGGTCAGGTGGACACAGGGTTATAAATACAAAATCAAATAGGGGTAATGCAGGAGTAGTTTTAGTAATGAATAAAAAAACAGGAGTGCAAGTAAGCTACTACAAACAGCATAGTGAACACATTATTGTGGCCAAGATAGACATGAAGCCCACGCCTACTACAGTAGTACAAGTTTATATGCCAACTAGCTCTGCAGATGACGAAGAAATTGAAGTAATGTATGATGAAATAAAAGAAATTATTCAGGTAGTGAAGGGAGATGAAAATTTGATAGCCATGGGTGACTGGAATTCGGTAGTGGGAAAAGGGAGAGAAGGAAACATAGTAAGTGAATATGGATTGGGGCTAAGAAATGAAAGAGGAAGCCGACTGATAGAATTTTGCACAGAGCACAACTTAATTCATTCATCTGTAAAGAAACTGACTAACACTTGGTTCAAGAATCATAAAAGAAGGTTGTATACATGGAAGAAGCCTGGAGATACTGACAGGTTTAAGATAGATTGTATAATGGTAAGACAGAGATTTAGGAATCAGGTTTTAAATTGTAAGACATTTCCAGGGGCAGATGTGGACTCTGACCACAATCTATTAGTTATAAACTGTAGATTAAAACTGAAGAAACTGCAAAAAGGTGGGAATTTAAGGAGGTGGGACCTGGATAAACTGACTAAACCAGAGGTTGTACAGAGTTTCAGGGAGAGCATAATGGAACAATTGACAGGAATGGGGGAAAGAAATACAGTATAAGAAGAATGGGTAGCTTTGAGAGATGAAGTAGTGAAGGCAGCAGAGGATCTAGTAGGTGAAAAGACGAGGGCTAGTAGAAATCCTTGGGTACCAGAAGAGATACTGAATTTAATTGATGAAAGGAGAAAATATAAAAATGCAGTAAATGAAGCAGTCAAAAAGGAATACCAACGCCTCAAAAATGAGGTCGACAGGAAGTGCAAAATGGCAAAGCAGGGATGGCTAGAGGACAAATGTAAGGATGTAGAGTCTTATCTCACTAGGGGTAGGATAGTCAGAGACGAAACGTTTGGAGAAAAGAGAACCACTTGTATGAATATCAAGAGCTCAGATTGGAACACAGTTCAAAGCAAAGAAGGGAAAGCAGAAAGGTGGAAGGAGTATATAGAGGGTCTATACAAGGACGATGTACTTGAGGACAATATTATGGAAATGGAAGAGGATGCAGATGAAGATGAAATGGGAGATAACGATACTGCGTGAAGAGTTTGACAGAGCACTGAAAGACCTGAGTCGAAACAAGGCCACGGGAGTAGACAACATTCCATTAGAACGACTGACGGCCGTGAGAGAGCCAGTCCAGACAAAACTCTACCATCTGGTGAGCAAGATGTATGAGACAGGCGAAGTACCCTCAGACTTCAAGAAGAATATAATAATTCCAATCCCAAAGAAAGCAGATACTGACAAATGTGAGAATTACTGAACTATCAGTTTAATAAGTCACAGCTGCAAAATAGTAACACGATTTCTTTACAGATGAATGGAAAAACCATAGAAGCCAACCTTGGGGAAGATCAGTTTGGACTCCATAGAAATATTGGAACACGTGAGGCAATACTTACCCTATGACTTAGCTTAGAAGATAGATTAAGGAAAGTCAAACCTACGTTTCTAGCACTTGTAGACTTAGAGAAAGATTTTGACAATGTTGACTGGAATACTCTCTTTCAAATTCTGAAGGTGCCAGGGGTAAAATACAGGGAGCGAAACTCTATTTACAATTTGTACAGAAACCAGATGGCAGTTATATGAGTCGAGGGGTATGAAAGGGAAACAGTGTTTGGGAGACTCGCCGGCGACATTGTAATTCTGTCAGAGACAGCAAAGGACTTGGAAGAGCAGTTGAATGGAATGGATAGTGTCTTGAAAGGAGGATATAAGATGAACACCATCAAAAGCAAAACGAGGATAATGGAATGTAGTCGAATTAAGTCGGGTGATGCTGAGGGAATTAGATTAGGAAATGAGACACTTAAAGTACTAAATGAGTTTTGCTATTTGGGGAGCAAAATAACTGATCATGGTCAAAGTAGAGAGGATATAAAATGTAGACCGGCAATGGCAAGGAAAGTGTTTCTGAAGAAGAGAAATTTGTTAACATCGAGTATAGATTTAAGCGTCAGGAAGTCGTTTCTGAAAGTATTTGTATGGAGTGTAGCCATGTATGGAAGTGAAACATGGACGATAACTAGTTTGGACAAGAAGAGAATAGAAGCTTTTGAAATGTGGTGCTACAGAAGAATGCTGAAGATTAGATGGGTAGATCATATAACTAATGAGGAGGTATTGAATTGGATTGGGTAGAAGAGAAGTTTGTGGCACAACTTGACTAGAAGAAGGGATCGGTTGGTAGGACATGTTCTGAGGCATCAAGGGATCACAAATTTAGCGTTGGAGGGCAGCGTGGAGGGTAACAATCGTAGAGGGAGACCAAGAGATGAATACACTAAACAGATTCAGAAGGATGTAGGTTGCAGTAGGTACTGGGAGATGAAGCAGCTTGCACAGGATAGAGTATCACGGAGAGCTGCATCAAACCATTCTCAGGACTGAAGACCACAACAAACAACAACATCACAATTTTGATGCTGATTGTCTTTTCCCTCTTACACAGTCTCATAATCCTCCCATCCTGATGTGATCCCTTGAAAATTTCCTACAAAATTGTGTCATGATTTATAGGCCACAATACAGCAAATAAGTGCAGAGAATCAATGATTAAAGGCAGATGCAGAAGTCTGCATCCAAAGTACTCAGGTCATGAGTCAAATTAATAACAGGCCTCAAAAGTATAGGCACTGAAAGTGCAATGGACCCAACAGCAGTTATATCCATTTCTGTGATTCCTACAGTTCAATGTTTCCATGGAATATCTGATTAATATAGTCACAAGACAACAACTGATTGAGCCATAACAGTTTTGACTGCAGATGCAGAAACGAATGTCATGAGTGTGCAGACTGAGAAAGGACACAGTTATGCCACTATGAGTTGACATAATAATTTGACTGAACTCTCTGGGAAGCAGGAATAACTTTGCATATTGGTGTGAAGATGCAATAGTGCAAGGGATATAATTTGTTGCTTACTTAGCCTCGATCACATAGTGACTTGCTGCATCTGAAACATTTGTATGTACTGAAAAACTCCTTCGGTTCAACATAATAATAATAATAATAATAATAATAATAATAATAACAACTTTGTGCCACTCAATGACTGAGTTCAAGTCTTTATGTTGGATGCCACTTCAGCAACTTGGGTATTCGTAATCTACCCCAGTTGTCCAATGGGGGAAAAAGCACCTACAGTTTAATGTGAAATCCAAACCGAGTATAATTCCTGGCAATTCCTCACATTGTCAAGCTGTGAAGGCTAGAATAAAGGCAGACTGAAAACATCCATTGTCTGACCAGAATTCAGTCCCGTGACCTCTCAATTTCCTGGCAAGTAGTTTACTGCTAGATCACCAGGCATGACAGTCTAATAGATGATAATGAACAAATGGCAAAATACTTTGTTATACCATTACCGGTAGATCTACACTGGGAATCACCAGTAGTAATTTTCAAAAGATCATCTGTAGCAGATCCTAAATTCCAATTTTTTGTTGATTACAGGAATTTGAATGTTGTGATATTACCATATATTCATCCATAGCCAAATCTGGTTCAATCCTTAGTCAATCTTTCATGTTTGCATTTTAACCCTTTTTTGTGTTACCATTTTCAGTCAAGACCTGCAACAACATACTGAAATACAGCCAACAGAATGTGAGAGAATATGTATCTCTGCCCAAATGTAATTTTAATATACCTACAGTACAATATTTAGGACACAATTACTGCCAGCACAGCAGGCAAATAGAAAATAAAAAAAAAGGTACCTACTGTAAAGATCTCCCCAGAACTAACAAATGTTGACTTCCAGCTATTCTTCTGCCTTAGCTAAATTTTATAGGATAATAACTTTTTATTTGTTGCTCCACCCACATATGGATATGTCACATATATTGCATACATATGTGTTGGGACCTGTCCATCTCCTCCTTCCTCATTTTTCTGTCCATACGTGTTCTCCTCACCTTCTCTCTGTCCAACATCACCTCTCCCCCCTCCCCCCCCCAAATCTTTGTCTATCTTCTCCTCTTGTAATCTAAATGGTTAGATGGTTCTTACTAAACTTTGGGCATGATAAATGGCATTAAATGTTTCTTATCTTTCATCCATGGTATCAGTTTGACATTGCAACTTACACAACAAAATGCGCAACTCACTGTTTATCTGGATCAGCTAATCCATGCTCAGAATATAAGAAATATGAATTTTGCACATAACTTGTTGTTCGCCCCACTTGTTCCTTCAATAAGAAATGACCACAAATACCCTGAAGAGCCGAAGAAACTGGTATACTTGCCTAACATCATGTAGGGCCCCACAAGCACACAGAAGTGCTGCAACACAACATGATATGGACTCAACTAATGTCTGAAGTAGTGTTGGAGGGAGTTGACACCTTGAATCGTGCAGGGCTGGCCATAAAGCCGTAAGAGTAGGAGCGGGTGGAGATCTCTTCTGAACAGCACATTGCAAGGCATCCAGGATATGCCCAATAATGTTCATGTCTGGGGAGTCTGGTGGCTAGCAGAAGGGTTTAAACTCAGAGGAATGTTCCTGGAGCCATTCTGTACATGGGGTGTGTCGCATTGTCCTGCTGAAATTTCCCAAGTCCGTCGGACTGCACAATGGACATGAATGGATGCAGGTGATCGGACAGGATGCTTATGTACGTGTCATCTGTCTGAGTCATATCTAGCTGTATCAGAGGTCCCATATCACTCCAACTGCACACACCCCACACCATTACAGAGCCTCCACCAGCTTAAATAGTCCCCTGCTGACATGCATGGTCCATGGATTCATGAGGTTGTCTCCATATCCATACACATCCATCCGCTCGATACAGTTTGAAATGAGATTCATCTGACCAGGCAACATGATTCCAATCATCAATAGTTCAACATCAGTGTTGATGGGCCCTTGCAAGGTGTAAAGCTTTGTGTCATGCAGTATCAAGGGTGGGTGAGTGGGGGTGGGTGAGTGGGCCTTCGGCTTTGAAAGCCCATATCAATCATGTTTTGTTGAATAGTTCACGTGCTCACATGTGTTGATAGCTCAGCATTGAAATCCGCAGCAGTTTGTGGAAGGGTTGCACTTCCATCATGTTGAATGGTTCTCTTCAGTTGTCATTGGTCCTATTCTTGCAGGATCTATTTCTGGCCACAGCAATGTCAGAGATTCGATGTTTTATCAGATTCCTGATATTCATGGTACACTCTTGAAATGGTTCTACAGGAAAATCCCCACCTCATTGCTACCTTGGAAATGCTGCGTCCCATCACTTGTGCGCTGACTATAACATCTCATTCAAACACACTTTAATCTTGATAACCTGCCATTGTAGTAGCAGTAACGATCTAACAACTGTGCCAGACATTTGTTGTCATATATAGGCATTGCTGACCGTAGTGCTGTTTTCTGCCTGTTTACATATCTTTGTATTTGAATATGCATGTCCATACCAGTTTCTTTGGTGCTTCAGTGTATAACAAAACTTATTCAATGAGTGTTTACAGTCTTCACGTTAATATAGCCACTTTTGAAAACAAACACAACTTCATTCTACTAGCAATGTGAAGGCATTAACTTAGCTTAGCTCATAGATGAATAAACAACTCTTACTTCCACTATTGATAGCTTGTGAATGTTACCAGCTGTAGTACCATATTTAAAATGTCCCAATCTGAGCCATATAATAAAACAAATGATGATGAAAAAAAGTGACATGCTAAGACTTTCTTAGTAGTGTTTTATTAGTAAACAGCTTAAAGAGGAACAACGCCATTGTGTATCTGTATTATTACAGAATTTGAGGAACTGCATGTGAGTTACTCAGAAAAAATGTGGCTTGCAGGTAATTGCAGTACTGACAATGAGAGTAATCGTATTTGTTATCAGTATACTACAGACATATTTGACACTCTACATCATTATTTACATTTCATTATTTTTTTCCTCCAGTTTGAGTGTTCAGTAATCATGACATGTATACTATGCTCAAAGCTAAATTAGAAATTTTTTGCTGTGCTTGTTTGTGTAACCTGTGTTTCATTTGCTGAAAAATGCAACTATGAAATAAACTTGTGAAATTGAATGATTTTTCTTTATTATTTGCCTGTTAAGGGACTGTTAGTAGATGGTTGTTTTTCATTTCTTAGGTCTTGTTTGGAGTCCTTGCTGGTGCCATTAATATGGGTATGGCTTCACCTCACCTGGAAGCCTTTGCAATGGCGAAGGGGTCTGCAGCAGCAATATTTAAAGTGCTAAATAGAAGACCAGAAATTGACAGTCTGAGTGAAGAGGGAAATTGTCCTGAGAAATGCAATGGAGAGATTGAACTTAAAAATATACATTTTCTGTACCCATCTCGTCCAGATGTGAAGGTAACAATAAATAAAATAATAAATATTTCGCATTGAAAATATGTTTATTAACTATAGCTCTAGTCTTTAAACAATGGGATTATCGAAGTTAACTATCAGCCAGTAATAGTTATTACACACCTGCTACAAACAGAAAAGACTTAAATATTTGCATTTCAAATAGTCATTGTTAGTTGGTAAAGTGCTTTTGTATTGTCAATAAGTATTAAAATGGATCCACTGTGACTGGATAGCTTCTGATTTGGTCATATGTCTATCAGTTTGCAAATATTACACACTGAAAAAATGGATTTAATAAATTTACAGTCAAATATACATTGAAAAAAGTTTTAACTAACTAAGCATTCAGAGATTCCATGACTTACCACATGGGAACGCGCTGGTAGATAGGCACAATAAAAAAAACACACACACAAAATTTCAAGCTTTCGCAACCCACGGTTGCTTCGTCAGGAAAGAGGGAAGGCGAGGGAAAGATGAAAGGATACCGACACAAGCAGATATATCTCTGCTTGTCTGTATATGTGTGGATGGATATGTGTGTGTGTGCGAGTGTATACCTGTCCATTTTTCCCCCTAAGGTAAGTCTTTCCGCTCCCGGAATTGGAATGACTTCTTATCCTCTCCCTTAAAACCCACATCCTTTCATCTTTCCCTCTCCTTCCCTCTTTCCTGACAAAGCAACCGTGGGTTGCGAAAGCTTGAAATTTTGTGTGTGTGTGTTTTTTTATTGTGCCTATCTACCAGCGCTTTCCCATTTGGTAAGTCATGGAATCTTTGTTTTTAATATATTTTTCCCATGTGGAATGTTTCTTTCTATTTTATTTATAAGCATTCAGAGAAATAGATTCAAACTGGAAGTCAGAAAAATAGTCATTTGGAGTAATTTCAACAACCTGTGAATTAATTATGAGTCATCTACAGTCGTAAATAAGGGTACCAATTGGAAAGTTTGTTATCTTGTCAGTTATTTACATTTTTAATAGGTCATATTCATGATAACTATTATGATGTGGAACCTGTCATTTGAATAAAAGTTGTACACACATCTTAAAAAATACGTGTATTAATGGTCTACTTATTTCCACTCAAGAATTTCTTTGTGTTCTTGAAAAAAATTTTAAGGAGAGATAACTTTCACCCTCTGACTGCTACAGATGTTCTCTCTGCATTGCGTTCTGAGTGTGGCTTTGATGTCACAGAACTGCTTGCCTAATGCTGATAAGTATGCTGCAAGATGGTGTTCTGGCTGCTATATTTATCATCCGATTTTAAGAAAACTGTTTGGTGAAAAAAATTGTTTTGTTCATCTTTCAGTTTGATATTTTTGCCTGATAAAGGACTGAATTTCTTTTCATTATTCAACATAGTTACTGTGCTGCCTCAGAGTAAGTAAAGGATTGTGTGAAATTTTAAAGAATTTGCAGATTTAAATACACATTACATAAACTTCGCGTGTGGTTGATTTTAGTTCCTGTGTTGCTGTGTGTGAAATGTAGATAGCATATTGAAATTTCTCTTAAAATTAAGAGCATAATGATGTCTCAATTTGTTCTTGAGTTATTGATTTTTATATCCAGTGGACAGTCATGCAAGGCACACCCAATTCTATTGCTCCACTTTGGGAATCATGTTTCTATAACAAAGTGTCATATTTTATCAACAATTCAAGATATGAAATTGAGGTTTTTTGCAATTGATAGCACACAGAGGCATGCATATTATATTATAAATATTTGAAACTTATTTATTCTCTGAGATATTCAAGTAATTCATCTGCAGCAGTAAGAGGGTGGGTGGAATGGTGCCTGTAAACACAATAGTGCTTAAGGAGAACCCAGAGGCCACATTTCAATATGTCCTCAGCACCTGGGGAGTGGCAGAACATGAGAATTAATTCATCCACACCATTCAAAGGGTACATTAATGAAGCATCTTTTTATACATATGTATTTCACTCCTTTTCCATGTTCAATATGTGTTCACCAGAAGGTAGTGCAAATCATTTTTACTTCTAGTATTTGTGACCATCTCTCTCTCTCTCTCTCTCTCTCTCTCTCTCTCTCACTCACACACACACACACTCTCCACTCTCCACTCTCCACTCTCCACTCTCTCTCTCTCTCTCTCTCTCTCTCTTCAGTTTGATGTGACTCACCACAATTTTTCTTTCATGATGTGCCATTCATTGCAGCATTAAATGTTGTTGTTCTGCGTATCTGCTGATCACTTTTAGAAAGATATTTGACATGCTGCAGAATTACAGTTTAAGAAAAAAAATAAAAAATAAAATATAAAAAAATAAAAATAAAAAATGTTCATAGTAAATAGGGTGGAAAATTAAATTTTTTTGTGAGTATTTAAACTTGAAAAAGCACATTTTGTAACTCCTAGAACAATTTAGTTCATCCACATTTGTGCTTAGAATCATTGCAAATCTTTTGCAAGTTTTCATATGGAATAACATTTTGGAGTAAATGAAGAAAGTCTTCATTGTTCAAAATCGTGCTGTAAGAATAATATGTGGTGCTCACCCAAGATCATCTTGTAAACATCTATTTAAGAAATGGGGCATTCTGACTAATGCTTCACAGTATACATATTCCTCCATGAAGTTTGTTGTAAACAATTTGCAGGAGTTCAAAAGGAACAATGATGTACATAATTACAGTACCAGAAGGAAAAATGACATTAATTACTCCATATTCAGGTTATCTTTAGCGCAAAAAGGGTTGTACAATGCTGCGACTGATATTTTTGATCACTTATTTGTGGATATAAAATGTCTGACAGACAAGAAACTAAGATCTGAAAACATATTGAAAAATTTTCTCCTTGACAACTTCTATTCTGTAGAATAATTTCTATTATTGCAATGTATAAAAAGTCATAAGTAGCATATCTGTAGGTATAAAAAGAAAAACACTTAATATTCCTCATATACCTATACTTAGAAATTAATTTGCAGTATGGATGTGAAATGACTCATTCCACATCATTACAATTTATCGTGCAAAACAATCCATGGAACATGAAACTAGATAGAAGCATTACTCTTCATCTTTGAGTAGCATTGTGTTACTCTCAAATTCAGTGGACTATTATCAACAAATTTCACAAGTAAATAAATTTACTGTCAGAATGCTGTTAATATACCCAACAGCTGGAATACAAGCCTATAATATATGCATGGATGAACCCTATGCACAAGTGTAATTACTTCCTTTAGAACAAAAGTATGCCTTTTGTGTAAGTGAAGAGTTACCTTAAAATGTTATTCCATATGACATCAATAGATTAATGAATTTACTAATTTCTGTGTCCCTAATTTCGACAGTTATTCTTATGATGAAAGTAGCAGTATGTTTCCAATGTGCACACAAAAAAACTAGAATTTTCTATCTTGTATACTGTTTTTTGCTGGTGCCTTCAATTAATTTGGGATGGTGTATCTTTTAAGTATAAAATCGGAGGAGCTGTGGAATGTGTGGACAGCAATGTGCAAGCTACAGCTGGAACTGTCATTGGTATAGGACAGTAATTCTCATTGGATGTATAAGTGAAGAGCTTTTGGAGATATCAACCATATTGCTTGACAAATACTTTTGAAATCTGTGCTGATAGCAATTGCAATGCACATGCTTCATGACCATTCTTTTCCTGGTGTCCAAGCTGGTTGAACCTGAAACTGATAGCAGTGAGATTTTTGGAAAAAATTTAAGTGTGTATCAAAAGGATAGGCAAATAGCAAGTGGAGGTAGTGTATTTGTTGGAGTAGACAGGAAACTCAAATTCACTGAGATAGAAATTGAAGGTGCATGTGAGATTGGGCAAGACTCAGTATCAGATGAGGGCATAAAATGATAATTGGGTTCTTCTGTCGCCCACCATACTCATCTTCAGTTGTAACCAAAAATTTTAGACAGAACCTCAGTTCACTTGTACGTAAGTTCTCCTATCATACTGTAATCATCAGTGGAGACTTAAATCATCCAACAATTAATTGGGAAGTTGAGTTTTGTTAGTTATGGGCGTGATACGACATCCTGCGAAAAATTACTAAATGCCTTTTCTGAAAACTACCTAGAACAGGTAGTTAGGAAACCCACTGATGACGGAATTATATTGGATCTAATGGCAACAAATAGACATGATCTCTTTGAGGATATCCACACCGAAACTGGCATCAGTTGTGGCAGTAATGATTACCAAAGTACAAAGGACAAGTAAAACAAGCAGAAAGATATCTATGTTCAGTAAACTAGATAAAAAAATCAGTTGTGCCATATCTCACTGAGGAACTGGAAACTTTCAGCACAGGGCAGGAGCGTGTAGAGAAACTCTGGCTCAAGTTTAAAAGAATAGTTGACCATACACTTGATAGATATGTACCCAATAGAAAAGTTAATAATGGGAGGGAACTTTGATGGTATATAGTCACTGTAAAGAAACTTCTAAAGAAACAGAGATTATAGCATACTAGAATTAAAACAAAGACTAGTGTTTTATATAGATAGAGAATGATGAATGAAACATGTTTGGCATTCAAGAGAGAATGCATGATGCCTTCAATGACTACCGTAGCAGAATATTGTTGGATGATATTTCACAAAACCCAAAGAAATTTTGGTTGTATGTAAAGGCTGTTAGTGGCATCAAAGTTAGTGTCCAGTTCATAGTGAATGTGACAGGTCCTGAAATCAAGATAGCAAAGCAAAAGCTGAAATGCTTAACTATATTTTCAAATGTACCTTTACAAAGGAAAACCGAGGAGAATTGCTCCAATTTAATCCTTGTACCACTGAAAAAATGAATGAAATAAGTATTAGTGTCAATGGTGTTGAGAAATGGCTGAAATCATCAAAATTGAATAAAGCTCCAGGGTTGATAGAATCGGAAGAAATGAATCAAAATTTGTGCCACAGCCAGTGTTTAAACCCAGGTGTCCTTGCTTACTAGATAGGAACACCACTATGGCTGGGATTTGAACCCAGGTCTTCTTGCTTACTAAGCAGAAATGGGTAGTCCGTGAAGTAATGTTAGCCCTAGTGCTGCAGTGGTGTAATGGTTAGCATTCTTGGGTTCGAATTGTGACCATGGCACAGATTTTAATTCGTTTCTTCAGACTCCATTATTATTCAGGGTATATACACTCTGGGACAACTGGGAAATCTAGGAAAAACCCAGGAATTTTTTCATCTGGGAAAATCCCAGGGGTTTTTAAGAATTCCGGGAATTTTTCGTTGTTTTAGTTTTCAGTTAAATTTTTGTAGTTTTGACTGGTAAGTACTGATATGGAACAAAGAATTTTACTTTAGCCTCTTACTACAATATAATACTGCAGCAATAAAACCTACCCCCCTGAAGGTCCAGGGATTAGAAGAGGCCCGAGGTACTCCTGCCTGTCGTAAGAGGTGACTTAAAAGGAGTCTCACATGTTTTCGGCCTTTATATAATGGTCTCCTGTAGTGTATGACCTCTATTTTTCTAAATTTTCCCAAAGACCAAGCCAATTGTGGAAGGGCGCCTTACACGGTGCATCATGTCCATCATGCGTTGAGTTCTTTATCCCACTTTCTTGTTGCATTTCAGCCCCACTCATTCTCCATCTCTTGGGCTAGGACACCTTCCCGGGTGTGTTTTCCACCATGCACTATTCAGTGTCACTATCTGCATCGATGATGACCCTGGACTTCTTTGCACCTCATATCCAGCATGGTAGCCAGTCCATTGTGGTGGGGCCGCCATATACCCTGTTTGTTGTAGCACCCTGACCACACAGGGATCGCTCTGCTGATGCTGTGCCGTCAACTCACCATGTATGCCAAGTGGTAGATGCCCAACCCCCTGGGGCATCGGGATTCCCAGCAATGGCCATCCTGCCAGGTAGCCTCTGCTGCAGCTGGGTGGCACCCGTGGGGAGGGCCCCTGGTCGGAGTGGGTGGCATCAGGGCAGATGACACATGATGAAGTGTAGTCCATCATCTCTCACTGGTGGTGAAGCACCAGCAGTCTCTAAGCATTCACGAGCTCAATTCAACGCACGGGAGTATGACCCCCAAATCGTTCCCCTCCCTGGCCACACCATGGTAGGAACATCAGGCTAAGAATGGCAGCAGATCTTAATCGCCCTGGTACCTCGTATGTTCGAGAAATGATGGGGGAATCTTTCATGATGAAGAAGTCTCAGTTTTTTGTTGAACATTTAGAGGACAAGTTTGGGGAGGTGGAGGGCTTGTCCAAAATGAGATCTGGGTCAGTCTCGATCAAAACAGCATCCTCTGCCCAGTTACGGACATTACTAACTTGTGACAAGCTAGGGGATGTTTCTGTAAGCATCACACCCCATACGAGCTTAAATATGGTTCAGGGTATCATATTTCACAGGGACCTTCTTTTGCAGTCTGACAATGAGTTATGTGCCAATTTAGAGAGGCGAGCTGTACATTTCGTCTGGCGTGTCCAGAACGGTCTGAGGGATAGTCAGATTGCCACCCGTGCCTTCATCTCGGACTTCGAGGGCGATACATTGCCCTAGAAGGTCAAGGTGATGGTCTACCGCTGTGGTGTAAAGCCCTATATCCCTCCCCCAATGCATTTCTTTAAGTGCTGGAAGTTCGGCCATGTGTCTTTCTACTGTACTTCCAGTGTCGCATGTCAAGATTGTGGATGCTGATCACATCCCAATACTCCATGTGCCCCACCTCCTATCTGTGTCAACTGCGGAGAGCACCATTCGCCTTGCTCGCCAGACTGCAGGATCTCCAGGAAGAAAGGAAAATCGTGGAGTACGAGACCCCGGACCGAATGACCTATACTGAGGCTAAGAGAAAATTTGAACATCTGCATCCTGTACGTACGACATCGTCTTACGCCACCGCTACAACAGTTCTGGCAACATCAGCTCCGCCAACCCCAGTCATATCTCACAGCTGGAAGACTACACCTGCACTGTTAATGGCGGGGGGGGGGGGGGGGGGGGGGGGCGCATTTCCCTCCCCGTTACTCCTGCACCATCTACTTCGGGAGCAACACCAGCCCCAACCATCGGGGTGCCCATCCCCACTTCTAAGCTGGAGAAGCGTAAGTCTTCATCAGCTTTTCTTCCTAGGAGGGGGTCCCTTGGGTCACTCTCTTCCCAGGTTTCTGCAAGTGAGAAAGAAGACATCCACCTGTGGCTGAAGAGCTCAAACGCAGCTGGTCGTAGGGCTTCACACTCCTCCTCACTCCTGGAGACTGAATCAGTGAAGTCTTCACAGCCAGGTAAACCTGAGGAGTAGCGAGAGAAATCCAAAAAGAAGACCCCCCTGAGACCAAGGAAATTGCAGTGGCACCCACACTACCGCTACCTACGAGCTCTGCATCTGAGGATGGGGTGGAGATTCTGGTGTCTGCTGAGGACATAGATCTCGCCAGACCCTCAGACACAATGGAAATAGACTGCTCAGGCAATAAGTTGGTGGCAGCAGGTGGCTCTGAGGCGTAAAGTGCCTCATTGAATGGTCCGTGCCTTCCCAATCTCACGATGACGTCACCCTCCAGTGGAATTGCGGCAGTTTTCTCCACCGCTTGGCTGCGCTGTGACAACTGTTAAGCTTTACACTTGCTATCTGCATTGCCCACCAAGAAATCTGGTTCCCAACAATGCAGACCCTTTCCCTCCATGCTAGTAAGAGATATTAGAGGAGCCATAGCGACTATGATTGAGTGCCAGGTGGAGTTTGCATTTATGTCCTAAACTCAGTCTGTAGTGAACCTGTGCCCCTTCAAACCACTCTTGAAGCTATGGCTGTCAGAATAAGGACGACACAGGAAATAACTGTCTGCAACGTATATCTTCCTCCAGATGGTGCAGTGCCCCTGAATGTATTAGCTGCACTGATTGATCAATTCCCTAAACCTTTCCGTCTTTTGGGAGATTTAAATGCCCGTAACCCCTTGTGGGGTGGCACTGTGCTTACTGGCCGAGGCAGAGATGTCGAAACTTTACTGTCTCAGTTTGACCTCTGCCTCTTAAGTACTGGGGCTGCTACACATTTCAGTGTGGCTCGTGGTAGTTACTCGGTTATTGATTTATCAATTTGCAGCCCAGGACTTCTATCATCTATCCACTGGAGAGTACGTGACGACCTGTGTGGTAGTGACCATCTTCCTGTCACTGCCCCGGCATCAGGCCAACGCCTGCCCAGATGGGCTTTAAACAAGGCGGACTGGGAAACTTCCATCTCTGCTGTCACCGTTGATTCTCCCCCCCACATGGTAACATCGATGTCGTGGTTGAGCAGGTAACTACAATTGTTTGTGCAGCATAAAACGCGACCCCTAGCTCTTTAGGGTGCCCAAGGCATAAGGCAGTCCCTTGGTGGTTGCCGGAAGTCGCTGAAGCAATTAAGGAGCGTTGGCGAGCTCTACAGCAGCTTAAGCAGAACCCTTACCTGGAGCACCTCATAGCCTTTAAACGGCACCGTGCCCTTGTTCGCCAACTTACCAAATGTTGGAAGCAGGAGTGTTGGGAGAGATACATCTCGACAATTTGGTGCAATATGTCACTTTCCCAAGTCTGGGCAAAGATCAAACATCTTTTTGGGTACCAGACTCCAACAGGTGCCCCGGTGTTAAGATAAATGGCGTGCTATCTACTGATGCAAATGCAATTGCCAAGCACTTAACTGAGCACTTTGCTTGAGCCTCTGCATCAGAGAATTAGCCCCAGCCTTACGCACTCTCAAACGGTGGCTGGAAGGGACCGTGTCCTCTCATTCACTACATGCCACAGTGGATCTTATAACACCCCATTTACAGAACGGCAGCTTCTCATTGCCCTTGCACATTGCCCTGACACAGCTTCTAGGCCTGATCGGATCCACAGCCAGATGATTAAACATCTCTCATCTGACTACAAGCAACATCTCAACATCTTCAACCAGTTCTGGTGCGATGACATCTTTCCATCACAATGAAAGGAGAGCACCATTATTCCAGTGCTCAAAACTGGTAAAAACTTGCTTGATGTGGGTAGCTATCGTACCATCAGCCTCACCAGCGTTCTTTGTAAGCTGCTGGAACATATGGTATGTTGGCGGTTGGGTTGGGCCCTGAAATCACGTGGCTTGCTGGCTCCATGTCAGGGCAGCTTCCGCCAGGGTCGCTCTACCACTGACAATATTGTGTCCCTTGAGTCTGCCATCTGGACAGCCTTTTCCAGATGGCGACACCTGGTTGCCATCTTTTTTGACTTACCTAAAGCACACGACATGACCTGGCGACATAATTACCTTGCCACATTGTATGAGTGGGGTCTCCGGCGACCGCTCTCAATTTTTATCCAAAACTTCCTGTCACTCCATACTTTCCATGTCCAAGTTGGTGCCTCCCATAGTTCCATCCATATCCAGGAGAATGGAGTCCTGCAGGGCTCTGTATTGAGTGTCTCTCCATTTTTAGTGGCCATTAACGGTCTAGCAGCAGCTGTCAGGCCCTCCATGTCACCTTCTCTGTATGCAGATGACTTCTGCATTTCGTACTGCTGCTCCAGTACTGGTGTTGCTGAGCGTCACCTAAAGGGAGCCATCCACAAGGCACAGTCATGGGCTCTAGCCCACAGCTTCCACTTTTCAGCCGCAAAGTTTTGTGTCGTGCACTTCTGTCTGCATCATACCATTCATTCGGACCCAGAGCTTTACCTTCATGATGATCCAGTCACTGTAGTGAAGACATATAAATTCTTAGGACTGGTTTTCAATGCTTGATTGTCTTGGCTTCCTCATTTTCATTGGCTTAAGCAGAAGTTCTGCCAGCACCTCAATGCCCTCTGTTGCCTGAGCAACATCAATTGGGGTGCAGATTGCTCTACGCTGCTGCGGCTCTACAGAGCCCTTGTCCAATCCTGAATTGACTATGGCAGTGTGGTTTATGGCTCAGCAGTGCCCTCAGAGTGCATTTACTCGACCTTGTGCACCACTGCAGGGTTCGACTAGTGACAGGAGCTTTTAGGACGAGTCCCGTGACCAGCGTACTGTTGGAGGCTGGTGTCCCTCCATTGCAGATCAGACATGCACAACTGCTCACCAGTTATGCAGCACACATTCCTAGTTCTCCTGAGCATCTGATTTGCCATCACCTTTTCCTGCCCACAGCAGTCCATATCCCACAATGGTGGCCCAGGTCGAGGCTAATGATTGCAGTTTGCGTGCGGTCCCATCTCTCTGAACTGGAGTCCTACCCTTTACCACGTCTACTTGCGGTCCATTCACATATACCTCCATGGTGTATGCCACAGCCACAGCTTCGTCTGGATCTTTCACATGGCCCTAAGGGCTCTGTTAACACTGTGGCTCTCCACTGTCACTTCCTATCGATTCTTGACGTGTTTTGGGGCTCTGAAGTGGTTTACACTGATGGCTCAATGGCTGATGGTTGCGTTGGCTTTGCCTATGTTCATGGTGGCCATATTGAACAGCATTTCTTTCCCAATGGCTGCAGTGTATTCACTGCAGAGCTGGTGGCCATTTCTCGTGCACTTCAGTATCTCCGTTCATGCCCTGGGGAGTCTTTTCTTTTATGTACTGACTCTTTGAGCAGCCTGAAAATTATGCACCATTGCTACCCTCATCATCCTTTGGTAATGTACATTCAGGAGTCCATCTATGTCCTGGAACGGTCCAGTTGTTCAGTGGTGTTCGTCTGCCTTCCTGGTCATGTTGGAATCCCAGGAAATGAACTTACTGACAGGATGGCCAAACAGGCTACACGGTAACCATTTCTGAGATCGGCATCCCTGCAACTGACCTGTGTTCATTATCATGCCACAAGGTTTTTCATCTTTGGGAGACGGAATGGCAAAATCTCAGTACGCACAACAAACTGCGAGCCATTAAGTGGACCACGAATGTGTGGAATTCCTCGATGATGGCCTCTTGCAGGGGCTCTGTGGTTCTCTGCTGGCTCCGCATTTGCCATGCCTGGGTGACCCACGGCTACCTCCTGCACCTTGAAGACCCACCTCAGTGTTGGTGCGGCGCCCAGTTGACAGTGGCACATATTCTTCTGCTCTGTCCTTCTTTGGCTGCCCTACGACTTCATCTTCAGTTGCCAGACTCGTTATCATTGATTTAAGCAGACACGACCTCATCGGCTGATTTGGTTTTATGTTTAATCCGTGAGGGTGGGTTTTATCATTCGATCTGAGTTTTAGCACATGTTCTTTGTTCCTCTGTGTCCTCCACCCTAGTGCCTCTAGGGTGGAGATTTTAATGTGTTGCAGGGTGGCTGGATTTTCGTTTTTAGTTTCATGGTTGGCCAGCCACTGTCATTTGCTTCCTTGTTTTACTCTCTTCTAACTGTTTCTTGCAGATCTCTGTTGTTTTCTTGTCTTCTTTTGCTCCTTTTAGTGTTTATTGCCTTTCCTTCCTTCTTGTGGTCTTTCCTTTCTTTCTGTTTTATGTTATATGTCTCATCTGTTTTATTCTCAAACTTGTGGCATTTTTAGAATTAGGAACAAGGGACCAATGGCCTCGTAGTTTGGTCCCTTGCCCTCTCTTTTAAACCAACCAACCAATACAATGTAAATGAGGGAAAAAATAAATAAATCTTAAGTTGCAAAGGAAATGCACCATTTACAGCAACAAAATGCAGTGCACACACAAGCATCTACCAATGGTAAAATGTGTTGAAGGCTTTAGGATGAAGACTATGCAATACTTAATAACAACAAATTGCTTCTGATGGGTGTGATGTCACAACCGTTAACATTAGGTTCATTTGAGCAGTTACCAGCAGGCTTATGTGCATGTGCAGTTGAGTCACGTATGAGCTATACCTTCTTCTGCCTCTGGCTACTTGAAGTTTGGCTGTTAGCTGTATCCATGCTAACTAGACATGGGCTGTATCAGCCGTAGCAACAAGCAGCTAGATGCTACCCGGAAACATTGTTCTGGCACACCCAACCTGCAAGATTCGTGCATGCTTAGAGCAGTCTGAGTTGTAGTGGGAAGAGGAGTATTAATTGCCTTGCAGAACAATGATCGATTTGCTAAAAAAAATATGGCTTTAATTAATCTTGTCCACAGAGGCAGTCAATTTATTTGAAGCACTATTGGCTAGGGTCAACTGTTTACTGAATTTCAAGTGCACATTGTTATGTTTAGCAACTTAATGGCATAATGCCATAGAACTAAATACGAGGTAATACAGTATTGGTACTTAAGAAAATTTGCATTCCAAAAACAACACTGAAAAGTTTAAAATCAGATTGGGGCCTACTTCATTGTGAATCTGGACATATGAATATGCTCTTTAAGCTGAATTACAGATTTAGTATGGTTTACGAAATGCTGGTGCTCTTGGAATATCCTCTGATGTCCTGATTCATTTCTGACGTAATGTAAGATCTCTTAATGCCATACACGCATGTACATGTGGGCTACCTACCTCATCTTGGCTTCGCAGGCACAGTAACGCTGTTTTCTCATGCTCTCTGACAACTGCTGAAACGAATTCTAAAAGGTCGCAGGAAAATATTGCAATTGGTCATTTGAAAAGCATTACACTTCATTTTGTGCAATATGAGTTATGTTACGTGTACAAAACTGCTTTGAATTTCTTAATTCACAGTGTTTGATTTTCATTTAAAGCTTAACACTTTGAGGGCCAGCCTCTTAGAAGAATTTTGAGCCCATAATTGTTTTTTGTTGTTGTGTTTACATGTTAACGTCTGAAGCGGATTTGTTAGCCCAGTTAACTACAGCCCCTGGAAAACAGCAGATGTAGTTTATGATTTAGTCAGCACAATCGCTATTTCTCTTCAGTTAGATGAGGTGTAAATAGCTTCAGTCTAATATTTCTACTTATCCTTCACTGTATGTAAAGCCACTCTGTTAATATTAGCCAAAATTTTTAAAACAAGACGAAACCTGATAGCCCAAGGATAGTTCAATACTGGCTGCATTTATATGTCAGCAAAAATTGATTGTGGAACTGAAAAACTGCTAATCAGAAGCAGATTTTCAGAATAAATTTTGAAGTGTTTACGTGACCACCCAGGAGCTGTATTGGGAAATCGGCTTACGAAATCAGGTTTTGGGAGCCCCAAGTAAATGCGATGAATATCTGCTTTCATCAACTGGCGAGATCACGTGACATGAGCTATGATTGGCTTGCAAAAGTGCATCTCGATCTTGATTTCAATGCTTTGGAAACTAAAGTTCTGTATTTGGTGGAATTCTACTACATACTTTCATAATATGAAAATATGCAGCTTACACGTTGATGCAAATCAAAGAACTTTCCAAAATGCATTTTTTCTGGGGTTCGTTATTTTAAGTGTTGGGAAGTTCTACGCCAGTGGATAAAACCTTAACCATTCAAAGGATTGGTAAGTTTTATGATCACGAGGGAAAGTATACTGTCACTTAACACAGAAAAATCGTATTTTCGCTTGGGAGAAAGTGTATTTTTTAACTGGGAAATCCAGGAAATGAAATCCCTGTTGGAGCTATACTGAATTTGCAGCTGAGTTAGCCCCTCTCCTAAGTATAATCTTTTGTAGATCCCTTTGAACAAAAAAAAACCTTGCCCAGTTCTTGGAAAAAAGTGCAGGTGCACAGGTCTACAAGAAGGGTAGTAGAAGTGATCCACAGAACTACAATCCAATATCCTTAACATCAATTTGTTGTAGAATGTTACAACGTATTCTGAGCTCAAATATAATGAGATATGTCAAAGAGAATGACAACCTCAGTGGCAAGCAACATGGATTTCGAAAACGTCAATCATGTGAAACACAACATGCACTTTTCTCACATGACATACTGAAAGCTTTGGATCAAAGCAGTCTGGTGGCTGCAGTATTTCTTGATTTCCAAAAAGCATTTGACTTAGTACCACATCTACATGCATTGTCAAAAGTATGAGCATTTGGGGTATAAAGTGAAATTTGTGACTGGATTAAGGACTTTTTGGTAGGGAGATCACATGTTATTTTGGTTGGAGCATCATTGTCAGATGTAGAAATAACTTCAGGTGTACCCCAGAGAAGTGTTTGGGACTCTTGCTGTTCATGTTGTATATTAATGACCTTGCAGACAATATTAATAGCAACCTCAAACTTTTTGCAGATGATGCTGTTATCTGTGATGACATACTATCTGAAGGAAGCTGCCTAAGTGCTCAGTCGAATCTTGATAAGATTTCAAATTGTTGAAAAGATTGGCAACTTGCTTTAAATGTTCTGAAATGTAAGTTTCTGTACTTCACAAAACAAAAAAAAAGCATAGTATCTTATGATTATAATATCACTGAGTCACTGTTGAAGTCAGTCAACTCATACAAATAACTGGGTGTAACACTTTCTAAGGATATGAAATGGTATGATCACTTAGGTTCAGTTATGTGTAAAGCAGGTGGTAGACTTCAGTTCATTGGTAGAATTTGGGGAAGTGCAATCTGTCTACAAAGAAGATTACTTACAAATCACTTGTGCAACTGGTTCAAGAATGTTGCTCTTGTGTGTGGGACCCATACCAAATAAGACTAAAACAGGATATTGAATGTGTATAGAGAAGGACAGCACAAATGGCCACAGGTTTGTTTGATCTGAGGGAGAGTGTAACAGAGATAGTGACAGAACTGAGCAGGAAGACTCTTAAAGGTAGACATAAACTATCCTGGAGAAAGCCTATTAACAAAGCTTCAAGAACCGACTGTAAATGCTGTTTCTATGGTTACAGTACAGTCCCCTACGTACTGCTCACATAGGGATCATGAGGATAAGATTAGAATAATTACTACATGCACAGTCATTCAGATAATCATTCTCCTCGCACTCCCATTTGCGAATGGAATGGGAGGAAACCCTAATATGTGGTACATTGGGACATACTCTCTGCCATGCATCTCATGGTGGTTTGCAGAGTGTAGATGTAGAACTAGATGTAGATATAATAAGGGCTAGTTCCAAATCATGTGGCTTCATCACCAGCTTCATCAAGGTCCAAGTTTCTCTCCAGAAGTGCCAGTTCAAGTTTAGAGAAGATACAGTGGGACTGAAGAATAGTTCCTCTACTACACGTGGAGCACCATCTACAAAGCAAAGGATAAGAGGAACAGAAAGTTGAAACAGGGGAGGTCAGTATAAATATAGATACCATCATAAACACAGACAAAAGAGCACAATGCCTGATGAGCACAGCTCTTGAAGACTGCACCTATTACCATAGCTCTTGAATACTGCACCTGTCACCATGAACAACCAGCTACACCTAAGACCAGTATCAGCTACATGGCTGTAGCCTTGCCCAAGTCCAGGAGTTGCCCACAGTGGATTAACCTGCACCACGTACAGAACAGACCGATGTGAAATGTGACAGCAGCCAGCCTTCAGCAGCAAACATGAGCTACTCTCTGTGTGAACAGTGAACGAAGAACAAGAAGTTAGCTGACAGTTCAGACTCACCAAGAGCACCAGTGCCAGGAAAGTAAAATATGCTGTAAACAATCCCTCCTGGATTTCCAAGTTGTGATTCCAACAGACTGATGCCGTGTTGGACAATAATTAGATGACCATACTACCCAAAGTTGAAGTAACAGTGGCACTAAACAGTGCACTGCTGAACACAGTTGATGCTAGATTCACTGTGGCAAATAGTGGCTGCATTACAGATAGCCATTGAGGTAGTCACCAGGTCACAAACAGCTCAGCTTAGCCAGCACAATGAATTGGCTGACAATGTACATGTGGAATTCAAGCAACATTAACAGTGGGTTTATACAGTTGTAATGTGTGGCCCCAATACGTGACTGGCTTGTGAGACACACTTAAAACAAGGTGCAAACTTGTGATGATGTGCTAATTATTACTAATGTCACTCTGACCATATGCCTATGAGCAATGGCCTAGCAGTCTATGTTAACAGTGGCTTTTATCAACACCAAGAGCATTTCCCTTCACTGGAAAAACTGGAAGCAAAAGTGGTGCTGTAGAGACATAACACAGGCACATCTCCTCATTGCTGGGTATTGTACACCTCTTTGATCTACTACAATCAGTTGACTTCACTAAATTCCTGTCCCTTATCATGAAGGTCCTCATGGGTGTCAATTTTGTTCCAAAACATTCTTATTGGAACTCCAGAATGACAAACAATAGTGGTCACAAAAATTCCTTGTTGCCAAATAGCTTGCTGTCCTACTGCTGGGCCTTAATATCCATCTTTCTACCTAACAGGCAAAGGATGGCTGACAAGACCGATCCTGCAGTCATTGAGGGATTGCCGTGGAATATGTATTCAACAATGTGGAGTAGCCTCATTTTTGATATGGATCCAGTCTACAGGTCATCAGCTGGGAGACTTACAGGGCCCCATGTGAGCAAGAACTAGCACCCATAACACAGCCTCAAAATATTGGGAGTGAAGAAACACTGTGTCAACAAATGGAGAAGAAGCAGACCCTCTACTACTATTGTCCTCTTGCAAATAAAGTGAGGCAAAGCAACTATCCATATGCCTCTTTATGAACCCTAATTTCTCTTATCTTTGTGATCCTTATGAGAAATGTGTGTTAGCAGCAGTGAATCATTCTGCAGTAGCTTCAAATGATGGTTATCCAAATTTTCTCATTAGCATTCCCGAAAAAGAGTGTCACCTTCTCTCCAGGGATTTCCATTTGAGTTCCTAAAGCATATCCATAATAACTGTGTGTTGTTCAAACCTGTGGCTAACAAATCTGGCAGTCTGCCTTTTAATTGCTTTGATGTCTTCCTTTAAGCTGATCTGTTGTGGGTCCCAAATGCTCAGTACTCAAGAATACTTGTACATTGCACTGGTGTCCTGTAGGTGTTCTCCTTTGTGAATGATCCATATGTTCCTAAAATTCTCCAGAGTCAACCATTTGCCTTTCCTACTACAATCCTTACATTTCATTCCACTTCATATCACTTTGCAACATTACACCCAGTTCTTAAATGAAGTGACTTTATCAAGTGAAACACTACTTACACTGTATTAGAACATTATGGGTTTGTTTTTCCTACTTGTTTACACCAACTAGAAATTTTGTCTGAATCATCTTTTATCCTTGTACAGTCACTCAATGATGACATCTTCCCATACACCACAGCATCATCAGCAAACAGTCACAGATTGTTGCCCGTTCTGTCTGCCAGATAACTTATATATGCAGAAAATAAAACCAGTCGTATCACACTTCCGTGGGGCACTCCTAATGATACCCTTGTCTCTGATGAATACCCGCCGTCAAAGACAACATACTGGATTCTACTAGTTATGAAGACTTTGAGCAGCTCATATATCTGGGAACCTGTTCCACATGCTCATATCTTTGTTAACAGTGTGCAGTGGGCCTTTGTGTCCAGTGCTTGCAAAAATTTAAAAACATGGAATCTGTCTATTGCTGTTCATCCATAGTTTGCACTATATCATTTGAGAAAAGGGCAAGCTGCATTTCGCATCAGCATCAGCAGTGCTTTCTAAAACTGTGATGATTCATGGACAAAAGCTTTTTCGTTTCAAGGAAATTTATAGTATTCAGACTGAGAATATGTTCAAGAATTGTGCAGCAAACCAATGTTAAGGATAGTGGTGTGTAATTTTGTGATTCCACTCTCTTCTGCTTCTTACATACAGGAGTCATCTGGACTATTTTTCAATTACTTGAGCCTTTGCATGGGACCTGAAACTCATGATAAATGCAAGCAAAGCAAGGGGCCAATGCTGTAGAGTACTCTTCATAAAACTGAATTGGGGTTCCACCTGAACCAGGCAGCTTATTCATTTTCAAATCTTTCGGTTGCTTCTCTGTGCTAGGGATCCCTATTAATATGTTGTCCATATGGAAATCTGTGCAACGGTCAAACAACAGTGTGTATGTACAATTCTCCTGCGTGAATGTTTTCTTAAATGTAAAATTTAAAACTCATATTTCGCCTGTTGTCAAATAAAGTCCCTATGTCTTCTGTTCACTGCAATGTGAAATGTAACCACTTGGAGCACTGTTGTCACCATAGCTGTTTGGTGCCTCTGTAATGTGTTTGTAAACATTGCTTCAAAGTTGGTGTGTGTTCCATCGACTCTCTTTATTTTTTAAAATACACTTGTTTTGACTAGGGTGATGGGGGCTGGGTGGGGGCATAGCAAGGAGCACGTTGCATGTTATTAATTGTGTGTTGATGGGCAGGTGGAATATGTTGCAGATGACTTCATGTCCACAATCACCACTATTTCTCAAGAGAGTATTCTGTTTTGTAATATGAGAAGGCACTTCACTGAGCAACTGAAATACACTCTCATCTATTAGACTGATATACTCTCTCATTCATTTGTAAGTAATTTATTTAAGACTTGATGTCCTCCACTTGCAGCTCTCACAACAAAGTTTGTGCTCTCGTAGCAAATTTTGCTGAATGTTTTTATTATTTCGACGTAATACCTACGGCTTCATCTAAGTATGTTTCCTTTTTTGCTGCTGCTTTTCTTCCAAATACACACACAATGCGATTATGGTGTTAGTAACTGCAGTGCACAAGTGCACAATAACAAGGTGTTGTCTACCATCTTCAGTTTATTGAAAAATATGACGACTCTGTAATACCCCTTCTAAGCATCACATCAAATATCTTTGTCAGAGAAATTTGATGAATATTGTTCATATTTCTTTGTCAAAGAAATATGATAGTGTAATAATGGCCGTAGATCCACTTCGTGATTTTGCATAGAACACTATAACAGTCAGTAGCCCAGCATGACCACTTATGGCAACCACAGCCACATCGGCTCAATTCCAGTGCCCATAAAATTGGTTTTACATCAATTAACTTAAAATCCAGTCATGAAGTGGTTGCATAATTGTTCACAACATGAAGTAAAATTGCTATCAACATGTACAGAAATCAGGTGTGGGCTGCCAAGATCTTTATGCCCTAACTAAACAACGACACAGCCTAGCAGATGTTACAGGCTCTTCCCCACTGCTGCCAGGAGATATTACCATTTCAGATTGGAGGAGATTTCATGAATATGGCTGATGCCTTTGCTGTAGGTTTCTTGCAGGTTGAACATCCAGAGGACCCCCCCCTGCGGGTCCGGGTATTAGAATAGGCCCGAGGTATTCCTGCCTGTCGTAAGAGGCGACTAAAAGGAGTCCATCCCCCTCACGGGGGTAGTTAGCGCCTGCATCCGGAGACGGACGGTTTCACGACCTATAATCGTGGTCTTTTTGGTTTTTCACTTCTCGTTTCTTCCTTCCTTTTGTTGGTCCCTTTCTTTGCTCTTCTCCACCTCACTGTCTTCCTTACTCTTTCCCTTGACTTCTCCTTGCCTTCTCATTGCCTTTTTCTCCTTGCCTTCTCATTGCCTTTTTCTCCTTGCCTTCTCATTGCCTTTTTCTCCTTGCCTTCTCATTGCCTTTTTCTCCTTGCCTTCTCATTGCCTTTTTCTCCTTGCCTTCTCATTGCCTTCTTCTCCTTGCCTTCTCATTGCCTTCTTCTCCTTGCCTTCTCATTGCCTTTTTCTCCTTGCCTTCTCATTGCCTTTTCTCCTTGCCTTCTCATTGCCTTTTTCTCCTTGCCTTCTCATTGCCTTCTTCTCCTTGCCTTCTCTGGTCTCCGCCTCGGCGTTTGAGACAGTCTGTCCTCTTTCTCCCTCTCTCTCTTCTTTTTCCTCTTCTTCCTTCCTCCCTGTGCGTGTCTGAAGGCCGACCCACGCGTTCGCACGCGTAGCCGGTGACGGGGTAACGCGTAAGTCCCCGCCCTGGGTAGACATGTAAGGCACGCGCGTACCCCCTGGTAAAGGCCAGGCCCGGGGAGGGGTGATTGCCTGAGCTTATACCTTCTGACCATGCCGATTGGTCCCTCCGTCTGTTTCTCGGGAGGTGTGACCTGAGGTGTAAACATTCACCTAAGGCGGGAGTGCCCTCTGAGAGGGTCCCCACAAGGAAGGAGCGCGCCATCGGAGACGCTGGCAATCATGGGGGATTCCTCCGCAATGGATTCTACTCCATCGCTTTCGACTTCGACCCAAAAACGGAAATGTGACCAGCCAACAGTGACAAAAGTACTACCGCCTGCCCCACAGTTCCTCGTAGTTTCTCGCACTGAGGACGGAAAGGATTTTTCCTCTGTCAACCCTTTTGTTATTCAGAAGGGCGTTGATGCCATAGCCGGATCTGTCAAATCATGTACCAGGTTGCGTAACGGCACCTTATTACTCGAAACTGAGAGTGCCTTTCAGGCACAAAAACTGCTTCGGGCCACCCTCCTGTACACGTTCCCTGTCCGGGTGGAGGCCCACCGAACTTTGAATTCGTCTCGTGGTGTAGTCTATACTAGCTCCCTCGACGGATTGACTGACGAGGAGCTTCAATCTTTCCTCGCTGAGCAGGGCGTGACGGCTGTCCATCGGGTCATGAAAAAGGTCAACAACGACCTTGTACCGACCCGGACACTCTTCTTGACCTTCGATAGTGTTCAGCTGCCATCGCGCATCAAGGCGGGCTACGAGGTTATTTCTGTTCGCCCCTATGTCCCGACACCTACGCGCTGCTACCAGTGTCAGCGTTTCAATCACACTCGACAGTCTTGTTCCAATGCGGCTAAATGTGTCACTTGTGGCAGGGATGCCCATGAGGGTGACTGTCCACCTCCGTCTCCTCATTGTGTGAACTGTCAGGGTGACCATGCCGCATCCTCCCGCGACTGTCCTGTCTATAAGGACGAACGTTGCATCCAAGAAATTCGTGTCAAAGAGAAAGTGCCAACCTCGGCTGCTCGCAAGCTATTGGCTAGTAGGAAGCCCACGCTGCTCCCAGCGGGGAAATATAGTACTGTCCTCGCCTCTCCTCGGACTACCCGGGAGGTCGCAACCCAGACATGCGATCTGACCTTCAGCACCACGGTCGTCCGTTCGGCCAGTGCTAAGATCGCGCGGTCGACGTCTCCTCTTCCTCCCATCACACCACAGACACCAGCCACTTCCTCAGCTTCTGCTAAGTCGAAGACCCCGAAGTCAGATGCACGGTCCTTCAAGAAGGAACCATCCCGTGCAGACTTCCTCCGTCCCTCGACCTCCCAGCCTTCGACCGGTACTTCCACCAAACGTCCTTCCAAAAAGGCGCATAGGAAGCACAGTTCTCCTTCTCCGCCACGGCGCATCTCTTCTCCTGCGCCACCCAGCAGTTGCCGCCCCAGGCCGTCATCCGTTTCGCCTGGCCGCATCGCCGGTAGCCGTACATCTGGCCGTTCACCGGCGGAGGGAGCTCCCCCTCCCGGCCATCCTCCCGAGATGGCCGATGACCCTATGGACCCAATGGACGATGACTGTCCGCCTACTGATAGCGGCGGCAGTGCTCGCTTGAAGCCAGGCCCTAAGCGGCCTTCGAGGTGACCCCTTCTCTCATCTTCCTTTTCTTACGATGGCACTTATTCACTGGAATATTCGCAGCATTCGCTCCAACCGAGAGGACTTGAAGTTGCTGCTCCGCTTGCATCGTCCGCTCGTCGTAGCCCTCCAGGAAATGAAGCTACGCCCATGCGATCACATTGCCTTGGCACACTACACCTCTGTGCGTTTTGACCTACCCCCTATGGTAGGAATCCCAGCTCATGGAGGGGTTATGTTCCTGGTCCGGGATGATATTTACTACGATCCCATCACGTTGCACACCGGCCTGCAGGCAGTCGCCATCCGCATTACTCTCCCCACTTTTACGTTTTCCTTTTGTACCGTTTACACTCCCTCGTCATCTGCCGTTACCAGGGCAGACATGATGCAAGTTATTGCTCAGCTACCTGCACCGTTTTTGTTAACTGGAGACTTCAATGCCCACCATCCCCTTTGGGGTTCTCCAGCCTCCTGCCCGAGGGGCTCCTTGTTAGCAGACCTTTTCAACCAGCTCAATCTTGTCTGCCTTAATACTGGCGCCCCTACTTTTCTTTCGGACACATCTCATACCTATTCCCATTTAGACCTCTCTATATGTACTCCCCAACTTGCACGCCGGTTTGAGTGGTATGCCCTTGCTGATACTTATTCGAGCGACCACTTCCCGTGTGTTATCCATCTCCTGCAGCATACTCCCTCTCCGTGCTCCTCTAGTTGGACCATCTCCAAGGCAGACTGGGGGCTCTTTTCTTCCAGGGCGACCTTTCAGGATCAAACCTTCACAAGCTGCTATCGTCAGGTCGCACACCTCACGGAAGTCATTCTCGCTGCTGCTGAATATTCCATCCCTCACCCTACTTCTTCTCCACGTCGCGTACCGGTCCCCTGGTGGACCGCAGCATGTAGAGACGCTTTACGTGCTCGTCGACGTGCTTTACGCACCTTTAAACGCCACCCTACAGTGGCGAATTGTATTAATTATAAACGATTACGTGCTCAGTGTCGTCGTATTATTAACGAAAGCAAGAAAGCCAGCTGGGCTGCTTTCACAAGCACCTTCAACAGTTTTACTCCTTCTTCTGTTGTCTGGGGTAGCCTGCGCCGGCTATCTGGCACTAAGGTCCACTCCCCAGTTTCTGGCTTGAAGGTCGCGAATGAAGTCCTTGTGGCCCCTGAGGCTGTCTCCAATGCCTTCGGCCGCTTTTTCGCTGAGGTTTCGAGCTCCGCTCATTACCACCCTGCCTTCCTCCCCCGCAAACAGGCAGAGGAGGCTAGGCCACCTGACTTTTGCTCCTCGAATTGTGAAAGTTATAATGCCCCATTCACCATGCGGGAACTCGAAACCGCACTTGGCCGATCACGGTCCTCCGCTCCAGGGCCTGATTCTATTCATATACAGATGCTGAAGAACCTTTCTCCTGCGGGTAAAAGTTTTCTTCTTCGTACATACAATCGCATCTGGATTGAGGGACATGTTCCCGCATGCTGGCGCGAGTCTATTGTTGTCCCGATTCCTAAGCCGGGGAAGGACAAGCACTTGCCTTCCAGTTATCGACCTATCTCACTTACCAGCTGTGTCTGTAAAGTGATGGAGCGAATGGTTAACTCTCGATTGGTTTGGCTGCTTGAGTCTCGACGCCTACTTACCAATGTCCAATGTGGATTTCGTAGGCGCCGCTCTGCTGTTGACCATCTGGTTACCTTGCCGACCTTCATTATGAATAACTTCTTGCGGAAGCGCCCGACCGCGGCTGTGTTCTTTGATTTAGAGAAGGCTTACGACACCTGTTGGAGGGCGGGCATTCTCCGCACCATGCATACATGGGGCCTTCGCGGTCGCCTCCCTCTTTTTATTCGTTCCTTTTTATTGGATCGACAGTTCAGGGTACGTGTGGGTTCTGTCCTGTCCGACACCTTTCGCCAGGAGAATGGGGTGCCACAGGGCTCAGTTTTGAGCGTCGCTCTGTTCGCCATCGCGATCAATCCAATAATGGATTGCCTCCCAGCTGATGTATCAGGCTCTCTTTTTGTGGACGATTTTACCATCTATTGCAGCGCGCAGTGTACACGTGTCCTGGAGCGCTGTCTTCAGCGTTCTCTTGACCGTCTTTACTCCTGGAGTGTCGCCAATGGCTTCCGTTTTTCTGCCGAGAAGACGGTCTGTATTAACTTCTGGCGCTACAAAGTTTTTCTCCCACCGTCCTTACGACTTGGTCCCGTTGCTCTCCCAATCGTGGAGACAACCAAATTTTTAGGCCTTACCTTTGACAGGAAACTTAGCTGGTCTCCACATGTGTCATATTTGGCCGCCCGTTGTACCCGTTCTTTAAATGTCCTCCGTGTTCTCAGTGGTATGTCGTGGGGAGCGGATCGAACCGTCCTACTTCGTCTATATCGGTCGATCGTCCGCTCCAAGCTGGATTATGGGAGCTTCGTATACTCCTCTGCACGGCCATCCATCTTACGCCGCCTCAACTCCATACAACATCGGGGTTTACGACTTGCGATCGGAGCATTTTATACCAGTCCCGTAGAGAGTCTTCATGCTGACGCTGGCGAATTGCCACTCACTCACCGGCGCGATATACTGCTTTGTCGGTATGCCTGTCGGCTACTGTCAATGCCCGACCATCCGTCTTATCGTTCCTTTTTTGACGACTCTCTTGACCGTCAATATAGGTTGTATGTCTCTGCCTTGCTACCCTCTGGAGTTCGCTTTCGTCGCCTCCTTCAACACCTTAATTTTTCACTCCCTGCAACCTTTCGAGTGGGCGAGAGCCACACGCCACCTTGGCTCCAGGCTCAGGTCCGCGTTCACCTTGACCTCAGCTCGCTCCCAAAAGAGGTCACCCCCAGTTCGGTCTACCACTCCCGTTTTTTGGAACTTCGTTCGAAGTTCATCACCATGACTTTCATTTATACAGATGGCTCTAAGACCAATGACGGGGTCGGGTGTTCCTTTATAGTCGGGGCACAAAGTTTCCAATACCGGCTCCATGACCATTGTTCGGTCTTCACAGCTGAGCTCTTTGCCCTCTACCAGGCTGTTCTTTACATCTGCCGCCACCGACATTCTGCTTATGTCATCTGCTCAGATTCCCTGAGCGCCATCCAGAGCCTCAGTGATCCGTACCCGGTTCACCCTTTCGTACACCGGATCCAACGCTCTCTTCAGCGGCTGGTGGACGTCGGTCCGCCGGTTAGCTTTATGTGGGTTCCTGGCCATGTCGGTATCCCTGGGAACGAAGCTGCAGATGCCGCGGCCAAGGCTGCGGTCCTCCAGCCTCGGACAGCTTCTTGTTGTGTCCCTTCGTCCGATTTTAGCAGGGTCATTTGTCGGCGCGTTGTGTCGCTGTGGCATGCCGATTGGGCTGCACTTACCGACAACAAGCTTCGGGCCTTAAAACCTCTTCCCGTGGCTTGGACGTCCTCCTCACGCCCTTCTCGGCGGGAGGAGGTCGTTTTAGCAAGGTTAAGGATTGGACACTGCCGGTTCAGCCATCGCCATCTGCTGACGGCTGCGCCGGCGCCGTTCTGCCCATGTGGGCACTTGCTGACGGTTAGACACATTTTAATGTCCTGTCCCGATCTTAACCAACTGCGCCTCGATCTTAACCTGCCTAATACTTTCGATGACATTTTAGCAGATGACCCACGAGCAGCTGCTCGTGTTCTTTGTTTTATCAATTTGACACACCTCGCTAAGGACATTTGATGAAGTTTTTTAATCCTATGCCTGTCAGTCTGTCTTTTATTGTGTTTTTCCTTTTAGTTGTTGTTGTCAACTTGTGGCTCGCGGTGCATTTTTAGAGTAGTCAGGGCGCTAATGACCATTGAAGTTGTGCGCCCTAAAACCACAAAAAAAAATCCAGAGGACCAAACCAAATATGTTTGGTCAGTGAGTGAATTCAAGTTTTTTAAAGCTATACAAGGTACCAGTGATAAGATTCATCCCCATCACTCTGTCAGTGTTAAACTGCCAGCTTAACACTGGAAAGACTCGAAATACTGACAGGCTGAGTGCCAGCCTCCAAATGTGTCCTACTACATAGAAGCTGTTTTCTGTATCATATTCTATATTTCTAAATTATAAGACAGAGTTGCTGGCAATTATGAGTATTTACATTCAAGGGACAAGATGTGTAGTACTGCTGATCGACGCATATGAATTTTAGAGAGATACGCTTCCTTGCTTTTGGAACTAATAGATCCTTCCTCACGGTGGAAAGAGGGATATATTGGGGAAGTTTAAAGAAAGAGCAGGTTACTCAAATACAAATACAAATACTCTAATGAAAACGAAGGTTGACAAAGATGAAGTGGGGAAGCATTAGAAAGGACCCATACGTGTCATTAACTGGAGGCACGGAAACATACAAAGATAGTGACAATACCAAAGGGAGACAAAGAGGTGTATCTCCGAAAGAGTTATTGATGAATAAGCCCACATTTCTTGATTTCAAATTTATGTGAGAAGCTATACTTGGAGAGACTTCTGCTGAAAGAGCAAGTGGAAAAAATTATCCCTAGGAGGAGTTGGGCATTGACATGTACATTACATACCGTATTTACTCGAATCTAAGCCGCACTCGAATCTAAGCCGCACCTGAAAAATGAGACTCGAAATAAAGGAAAAAAAAATTTCCCGAATCTAAGCCGCACCTGAAATTTGAGACTCGAAATTCAAGGGGAGAGAAAAGTTTTAGGCCGCATCTCCAAATCAAAACAAAGTTGGTCCATTGTAATATGATAGACAATTTAGGCCGAATGAATGACGATACAGCTACAGTAGTTTGGTTCGAGTTGTAAGCTTAGCAGTTAAGCTTTACCACGTAGCCATTGCTATGCGTCAGGTGCTCCGTCCGTATTTATACGGATACCCTTCCTTTTTCACGTGCTTCGTCTGTTTTGAATCGATTGCTTATTTTGCTTTGGTCTGATAAATGCCGTTTTCTTTGTTATAGGTGTTTGCGTCACTCTTAAGCTGAAAATGCATTACTGCACTGTGTCATGCATTGTTTGTCGCATTCTGATAGTGCGTGTTTACGGTCAGTCGCGGCTCGCGGCATGGCTTGCTTTTGTGCGCGCTACCGCCGCGTACAATTTAAAAAAAAAAAGAGAGAGAGAGAGAGAGAGAGAGAGAGAGAGAGAGAGAGAGAGAGAGAGGAATTGTCTCATTAGCAAAACAATGGCAAGAGACTGCTATTTGTTGTTACTTACACTGCTGCTTTCTTTAATAATGATCAACAAGAATCAAATAATAGACTGCGTATGATAGAACATGTTCTGAACGAGAGTTTGTGAAAATTTTTCTCCGTTTGAAAATCTTTGCGGCCGGTTCTTTATTACATCAAATTCTGCACAGAAATTACAGTCATCTTAGATTTAAAAATCTAGTCACTTGCCGTGCTTCATTTCTGACTGTATCACTATTAGACATAAGAATAATACGAATATAAACATGACATGATATGTATATTCTTCCACGTTTGCTGTTGTCTCACTCTATAGTTTCGTAGTTTATTAGGCAGACAGGATTTAAATGAGATAGCAGCAAACACGAAAGAATACATGGCAAAATGTTTATATTCATATTATTCTTATGGTGAAGAGAATACTGTATGTGATTCAAATTTCATCAGGTTCCTATTAGCAACCATCTCTTCTCACAGATAGGAAAAAATTCAGAACGTAGAGTTGGCCATATTGACAAACATCCCAAACAGTCTTGCCAGTCAGATTTTCGTAGTACACTGAAATTGTGCTACATTCGAAGATGAACAATACGGAATTTGTATTTACTTCGTTGGATAATGTATGAAAATGCAGTGGTCGAAACTCGCGGCGGAGAAAAAAAATCTCGTCTTCCACTTTTTTTTAAAAAAATTATTTACTGATGCAGAGGTTTTGGCGCCAGTATTTATCTTTGTGCCTACAAAGTATGCTTGCGTAGCGCTACATGTATTCGCCGGCAGAAGTTAGTTGTGGCGGCACGTACGAACATTTTTCATAACTTTCGCTAGCTTTGCACTCGATTCTAAGCCGCAGGCGGTTTTTTGGATTACGAAAACCGGAAAAAAAGTGCGGCTTAGATTCGAGTAAATACGGTAGCCTATCAAATTCTGTGCTGTGGGGGAGGCTATGGATGCAATAGAGCATTGGGAATTCTTTTATGGATGTCATCTGTGCTTATGAAAGCCTGTGGCTTGCAAGCCTTTTAATCATCAGTTTCCCATTGCCACATATCTTTCACCTCTGTACTTATCTTCAGGTAACAACCTTTCACCTGTGTATCCAATATGGGATCTCTCTAGATGACATCGGTGCTGGTGTGTCACAAAGATTGCTGCTGAGGCCAGTCATATGCCTGGTTTTTACAGTCAAAGTGCCACTTGCAGACCAAACGTAGCTTACTCTGTATGCGGATGGAATATGATGCCTTGGCACCTGGACTGGTGCCTTATAGACATAAATTATTGTTTAGCCACCTTGAAATAAAAGTGATTACTACCTTTCAATGCATGCAGAAGTTAACCCATTACTATTAGTGATGGAACGTTCTGACCAACTTGAAAACCTCAACCAAATTCAATGAGAAATAGTACATTGGTTCAGAAGTGCACATTACCTATGTGTAATGTTGAGGCTTTAGCACATACAGCATCTATGGTGGAATTTGCTGGGTTGCTTGAAGCAAAGTGAAAATGGAAGTCAGCAGAACATCACACAGACATTCTGTACAAGTTACTGCTCAGACAGCTCTTAAAGACCACCACCACATTGTAAGGGAATGTAACATATCCCCATATTCAGCTCTTGCGAGTACAGAATAATGTGCTGCTAATGACATACCATCTGCTAATGGATTATACCACAGAGCATCTTTTGCAAGTTAAAGGCCCTCACTTCTATGCGCCTCCAGGGAGTGTTTTCAAAAGACTGATTTTTTTTACAAGAGGTTATGATAACCACGGGACCGCCACATATCCAGGCACTTGGGCAGAAAATCCAACATTGCGCTAAAATAAGAATGGCAGATCTGCTGACACAATAATCAGAAGCTGATGAATGGAGGACATAAAGAGTCATAATGAAAGACGACCTAACATAATGCACAAAATGTAAGGAAAAAATTGAAGGTTGAAGACATGGCCTCCCCTCCCCGTGTGTGTGTGTGTGTGTGTGTGTGTGTGTGTGTGTGTGTGTGTGTGTGTGTGTGTGTGTTAAATTTAATCCACTAGGGCAGATCTGTAAACATTTTAATGTATTTGATGTAACCATTCCAAGTCAGCTTATTCACAATTTTACTTTGTAATAATTTCCTTTCAGAAGAAGAATATAGATATATTTTATCTGTGATTCCTCACTATGTCTAAAAACTTTATGATTCATTATGAGGGGGAGGAAGGGGAGATTGTTTTTATCTAAATTATACTTTATTACATTAGTGCACACTTGACAACAAGTGTACACATTTGATCCTTTTGCTACTGTGGGCATGTATACATATCCTGATCACCATTGCCCAGATGTTGTGGACATGTATGTGTGCACCACTTGGCTTTTCCAATAGTGCTGTGGACGTCTGAATGCTCCCTGAGCTGCCGACCTCTCACTGCTGCAGACAAATTACTTCTATATCTTGGTGAATAAACAAGTTTCGAGTATTTATCATGCAATATACATGTCTCATTATGTGCTGTCTTTTGCAGAAAACCTCAATTCTGTATCATGAATTGCTTGTGAATATGGCAATTGTTATGACCACATGATCTGCGATGCACAAGGACATGAGTGGGTACATTGTGTGCAAGCATCCTTTGGATGTAAGGCCCATTAACTCAAGAACAAAATGAGATCTCGTTCTGCTCTCAATTTTAAAGAAAATTTTGATATATTATATACATTTCATTCAGTGCAGTGTATGAGCTAATGTCAACCATGCATAAAGCTTACGCAATGTGTTTTTACCTCTGTGAACTCTTTAAAATTTTGTGCAGTGTTTTACTTAGTTTGATGCAGTGCAGTAACTATGATGAATTATGAAAAGAAATTCAGTTCTTTGAGTGAAGATATCAGACTTTAATATGTACAAAAATCAAATTTTTTCATTTCATATTGGCTAGAATGCGATCTCTCAACACAGGCAACATTTTGCATAATTTGATGCAGCACAATGTGTATGATGGATAATGAAAAGAAATTCAGTTCTTTATCGAGTGAAGATATCAGACTACAGGATGTGCAACAATAAAAAGCTTTCAGCTAATAGTTTCCGAAAAGTGAGATAAGTATTTCATATCAGCCAGAACACCATCTCTCAGCACAGGCCCTGGCCATAACAAAAGCAGTCTCAGCACAGAATGCAAAGAGCCCATCTGTAGCAGGGTTAATATCTGTCTGTCCCTTGTAATTTTTTGAGGGATATTGCAGGTGCTGCAAGGACTGGAACTAAAAATCAGACCAGGAGAGACAGTTGCCCTAGTGGGAAGTTCGGGCTGTGGAAAGTCTACTGTTGTGCAACTAATACAAAGATTGTATGATCCCCAGCTGGGATCTGTAAGTATTAATGTACAGTACATAGTTGTAATTTGAGACTATTCAAGTTTGTGTAGAAAAACATCATCGATGTAGATTAAGTATTGCTTGTGTTAACTGTGCATCTGGACTATTTAATTTTATATTTTTCCTTTGGTAAACCTCTCTCTCTCTCTCTCTCTCTCTCTCTCTCTCTCTCTCTCTCTCTCTGTGTGTGTGTGTGTGTGTGTGTGTGTGTGTGTGTGTGTGTGTGTGTGTGTGTGCGCGCGCCTGCACGTGCATGCATGCAGCACATTGAATTTTGCTTCTCTTGGTACTCATTGCAAAATACATGGTATCTGACATCTCACATTTGTCTTTAATTGTAAACTAGTAGGATAGTTCTAAATTTCAAATTTCTACTGACATCATCAGATCATCACCTCATGTTATAAAAATCTTCAGTACTTCTGTTAAATTGCAGAAACTGGCCAGACTGTTGAAAGTTTCACAGCTATTCTCATACAACATTAATTTATGACCAACAGAACTATTTAATGTTGCAGACTAATGTGTCAGTTAGAAAGGTGATGGGCAGTGCTTCTTGAAATAACCAGATTGCAGTACCAATAAAGTGTTCTTACAATGGCAGAATTGGAATTGGCTTCTGTTGTGCTTTAGTTTTGAATCATTTGGAAAGAGTTGACTGGGAAACAATCAAAGTTGGCATTCTAGATAGTGATGTTTCAGCAACCATTTGTCTGGTCCAGTAAAAAACCGTTATTTTGGGTCCAGTGTGTTGTCACAGAAAGAGACTTTGAAATTGTGTTTTTCATGAAATTCAGTTTTTCATTGGTATTTCACCAGACTTACAAATGTAATTGACATGTAGCTATCTTTTTCTCTGCAGTTTAACTTCCATATACTTTACATATCAATTTATAGTAAAATTTTCCTTGAAAAATATGAAAAATATATGCAGGAATTACTTTTAACATATTTTACTGGTGTTTTATATATATATATATATATTATTATTTATTTTCATTTTCATTTCAACCTCATGTTACACTTTCCACCTTCTAATACCATGTCACCCTCACAACACCCCCACAATGACCCCATTAAGTTTTATTTACATTCCCTCCGCAAACATGCCTTCACCCTAGCCAGATTACGCTCGCATATTTTATTTTCTCAGGCTTGTCTGACATTTGGCATTACCCCCAAAGGCCTCGCACTTAAATTTCCCATCTCTGGCTGCAACCCTTCTTTCCATCAGTCCCTATACCAGTTCCAAACTGAACAATCCATTGCCCTCACCCACCTAATCCTTCACCTACACATCAACTCAGCCAATGAGCACACCCGTCAACTCCTATCCTTAATAAAAGTACTCAATCTTTCCTCTCCCACATCCACACCGGCTATTCAGAGCATCCTCCTACAGGCCAACCGCAAATTAGAACAGCATGCCACCCTTCACCTCAAAAAACTATCCAATCTCCTGGTTTCCCACCTCCGGAAAGGCAACTCACTCACCCTTCACAACCTTTCCAGCAAACCTCAACCTCCTCTCATTGCACACAAACCCAGTCTCTCCCATCTACTCAATCTCCCACTTCCAGCTCCACTCCCTCCAAAACCTCAAAATTCCAATCAACACAATCTGGTACCACAACACCCCAATTCAGTAGTTAACCTTTCCTCCAAACCTCTCTCCCAATCCGAAACCTCTGTCCTATCCAAAGGCCTCACCTTCAGCCCCACTCCTAAATTCAACCAAACAGCCCTTTTCAAAGATTTACTGTCCTACACTCGTACTCTCTGCTGGAAGTATCACTTTGCCACGAAGAAAAATTATCCTAATCCTGCCCCTAATGATCCAGCTCCCCAAGACACTATCCAAATTGAACCCTGCCTGGAACAGTTCCATCCTCCGTCACAGCGGGACCCACCTCCTCTTCCTCAAAATCACCCTCTCCAAACCTTCCAGGAATTTCTGACTTCCAGCCTTGCCTCTCAATCCTTCTTAAAAAACCTTAATCCTACTCCCAACATCACCACTGCTGAAGCCCAGGCTATCCGTGATCTGAAGGCTGACCGGTCCATCGTCATTCTTCCGGCAGACATGGGTTCCACGACCGTGGTACTTGATCGTCGGGAGTATGTGGCTGAGGGACTGCATCAGCTTTCAGACAACACCACATACAAAGTTTGCCAAGGTAATCCCATTCCTGATGTCCAGGCGGAGCTTCAAGTAATCCTCAGAACCTTAGGCCCCCTACAAAACCTTTCACCTGACTCCATCAACCTCCTGACCCCACCGACACCCCGCACCCCTACCTTCTATCTTCTTCCTAAAATTCACAAACCCAATCATCCCGGCTGCCCCATTGTAGCTGGTTACCAAGCCCCCACAGAACGTATCTCTGCCTACGTAGATCAACACCTTCAACCCATTACATGCAGTCTCCCATCCTTCATCAAAGACACCAACCACTTTCTCGAATGCCTGGAATCCTTAACCAATCTGTTACCCCCAGAAACCATCCTTGTAACCATTGATGCCACTTCCTTATACACAAATATCCCACACGTCCAGGGCCTCGCTGCGATGGAGCACTTCCTTTATCGCCGATCACCTGCCACCCTACCTAAAACCTCTTTCCTCATTACCTTAGCCAGCTTCATCCTGACCCACAACTTCTTCACTTTTGAAGACCAGACATACCAACAATTAAAGGGAACAGCCATGGGTACCAGGATGGCCCCTTCGTACGCCAACCTATTCATGGGTCACTTAGAGGAAGCCTTCTTGGTTACCCAGGCCTGCCAACCCAAAGTTTGGTACAGATTTATTGATAACATCTTCATGATCTGGACTCACAGTGAAGAAGAACTCCAGAATTATATATATATATATATGGTTATAATAGAAGGAAACATTCCACGAAGGAAAAATATACCTAAAAACAAAGATGATGTGACTTACCAAATGAAAGTGCTGGCAGGTCGACAGACACACAAACGAACACAAACATACACACAAAATTCAAGCTTTCGCAACAAACTGTTGCCTCATCAGGAAAGAGGGAAGGAGAGGGGAAAGACGAAAGGATGTGGGTTTTAAGGGAGAGGGTAAGGAGTCATTCCAATGCCGGGAGCGGAAAGACTTACCTTAGGGGGAAAAAAGGACGGGTATACACTCGCGCACACACACACACATATACAGACACAAGCAGACATATACAGAGGCAAAGAGTTTGGGCAGAGATGTCAGTCGAGGTGGAAGTGCAGAGGCAAAGATGTTGTTGTATGACAGGTGAGGTATGAGTGGCGGCAACTTGAAATTAGCGGAGATTGAGGCCTGGTGGATAACGGGAAGAGAGGATATATTGAAGAGCAAGTTCCCATCTCCGGAGTTCGGATAGGTTGGTGTTAGTGGGAAGTATCCAGATAACCCGGACGGATATATATATATATATATATATATATATATATATATATATATATATATATATATATATATAAAAATAAAAAGAAAGATGATGAGACTTACCAAACAAAAGCGCTGGCAGTTCGATAGACACACAAACATACACACAAAAATCTAGCTTTCGCAACCAACGGTTTCCTCGTCAGGAAAGAGGGAAGGAGAAGGAAAGACAAAAGGATATGGGTTTTAAGGGAGAGGGTAAGGAGTCATTCCAATCCCGGGAGCGGAAAGACTTACCTTAGGGGGAAAAAAGGACAGGTACACACACACACATATCCATCCGCATATACACAGACACAAGCAGACATTTGTAAAGGCAAAGAGTTTGGGCAGAGATGTCAGTCGGGACGGAAGTACAGAGGCAAAGATGATGTTGAAAGACAGGTGAGGTATGAGCGGTGGCAGATTGAAATTAGAAATTAGCGGAGATTGAGGCCTGGCGGATAGCGAGAAGAGAGGATATGCTGAAGGGCAAGTTCCCATCTCCGGAGTTCAGACAGGTTGGTGTTAGTGGGAAGTATCCAGATAACCCGGACGGTGTAACACTGTGCCAAGATGTGCTGGCCGTGCACCAAGGCATGTTTAGCCACAGGGTGATCCTCATTACCAACAAACACTGTCTGCCTGTGTCCATTCATGCGAATGGACAGTTTGTTGCTGGTCATTCCCACATAGAACGCTTCACAGTGTTGGCAGGTCAGTTGGTAAATCACGTGGGTGCTTTCACACGTGGCTCTGCCTTTGATCGTGTACACCTTCCGGGTTACAGGACTGGAATAGGTGGTGGTGGGAGGGTGCATGGGACAGGTTTTACACCGGGGGCGGTTACAGGGGTAGGAGCCAGAGGGTAGGGAAGGTGGTCTGGGGATTTCATGGGGATGAACTAAGAGGTTACGAAGGTTAGGTGGACGGCGGAAAGACACTCTTGGTGGAGTGGGGAGGATTTCATGAAGGATGGATCTCATTTCAGGGCAGGATTTGAGGAAGTCGTATCCCTGCTGGAGAGTCACATTCAGAATCTGATCCAGTCCCGGAAAGTATCCTGTCACAACTGGGGCACTTTTGGGGTTCTTCTGTGGAAGGTTCCGGGTTTGAGGAGATGAGGAAGTGGCTCTGGTTATTTGCTTCTGTACCAGGTCGGGAGGGTAGTTACGGGATGCAAAAGCTGTTTTCAGGTTGTTGGTGTAATGATTCAAGGATTCCGGACTGGAGCAGATTCGTTTGCCACGAAGACCTAGGCTGTAGGGAAGGGACCGTTTGATGTGGAATGGGTGGCAGCTGTCATAATGGAGGTACTGTTGCTTGTTGGTGGGTTTGATGTGGACGGATGTGTGAAGCTGGCCATTGGACAGGTGGAGGTCAACGTCAAGGAAAGTGGCATGGGATTTAGAGTAGGACCAGGTGAATCTGATGGAACCAAAGGAGTTGAGGTTGGAGAGGAAATTCTGGAGTTCTTCTTCACTGTGAGTCCAGATCATGAAAATGTCATCAATAAATCTGTACCAAACTTTGGGTTGGCAGGCCTGGGTAACCAAGAAGGCTTCCTCTAAGCGACCCATGAATAGGTTGGCGTACGAGGGGGCCATCCTGGTACCCATGGCTGTTCCCTTTAATTGTTGGTATGTCTGGCCTTCAAAAGTGAAGAAGTTGTGGGTCAGGATGAAGCTGGCTAAGGTAATGAGGAAAGAGGTTTTAGGTAGGGCGGCAGGTGATCGGCGTGAAAGGAAGTGCTCCATCGCAGCGAGGCCCTGGACATGCGGAATATTTGTGTATAAGGAAGTGGCATCAATGGTTACAAGGATGGTTTCCGGGGGTAAGAGACTGGGTAGGGATTCCAGGCGTTCGAGAAAGTGGTTGGTGTCTTTGATGAAGGATGGGAGACTGCATGTAATGGGTTGAAGGTGTTGATCTACGTAGGCAGAGATGCGTTCTGTGGGGGCTTGGTAACCAGCTACAATGGGACGGCCGGGATGATTGGGTTTGTGAATTTTGGGAAGAAGGTAGAAGGTAGGGGTGCGGGGTGTTGGTGGGGTCAGGAGGTTGATGGAGTCAGGTGAAAGGTTTTGTAGGGGGCCTAAGGTTCTGAGGATTCCTTGAAGCTCCGCCTGGACATCAGGAATGGGACTACCATGGCAAACTTTGTAAGTAGTGTTGTCTGAAAGCTGACACAGTCCCTCAGCCACGTACTCCCGACGATCAAGTACCACAGTCGTGGAACCCTTGTCCGCCGGAAGAATGACGATGGATTGGTCAGCCTTCAGATCACGGATAGCCTGGGCTTCAGCAGTGGTGATGTTGGGAGTAGGATTAAGATTTTTTAAGAAGGATTGAGAGGCAAGGCTGGAAGTCAGAAATTCCTGGAAGGTTAGGAGAGGGTGATTTTGAGGAAGAGGAGGTGGGTCCCACTGTGACGGAGGACGGAACTGTTCCAGGCATGGTTCAATTTGGATAGTATCTTGGGGAGTTGGATCATTAGGAGTAGGATTAGGATAAGTTTTCTTCGTGGCAAAGTGATATTTCCAGCAGAGAGTACGGGTGTAGGACAGTAAATCTTTGACAAGGGCTGTTTGGTTAAATCTGGGAGTGGGGCTAAAGGTGAGGCCTTTGGATAGGACAGAGGTTTCGGATTGGGAGAGAGGTTTGGAGGAGAGGTTAACTACTGAATTGGGGTGTTGTGGTTCCAGATTGTGTTGATTGGAATTTTGAGGTTTTGGAGGGAGTGGAGCTGGAAGTGGGAGATTGAGTAGATGGGAGAGACTAGGTTTGTGTGCAATGAGAGGAGGTTGAGGTTTGCTGGAATGGTTGTGAAGGGTGAGTGAGTTGCCTTTCCGGAGGTGGGAAACCAGGAGATTGGATAGTTTTTTAAGGTGGAGGGTGGCATGCTGTTCTAATTTGCGGTTGGCCTGTAGGAGGATGCTCTGAACAACCGGTGTGGATGTGGGAGAGGAAAGATTGAGGACTTTTATTAGGGACAGGAGTTGATGGGTGTGTTGCTTGGCTGTGTGGATGTGTAGGTGAAGGATTAGGTGGGTGAGGGCAATGGATTGTTCGGTTTGGAACTGGTATAGGGACTGATGGAAAGAAGGGTTGCAGCCAGAGATGGGAACTTTAAGTATGAGGCCTTTGGGGGTGATGCCAAATGTCAGACAAGCCTGAGAAAATAAAATATGGGAGTGTAATCTGGCTAGGGCGAAGGCATGTTTGCGGAGGGAATGTAAATAAAACTTAATGGGGTCGTTGTGGAGGTGTTGTGAGGGTGACATGGTACTAGAAGGTGGAAAGTGGAACACGAGGCTGAAATGAAAATGAAAATAAATATAAAAATATATGGGGAGAGATAAAGGTAAAACTAGAAATCAAATGGAGATCTGGTGTGAAAAAAGGCGAAAAAGGGTTGGTTAGAGCTGGGCTATGTTGATCTTATGGTGAACTTGTGTAGGTATATATATATAAATATATATATATAATAGAGGGAAACGTTCCACGTGGGAAAAATATATTTAAAAAGAAAGATGATGAGACTTACCAAACAAAAGCGCTGGCAGGTCGATAGACACATATCCGGGAGAGGAAAGACTTACCTTAGGGGGAAAAAAGGACAGGTATACACTCGCACACACACACATATCCATCCGCATATACACAGACACAAGCAGACATTTGTGAGGGCAAAGAGTTTGGGCACGTGGAATGTTTCCCTCTATATATATATATATATATATATATATATAAGATGATGAGACTTACCAAACAAAAGTGCTGGCAGGTCGATAGACGCACAAACAAACACAAATATACACACAAAATTCAAGCTTTCGCAACAAACGGTTGCTTCGTCAGGAAAGAGGGAAGGAGAGGGAAAGACAAAAGGATTTGGGTTTTAAGGGAGAGGGTAAGGAGTCATTCCAATCCCGGGAGCGGAAAGACTTACCTTAGGGGGAAAATAGGACAGGTATACACTCCCGCGCACACACACACACACACATATCCATCCACACATATACAGACACAAGCAGACATATACAGAGGCAAAGAGTTTGGGCAGAGATGTCAGTCGAGGCGGAAGTGCAGAGGCAAAGATGTTGTTGAATGACAGGTGAGGTATGAGTGGCGGCAACTTGAAATTAGCGGAGATTGAGGCCTGGTGGATAACGGGAAGAGAGGATATATTGAAGAGCAAGTTCCCATCTCCGGAGTTCGGATAGGTTGGTGTTAGTGGGAAGTATCCAGATAACCCGGACGGCGTAACACTGTGCCAAGATGTGCTGGCCGTGCACCAAGGCATGTTTAGCCACAGGGTGATCCTCATTATCAACAAACACTGTCTGCCTATGTCCATTCATGCGAATGGACAGTTTGTTGCTGGTCATTCCCACATAGAATGCGTCACAGTGTAGGCAGGTCATTTGGTAGATCATGTGGGTACTTTCACATGTGGCTCTGCCTTTGATCGTGTACACCTTGCGGGTTACAGGACTGGAGTAGGTGGTGGTGGGAGGGTGCATGGGACAGGTTTTACACCGGGGGTGGTTACAAGGGTAGGAGCCAGAGGGTAGGGAAGGTGGTTTGGGGATTTAATAGGGATGAACTAAAAGGTTACGAAGGTTAGGTGGACGGCGGAAAGACACTCTTGGTGGAGTGGGGAGGATTTCATGATATATATGGTGTATGTAGTTTTGCCTAAAACCTTGTTAGTTGAGAGAAATTAAGAACTGGAGTTGTTCGAATAACATGTAATCATAAAAATGTTGTAAACCAGCAACAGTTTATTCACAAAAAGACCTAGCTTATTGGAAAGCCATAGTTTTACTCTTTCACATAAGCAGTGTTCTTTCCCTGAAAACTTATAAAACAGGAAAATATTTTTAATTCAAGTTTTGACCCACATGACATTACTTTCATCATTTGAGGCCTTAGCTTGTTTATTTCCCAGATTTGACATTGTACTCTGAATCAGATAGTACCACTAATTAAGAAATTTAATAAATTAGAAAAAATTTTAATCTGAGAATTTTATCTGAAATTCAGAAAAACACTGTGTTGGTGTGCAGTGTATTAATCAAATAGTGCTTCGAACTTTAATACTTTCATAAACATCTGGCATACAGTAAGCCAATAATATTGTTGGGCTAAGTAGATTGACCCCACTACTAAATTTGGACATTATATTATTGTAAAGTAAAATGTAATTACTGAATTCATTAATCATTTGTACATTTGCCTTTATATACTTCCACCCAATAACGGGTCTGGAGTTAGCAGCTAGAATTCAATCAGTTAACATCTATGTGTTAGCATCCACTCTTATATGCAAAATGTTGGATTCGAACTATGACACAGCTAATATTTCAATGTTGATAAAAGCGAGTCTGCGAGTGTTGTTCATTCTGATTGCATTTGATACCATAATTTATGCCTAGCTCTCACCTGATTCACACCTGAAGATGAAGGTCACATTGAGTAAGATAACATGTATGTGCACAAAGTTCATGGCTAGAAGTCACCCAGGTAATGTCTGAATGTCAGTCAGCGTAATCATGATTGTCAGTGTGTCAGTGATAATATCTGCAGCCAGTACATTAACTGGTCTACATCTCAATGAAAGAGTTGTAGATATTTAATGTACTAAATGCGAAAGTTTGTGTCTCACCACCAGCTCACAAACATGTATGAGTGAACATGTGTATATTTTGGTAAGAACTTATTTAGATAGTCAGTCAGTGCTGTGTGGAAATGTGATGAGAAGAGACATAAGTCACAAACTTGTTATACAACTATTAACAAGTTATTTCACCACTGTCTAGCACCAGTTATAATCAGTCACTAACTTCGTTTACAGGTGTTACTGTCTTGAGGGAAAGTTAACTGATTGGTTGAGTATTACTGATGGATTTCTAACTAACAAAATACTAGTATAATGGAAAGGTATCGTGAGAACTAGTCATTATTCAAGTGTAAATTAATTTGAATAAATATGAAAATGTACAAACTCATATCAATAGTGTTGCATTTGTCACTGATCTGTAGGATCAAGCCGGTCGTGGTGGCCAAGCGGTTCTAAGCGCTTCAGTCTGGAATCACGCGACTGCTGTGGTTGCAGGTTCGAATCCTGCCTCAGGCATGGATGTCTGTGATGTCCTTAGGTTAGTTAGGTTTAAGTAGTTTTAAGTTCTAGGGGACTGATGACCTCAGATATTAAGTCCCATAGTGCTCGGAGCCATTTGAACCATTTTTGTAGGACCAAAAATTAAAGCAGTTTCATGATATGTGACTTCAGTTCTTTGTGTGCCGCTGAGGAATTGAAGTTACACTGTCAGATTAGTAATCTTACTCAGTCTAGATGACTGCCTGAACTGGCCTTTAATGGATGAAAACATGTGGAAACTACAGCCATTATACGTCCTGAGGACATGCAGTTCTATTGAATGATTTACGATGATGGTATCTCCTTGGATAAAATTATCTGTACAATGTTCTTTGATACAAACCCAGTTGTAGGCTTCATCACTGCATACATCCAGCACACCTCCTGATGACTCCAGACCAATGAAATTGCTGCCATGCCACTTGCACTAAATGCAGTCAGTGTGGAAAGCTACCCTTCAGGTCTACAAGCATTACATTATTCCCCCTAAGGTCTTCATGGTCTCCCCTTGACCCACCTGGAAAACTGAGTCAGCATCCTATGATGATAAGTGGGTTGCGCTGAAATAAGGAGTTTGGCGGAAAAGTGCAAAATGACAAAGCAAGAAGGGCTAGAGGACAAAAGAAAAGCTGTAGAAACATATATGACTACGAGACGGTTGCTACCTGTTGGAAATTTAAAGGAACCTTTGGAGAAAAGAGCAACAGCTATTTGAATATCAAGAGCTCTTTTGGTGAGCCAGTACTAAGTAGAGAAAGGAAAGCTGTTATGTGAAGGAATATATGTAAGGACGAGCTGTACAAGTAAATCAAACTTACAGACAATGTTGTAGAAGCAGAAGATGAAGTAAAAGATGATGAGATGGATTATATGATACTGCAAGAGGAATTTTTCAGTGCTCTGGAAATCTAACAAGGAAGCATCACCAAATTGACTTCATATGTTAAGGGGAAAAAACGCACATACGAGGTCGACCCCACACAAAAATTGCACCATAATTCTACAGAATGAAGTTGTGACCTTGTGAATGTACAGTGTTTAAACTTTTGTGTACACCAACTGTCTGTAGATCGCTCTGCCCCACTGCTTAATGCCAGTGTGTGAAGTGCTTTACGGTGGAATGAGTAAGAGGTTTGTGAAATAGTGATTTTGTATAAGTAACTTGCTTTATTCGTTGTGTCAAATTATGTGGTTTCTAACCTGTGGCTGGTGCCAAAGATCTCTGTACTTCAAACATTTTTAAGTATCAATTCACAAATGAAGTGTAAATGAAAGAAAAAAGGATTGTGTCACTAAAGAAGTAGCATAGCACTATTTAATTATTAACATCACTGTTTAGCATTATTCTGTTTGGATTTTATGGCTGATACTGCTGAACTGAAGCAGATTTACAGGAGATGCAACATTCTTCAATGTTATTGGCGTAATTGAATAGTAAATTGAAAAACATTAACTTCATTTTGTAATAATTCTTTAGTTGTTTAGGTTTATTCATCTTAATTTTGTGTTGTATCAATATGAGAACATTATTAAAATAATATAGAATGTACATGTGCATGAGTTTGACATACTACCTACTCATGTTGCTTACCTATTTTTTGTGTAGAATAATATGTGTTTGTGAATAACATTTCAAAAAACCCTGGACAGATATGTCTTATTTGTCACTCTGCTAGTAGTTAATGCTCACGCATTAAGCAGCTGCAGTGGGTGGTAGAGCAAGTGACAAAAAACTGGTGTGTACAAAAGTTTAAAAGCCTGTACTTTCGGAAGGTCATAACTACATACTATCAAAATTATTGCCCAATTTTTTGTGTGGGGTCAATTGCAGGGGCTGATATCTCGGATGTGTGCTTTGTTCTTCTTGAAATATTAGGTCAGGTTGGTGACATTTCCTTGTAAATCAAAACAAGACATCTGGGGTAGATGACATTGCCTCAGAATTATTGAGTTACTGGTACTAGGCAGAAAATTATTCCAGCTGCTACCCCAGGTACCTGAAACAGACAAAATACCTCCAGACTTCATGAAGGGTGTAATAATCCCAAATTCAAAGGAGACAGATGCGAACAGGTATGAATATTACTGAACCGTCAGTTTAATAAGCCATGGTTACAAAATATGAGGTGGCACCTAAAAATAACAAGAATTTTTTTACAAAACATTGTGTATTTGACAGAATATTTTCAAAACTTTAACATCTACAAAATAGTATCCATCAGACATAGTACTCATGTACCAACATTTTTTATGTTGGTGGAAATCATTTTAAACTCATCTGAAGTTATGCTGTTCAGTGCTTCAGAAGAGTTTTTTCACTTTTTCCTCATCTTGAAAATGCCTCCCTTATAGGGAAGATTAAGTTCCTTGGCAGTTTTCCATTTTCATTCCTATCAATATCTGGACATCACCCTCCATGCCACTGGGGTGCTTTGTTGTAGTCCCGGGATCCACGTTCAACTCATGATGATACTGTATTCATGTGAATTTAGACAATTTGTATGGTCTCTGTACCTCCACTGTCTCAGGTGTAGGGCACAGATCAAATCCTGTGCCATGTTTTCGTGACTGAGTGTGTCTGTGAAATCTGAGCAATACCACTACTGCCACTAACCAGCTGCATGAGGACATGCCTATCTTGTGCCCAGAGAGATTTGAGTGCTGACGTCATGTACCACTGAGCAGTCACCACTGACTGGCCCGCAACCATTATGCTCATGTTGAAATCATAACAACATGTGCAAAAGCTAAACATCTGTCACACAAACCTACATTTTCTTGCAGCTCATGAGATCTGCTCTCCAGTGGGGTTCTGTGTGGCAACTGTGCCACAGAAATGCATGAATGGACTGGACTGCTCATAGCCAGCACAAGCTAATTGTGTCACATATCTGTCAGTGCGCATATACACTGGTAGGAAAAATTCTGCCAACGTGTGTGGTTTGCATAGTTGTGGGTTGGGAAAATGCAACAGCTGTGTGACTTTAGCCACTATACAGTAAAGACACGTTTCCCCAGAATATTTTCAGCAGTCTGCAGACCATGTAGTTTGAGCCAACATGAGCTCCCCATCTGGAAGTTTTTTTGGCACTCCCAAGTTATTTTTGATTTTATTTCAATGTTTCTGTGAAGTACACAGTGCCCCACTGTCATGAAGAAAGTTCGTTTCATTCCAGATATGCTGTTCTCCTGCACTCACATGATTGGGTGACACACTTGTCACCGAGGAGTGTACACCCTCTGGGATCGACGCCATTATCGTGATCTCTGGTTAATGGACATTGCCTTCAGATTTCACTTTTGTCACCTTTTCATTTACTCATTTGTGTGGAACAAATACATTTTTGATAGACGTATACATTATCAATTTCCATCACCACACCATCACCATAGCCTACATCCTGTACATAGTGCATGGGTGCTACAATAACATCGGCTCACTGCACAACTGACATGTAAGCAGCAATAGCAACACATTCCTGCTTTACTGTTGTTATGATGGACTCTGATAATTGATGATAAATTAAACAACTACCACAAAATTCATGCTTTGTACCAAGATTGCTCTTGAAGTTACACAAATGATTTTCTAAAGCCACTAACTTTATTTCTGATTCCGTGATGGGAGATAAGAATGGTGAAGAGATGATAGGACAGAGAGGCTGGAAACTTTTGGGTGGAGGGTGTGGGGACAGTATGTTACCATACGCTGAGGCCAGGATAATTGCAGGAGCGGAGAATGTGTTGTAAGGTTAACTCCCATCCATGCAATTCAAAAAAGCCGGTGGTGGAAGGAACTATTCAGGTGGCTCAGGTAGTGAAGCAGCCACTGAAATCAAGTCTGTTGTGTTTAGACCACCCTGCGGCACGACATGCAGCTGAACATGACACACTTGATTTCAATGGCTGCTTCACTACTTGAACCATATGAATTCTTCTCTCCACTACCAGCTGTTCTGAATTGTGCAGATGGTTGTTATCCTTACAACACATTCTCCACTCCCATAATTATCCTGGCGTCAACCTGTGGTACCATACTGTTCCCACACCCTCCGCCCAACAGTTTTACGCCCTCTGTTGTATCATCTCCTCTTCATTCTCATCTCCCACCCTGTTTATTTGCAATGCTCTGCCAGTTCATCTGCTTGTCTTTCCCCACTCTGCTCCTTTTTTTGCTCCTTGTTTCTTCACCTCCCTGCCCCACAACCTCCTGACACTACACTTATTGACAGTCTAGTTCCACACACTCCACCAGACAGCATTTCTCTCTCTCCCCCTTGTACACTATTATCCCTTCCACATCCCCCTCAGTTTGCTGCTTTTATCCCTTGCGATAGTTGTATTCCGGCCTGAGATTCTGGAGTCGGCGGTCGTGTTCGCATGAGGTGTGGTTGTTTGCTTGTGTGTGTGTGATTAGTGTATGTGTCTGTCTTTTGCCGATGAAGTCTGTGACTGAAAGCTTTATGTAAGTGTCTTTTAATTGTGCCTGTCCACAACTTGATGTGTCTCCTTTACAGTAAGTAGCAATCTGTCTTCCTATATTGTTGAGATGCAATTTTCAGTTATTTCTTCAGACAAACTTAGCTGAGCAAAACAGTCTATATGATAATTAGCCAACTATTTTCATTTTATTTAGTAGATATACCATTGTTTTGGGATGACTGCCACCAAAGTATCATTTAGGATGAATGGGTATAGTCAGAGGGTGTATACCAGCAATGCAAAATATCCTGTTGCAGAGCATGCTGTACCACATGACAGTCATGACCTCAGCGCCTGTTTCACCACATGCGCCATCTGGGGTTTTCCCTCAGACACCAGTTTCTCAAAACTCCGCACAAGGAAACTAGCGCTACAACATGTCCTTGGTTGTCGCCACCCACCTGGGATTAATTTACATTAATTTCTTTGATCTCAGCATTTCTTCACAATAACTATTCCTTTCTAAACTCCATTTTAGTTTTTTACATCTTTGATTTTCTGACCTGTCTATTTATCGTCATCCCCCTACCTCATCTATTACATACAATGCATTTAGCTTTTCACTCTTATTAATTTATGCACAATGTTTTAGCAGTAAGCTCTGTCTTGTATATTACACTGCTTTCTACTATTAAGCTCTCAGGTTTTCAAATCTCATTCGGTGCAGTCCCCAACCATCAGTCTTTACTTCTCTTCCCATCCGGTAAGTCTCCCATGTCCTGGGGTTCTGGGTGACCTTTCCATCTCCACCCCTTTTCCTAAACCTCTCCAGTCCTTTTCCTTCGCCCCTCTTCCTTCCCCTTCAACCCTTCTGCCAAAAGAAGGAGCCACTGGCTCCAAAAGCTTGCATACATGAAACATTTTTTGTATGTGTGTTCTCCTGCCACTGCTTGGTGAGTAGGTTTTTTTATCTATATAGTTCCGTTATATTGGTTTGGGATTTGTTATATACATTTTTACTAACTCTGTGTCAGTGTTTGGGCTGCAGAAGTGAACATTCTCTTTGTTGGGATGGGAATTACATTTATACTTTTGGAAAACTATGTCTTACTAGTTTCTGCACTGCTCACAATAAAGCTGATTAAAAATACTTCTAACCTTTTTTGAGTCCTTCCATTCCTTTGCTTCTTCTTGCAGTATTTTCACAAATTTCTGTGTTAGAATTTATGTGTGTCTATACTAACTTATAACGCTATTTGGATGTGTGATTTCTATTTGGTGGAAACTAATTTGGTTTCCCTTATTAACTTCCCTGATTCACTTTCCAACCCTCTCAAGTGTCAATAATGACCCACATTTCTTTATTAATCTCATAATTACCTTGTATCATTTTTAAGGTTGGTTGGTTTGGGGAAGGAGACCAGACAGCGTGGTCATCGGTCTATCATTTTTAAGTCATACAGTATTTGTTACAGCTCACCCCTTACAAATACAGTTACTTGCGTACCTTTGTACAGTGGGACATACAATGTTCTAATTGAAAAATATAGTGGACAAAATATTTGTACATCTTCTTCTAGATTTTCATATCAGTGAATTCTTCACCAAGTTTGTGACCTAAGTAACATTTACAACTCATTCAAGTTGTACAGTTTAAAAGGTCAGCAGCAAGAGACTGTGGTCATGCTTGTATATGAGATGCGTTTGCTTCAGTGTGTGTGTGTGTGTGTGTGTGTGTGTGTGTGTGTGTGTGTGTGTGTGTGTTTCCACTGTATGATATTGTCAAATTTTACAGTTTCATTTATCTTAATTTTATCTCAAATTTTGTGCCAGTACTTTAAAAAAACAGTCGTCCTGTGACATAAATTCGTAACTACATTATTACTAAAGAATGTAAGTACTGAAGCAGAATGTAATGATGGTAAAGGTAAGTCTGTAAAATGGTGACTATAAATGTAGCGTTTCCTTAAGTTAAATCTTCCAGGTTGAGAGGTTGTGTTCAATATTTAAACCTATTCCCTGATGTTTCATTCGACCCAGGACAACTGGGAGATATGGGAAAAACCCAGGAATTTTTTCATCTGGGAGAAAGCCGGGAAAATCCGAGGAGTTTTCTAGAATTCTGGGAATTTTTTATTGTTTTAGTTTTCAGTTAAATTTTTATAACTTTGACCGGTAAGAACCAATACTCTAACAAAGAATATTAGTGTTTCTCACTACTGCAGAATAACTGCAGCAATAAAACATGAATGAGAGAGAAAAAAAAGAAAAAAAAACTTAAGTTGCAAAGGAAATGCACCATATACAACAACAAATCACAGTGCTCATACAAGCATCTGCCAACAGCAAAATGTGTCAAAGGCTTTAGGAACACTATGCATTGTTTCTTAACAACAAATTGCCTCCGATGAGCGTAATGTCACAACTGCTTACATTAGATTCTTTTGAGCGGTTGCGAGTGAGCTTATGCACACGTGCATTTGAGCCGTGTAGGAGTAGTACCTTCTCAAGCCTCTAGCTACAGTAGTGTGGCAGTTAGCTGTATAAGCAGCCAGATGCTATCCGGAAAAATCTTACTGGTGCGCCTAAGCTGCCAGACTCGCGTATGCGCAACAGGCCCGGAACTAGGGGGTGGGGGCAAACTGGGGTATCTGGCCCGGATGGCAGTTTTTTTGGTCTAACAATTACTCATATGATTTTGAATGCATCCCTGTTGATTTTTGAACATTTTTGATCAAATTCTAAGTTGATTTCTGAATGAATCGTAAGTTAATTTTTGAATGCGTGCATAGTGTACGTGATGTCTCTGCCAGGGGAATGCCTGTTGCATCTAGAAATAAACTTACCTGCAGTCAAAAGGGGACAGGGCTAAACGAACTGAGTGAATAAAGCCAAGCGGGTGAATGCCAATTGCTGTGTATGTGGTTGACTGGGTTTGCAAATGATCAGCGTTGTTATAATTACTAGCAAATTCCATAGATTCAGACTACTAGAGTGGAAATAAATGACTAACAGGAATAACAGGCAACAAAGATTATGAATTGTCTTCTCCGTGTATCCAAGAAAATGAAATTTTGGCAGAAAATTTTTGGCCAGACTGCTACACTACTAAGGGCCAGTTATACAGTCCCTAGCTTGCAGCTGCTAAAGTTCTATTCTGGGAGTCACACGGAAGATGCGTTGTATGAACACGTAATAACACCTAACCGGAGAATAAGTGCGGGATAACTAAACTGGTGATTTTGGCAGGGATAGTAAAGTTAACCAGAGAATAAATTTTTGACACTGGCAGCAATAGTTACAAAAGCAGTGATGACAAGATTGTTTGTTAGAATGAGGAAGGAGAAGAAACGGGGACTCACACAAAGTACAGAAGAATATGACGATTCCAAATTTATATAAAAATTTTATGCTACTACTTTTCGATCTCATGCTTCAGAAGCTAGAGAGTATGAATGAAATGTAAAAATATTTCCTAACATAAAACGTTTTGTTGTAGTAGGCCTAATAGGCATTTGATATTGGTACTTCGTGGATTATATTCTGTTGTGTTATAAAAATGACCATTTATGCCAAACAGTCTTGTTTATTTGGTGTGTGTAACAATTGCTGCAATATTAGCCAGGCCTATTTTGTTTTTTCTAGCAGACAGTGACAAAATATATGTAATCAGATCAAGAAACCGCACCAGTCTTGGGTACTATTTTTATTAACAGATTTTCTAGTATTAGACGACGACATTTAGATTTTTTATGTAGCAAGTCGTCGATGAACTCTGATAAGGTAATAGATCCTTTCCCAGAAAGGAAAGTATGCCATATAAAGCTGTGGCAAGATTAGACAGAAAAAAGCTAGGACGTAAGGATTGAAGAAATATGTACTGTCTTGCTTTTCTTTTGTCTTTACTCGTTTTATGTATCCTATATTTAATTTTATGTCACACAATACAGTTATTAGCTAATAGGCAGTAAAGACTGCAAATTTTCTGAAGAGCTCTTGTTCTGCCGGTTACAAATAATCCCATTCAGTATTAATTGTGAGATTTTTTAAAAGGGGGACAGGATTCAAACCAGCCGACTGGGAACAGAAGAGGCACCACAGGACATTTTAATTTCCACTGACATGAATATAGTTTGATGGCACCCATTACAAAATGTTACACATGTGAATTCCACAGAGTGAAATACAGAGACATGCGATGGAAGAATGCTGTGTAAAGAGGCATGGCACTGCACTTCGACACACTGAAGACCAAATAACGTCTTACGTTCCCTCGAACATATATGTTTTATGTATCAGACTCTTCAGAAAGATGTGGGCTAAAAATGAAGATATCTTTGAAAAGTTGATTTTTTTAAATTTTTTGCATCCTACCTCAAACGCTCGAGGGAGGGGGAGTGCCACTATCTAATATCGCCTGGGTTCGGGAATATTGTAGATCCGGGCCCAATGCACAGAGCAGTGTGAGTTGTAGTCGGGAGGTGGTAGTCTCCACGTGACTCGAGTTAAGTGATTTTGCTTTTTCCTCTTCGTTTATTGCTCTCATGTCAAATGAAAACAAACGGATTTCTGTAGCTGGGAGCTATCAAGTGAATTAAAATACATTCACATAATTACGGAAGGCTAAAATATGTTATTAATTTCAGATTTTATTTTGCTTCCACCTTTCTGACACTCAAGCGTTAATCACCTTGCAGAACAATGAAGTTATTTTTGTCGGTTTGTTAAAGAAATTTGACTTTTATTAATCTTTTCTGCTGAAACAATCAATTTATTTGAAACGAAGTGTTTAATTCAACACTATTGGCTAGTTTCAACTCTTTACTGCATTTCAAGTTCATGTTTTCATCTTCTAGCACGTATGGCGTTATACTATAATAAAGAACCAAACATGAGATAATACAGTACTGGTACTCCAAGAAAATTTACATTTGAAGCTGGACATACGACTGTGCACTTTAAGCCAAATTATGCATTTTAGTATGGTTCATAAAATTCCCATGCTCTTGAATTATCTTCTAATGTCTTGTTTCCTTTATGACATAAGATCTTTTAATGTTTTAGATGTACGAACTTACGGGCTTCCTGCATCATCGTAGCTGTTCAAGCGTGGTGATGCCTGTTATCTGGCACTCTCTGGCAACTGCTGAAACGAATGTATTTCTGACAGATCGCGGGAAAATATTTGCAATTGTTGTTTGAAAAGCATTACTTTCAAAGTAAATTTCCTTTTTCGCAAGATGAACTCCGAATGTCTGATGAATTTCTTAAATCATAGAGCATTTGACTCTCATTCAAAAATCAGATCTTTGAGGACAACCATTTAGAATATTTTCGAGCCCAAATCAGACATTTATGTCGTTGTTAAAAATTTTACTAGCACATTTGTGTGATGTATCTTAAAGTGTAACACACGCTAAAAAGATCAACTTTATGTGTGACAGCTTCGCTTCTCTTGCAGCTTATTAAGCTTCGAGACCAATGTTATAGGTGAAAGCTTTTCTTTTCTTGTAGCAACACTATGTATATTAATTTAAGCCATTACCTTCTCAACAGTGATGTTGCTATTGGCTGATTGCATCACGTGTCCTATGCTCTGAATTAGAGATGTGCACACTGAAACACATAGGGTAGACCGGGGCAATGCTGACGCCTGGGGCAATACTGACACGATAGATTTATAGATTTTAGTTGTATTTTTGTAGCGGAGCGCAGTGGCGTAGTGCTGCGCCCTTGTGGACGACACCACAACTAGCGCTCAGTGTGTTTCTGTCTTCTATGCATGCCAGCAGTTTTGTGGTATTTTATCTTAAAATTTTATAGTTTTCGGTGTAAAGAAGGACTTCTGAACAAGTTAAGGCAATACTCCAATCGTTTGTGTCACTAAAATACAACATATACAGCTAGGTATTACATATTTTAACGAACGTTTTGATATAGTAGTTGTAACATTTCAAAGTGTTTAGTAGTCTGTAGGATTAGGTATCCGCCATCTTGTCCCTCTGGGGTAATGCCAACATTCCACTATGGGGCAATATTGACAGGGTGTCGGTATTTCCCCGTCTGTCCTAATATTTTATAGATGATTGTTAATACCTAAAAGTTTGTTTTTATTGTATTCCAGATGGTGAGATTGAGAAAATGGACAACTGAGAGGGGTAAACAGGATGAATAAACTCTTTAAAAGGGCATTTGAGCTAGTTGAAAGTGGTAGATCAGTAAAGAGCGTCGCCACAGCGTTAGGAATTCCCGGAATTATGCTACATGATCGCTTAAAAGCAAAATCAGCAGCCAAACCAGCGTTGGGAAGAAAAGCTTATTTTACACCTGAACAGGAATCTATTCCAGCTGACCTTATAAAGCAATTGCCTAACCAGTACTATGGTATCACATTAACAGACTTACGCTGATTTGCATACAACCTTGCAGAAAACTTGAATATTAAGCACAGCTTTAACAAAGGAACAAAAATGGCAGGTGAGGACTGGGCGGCCTGTTCCCGCAAAAGGAACCCAACCTTAAGCCTGAGGCAGCCTTCTGCAACAAGCCTTAACCGAATTCTGGCTTTTAATAAATCTGAAGTTGATTTATTCTTTTCAAACTTAAGGCAACAAGAGTATTCAGTATGGATGAAACTGGGATATCAACAGTTCAAAAGCCAGGAAATGTTTTAGCCCCTAAAGGCCAACATGAGGTAGGCTCTGCAACGAGTTGGGAACGAGGGAGGAATATTATAGTGGTCTGTGCTGTAAGTGCTTCTGGGATTGACATCCCACTCATGTTCATCTATGCCCAGGGGTGGATGTCTCCTCAGTTGGAAAAAGGAGGGCCGGCTGGGGCCATATATAGATGTTCACATAATGGATGCTGAAACGAAGATCTTTTCAATGATTGGCTTAAGCACTTCAAAGAGAACACCAAACCAACCAAGGGAGACCCCGTGTTATTAATTATGGACAACCATGGATGTCGCATCTCTCTAGATAGCTATGAGTTTTGTAGGGATAATTATATTCACGAGGTTTCTATACCGCAACATACGTCACAAAAATTGCAGCCTTCAGATCTGGCTTTTTACGATCCTCTCAAGAAGGCATTCAACATTAAGTGTGACACGTTCTTAAGGGCCAATTGCTTTGAGAAGGTATCAGTTTATGACATTGCTTTGATCTTCAATGAAGCTTACAACCATGGAGAAGGGCATACCAGGATTTGGTGCAACAGGGATCTTCCCGTACAAACCAGGAAAGTTGAGTGATTTGGATTTTATCTGAGAACAGATTCCAAACTCCGGTCATCATTGACCCAGAAAATGCTGACAGACCGATGAATGGCGTGGTGTTCACAATGGGAATAATGCGGTCACTGAGGAGCCTGCAAACACAAATCAGGCAAGGGCTTAAAATTCACAGCATTCCTAGAAAACCACTGACTTGAATTTGACTGGATCTTATGCTAATCCAGTAGCTTGCTTCTCGAGGTCGGATCCTGGAACAACACCTTCTCCAAAAATCTCTCAGGATACAACTCACTTCAGAGAAGCCTTAGAAGCTTTATCGCCTGAGCAACAACAGCAATGACAACATCAAGATGGTGTCTCACAAAAAGTTGACAGGAAGCAACATTCCATTATTATGATGTCCACACCCATGAAAACTGTATTGGAGGAAGCACAGAAGAAAAGAGGCATTAAAGCTATGAAAGCTAAGCGTGGATTAGAAAAGGTATTTGATGACCCAAAGATTGTTCCAAAACTTAAACTTCAGCTTTTGAAGAAGTCAGGTCACGTCAAGGGTAAACCCAAAACAAAATCAAGCACTACCAAATGCAAGGCCACATCCAAAGGCAAAAAAAGAAGAAAAGGTGCAGCAGACAGATTTATTTAGAAGAAACATCTTCTGAAGAAGAAATAGATGAGTCAACGTTAGCGACGATGATGAAACGGATGACGGAATAGATTTATTTTCCAAAGACAGTGAAATGTGTTTAGTCTGTGGGGAACATGGCATTAAAACTGAACTGTGGTATCGGTGTGCGTTTTGTGGGTAGTGGGCACATGCAGACTGTAGCAGCTATGATTCTCCTGAAAAATACATTTGTGACTTTTGCTGTACTTCTTAAAATGATTTGTTTTATTTTCAGACTTATTTGTCATATTTCTTTATCTATAGTCATGACATACTGTTGTTGTTGTTGTTGTTGTTGTTGTTGTTGTTGTGGTCTTCAGTACTGAGACTGGTTTGATGCAGCTCTCCATGCTACTCTATCCTGTGCAAGCTTCTTCATCTCCCAGTACTTACTGCAACCTACATCCTTCTGAATCTGCTTAGTGTATTCATCTCTTGGTCTCCCTCTACGATTTTTACCCTCCACGCTGCCCTCCAATGCTAAATTTGTGATCCCTAGATGCCTCAGAACATGTTCTACCATTCGATCCCTTCTTCTAGTCAAGTTGTGGCACAAACTCCTCTTCTTCCCAATTCTTTTCAATACCCCCTCATTAGTTATGTGATCTACCCATCTAATCTTCAGCATTCTTCTGTAGCACCACATTTCGAAAGCTTCTGTTCTCTTCTTGTCCAAACTATTTATCGTCCATGTTTCACTTCTATACATGGCTACACTCCATACAAATACTTTCAGAAAAGACTTCCTGACACTTAAATCTATACTCGATGTTAACAAATTTCTCTTCTTCAGAAACGCTTTCCTTGCCATTGCCAGTCTACATTTTATATCCTCTCTACTTCAACCATCATCAGTTATTTTGCTCCCCAAATAGCAAAACTCCTGTACTATTTTAAGTGTCTCATTTCGTTATCTAATTCACTCAGCATCACCTGATTTAATTGGACTACATTTGATTATCCTTGTTTTGCTTTTGTTGATGTTCATCTTATATCATTCTTTCAAGACACTGTCCATTCCGTTCAACTGCTCTTTCAAGTCCTTTGCTGTCTCTGACAGAATTACAATGTCATCGGCGAACCTCAAAGTTTTTATTTCCTCTCCATGGATTTTAATACCTACTCCAAATTTTTCTTTCGTTTCCTTTACAGCTTGCTCAATATACAGACTGAATAACATCGGGGAGAGGCTACTACCCTGTCTCACTCCCTTCCCAACCACTGCCTCCCTTTCATGTCCCTCAACTATTATAACTGCCATCTGGTTTCTGTACAAATTGTAAATAGCCTTTCGCTCCCTGTATTTTACCCCTGCCACCTTGAGAATTTGAAAGAGAGTATCCCAGTCAACATTGTCAAAGGCTTTCTCTAAGTCTACAATGCTAGAAACGTAGGTTTGCCTTTCCTTAATCTATCTTCTGCTTTCAGCACCTGCTTTCTTTGGGATTGGAATTATTATATTCTTCTTGAAGTCTGAGTGTATTTCGCCTGTCTCATACATCTTGCTGACCAGATGGTAGAGTTTTGTCAGGACTGGCTCTCCCTAGGCTGTCAGTAGTTCTAATGGAATGTTGTCTACTCCCGGGGTCTTGTTTCAACTCAGGTCGTTCAGTGCTCTGTCAAACTCTTCACTCAGTATCATATCTCCCATTTTGTCTTCATCTACATCCTCTTTCATTTCCGTAATATTGTCCTTGTATAGACCCTCTATATACTCCTTCCACCTTTCTGCTTTCCCTTCTTTGCTTAGAACTGGGTTTCCATCTGAGCTCTTGATGTTCATACAAGTGGTTCTCTTTTTTCCAAAGGTCTCTTTAATTTTCCTGTAGGCAGTATCTATCTTACCCCTAGTGAGATATGCCTCTACATCCTTACATTTGTCCTCTAGCCATGGTTAGCCATTTTGCACTTCCTGTCGATCTCATTTTTGAGACGTTTCTATCCCTTTTTGACTGCTTCATTTACTGAATTTTTATATTTTCTCCTTTCATCAATTAAATTCAATATTTCTTCTGTTACCCAAGGATTTCTACTAGCCTTCATCTTTTTACCTACTTGATCCTCTGCTGCCTTTACTATTTCATCTCTCAAAGCTACCCATTCTTCTTCTACTGTATTTCTTGCCCCCGTTCTTTTCAGTTGTTCCAAAATGCTCTCTCTGAAACTCTGTACAACCTCTGGTTCTGTCAGTTTAACCAGGTCCCATCTCCTTAAATTCCCACCTTTTTGCAGTTTCTTCAGTTTTAATCTGCAGTTATTATATAATCTTCTGACACCTTCTAGTATCTCTAGTCTTCTTGCGTGTGTACCACCTTCTTTCACGATTCTTGAACCAAGTGTTAGCTATGATTAAGTTATGCTCTGTGCAAAATTCTACCAGGCGGCTTCCTCATTCATTTCTTACCCCCAATCCATGACTATTAAATTTTCGTCTCCCTTCACTATCTGAATAATTTCTTTTATGTCATCATACATTTCATCAATTTCTTCATCTGCAGAGCTAGTTGGCATATAAACTTGTACTATTGTAGTAGGCATGGGCTTTGTGTCTATCTTGGCCACATTAATGCATTCACTATGCTGTTTGTAGTACCCTACCTTCTCCTATTTTTGTTCATATTTAAACCTACTCCTGCATTACCCCAATTTGATTTTGTCTTTATAACCCTGTATTCACCTGACCAAAAGTCTTGTTCCTCTTGCCACCGAACTTCACTAATTCCCACTATATCTAACTTTAACCTATCCAGTTCTCTTTTGAAATTTTCTAATCTACCTGCCCAATTAAGGGTGCTGACATTCCATGGTCCGATCCATAGAATGCCAGTTTCCCTTCTCCTGATAACGACACCCTCTTGAGTAGTTCCTGCCTGGAGATCCGAATGGGGGGATATTTTACCTCTGGAATATTTTTTCCAAGAGGACGCCATCATCATTTAACCATACAGTAAAGCTGCATGCCTTTGGGAAAAATTACGAATGTAGTTTCCACTTGCTTTCAGCCGTTCGCAGTACATCTACATCTACATCTACATGATTACTCTGCAATTCACGTTTAAGTGCTTGGCAGAGGGTTCATCGAATCGCAATCATACTATCTCTCTATCATTCCACTCCCGAACAGCGCGCGGGAAAAACGAACACCTAAACCTTTCTGTTCGAGCTCTGATTTCTCTTATTTTATTTTGATGATCATTCATACCTATGTAAGTTGGGCTCAACAAAATATTTTCGCATTCGGAAGAGAAAGTTGGTGACTGAAATTTCGTAAATAGATCTCACCGCGACGAAAAACGTCTTTGCTTTAATGACTTCCATCCCAACTCGCGTATCATATCTGCCACACTCTCTGCCCTATTACGTGATAATACAAAATGAGCTGCCCTTTTTTGCACCCTTTCGATGTCCTCTGTCAATCCCACCTGGTAAGGATCCCACACCGCACAGCAATATTCTAACAGAGGACAAACGAATGTAGTGTAAGCTGTCTCTTTAGTGGACTTGTTGCATCTTCTAAGTGTCCTGTCAATGAAACGTAACCTTTGGCTCACCTTCCCCACAATATTATCTATGTGGTCTTTCCAACTGAAGTTGTTCGTAATTTTAACACCCAGGTACTTAGTTGAATTGACAGCCTTGAGAATTGTACTATTTATCAAGTAATTGAATTCCAACGGATTTCTTTTGGAACTCATGTGGATCACCTCACACTTTTCATTATTTAGCGTCAACTGCCACCTGCCACACCATACAGCAATATTTTCTAAATCACTTTGCAACTGATACTGGTCTTCGGATGACCTTACTAGATGGTAAATTACAGCATCATCTGCGAACAACCTAAGAGAACTGCTCAGATTGTCACCCAGGTCATTTATATAGATCAGGAACAGCAGAGGTCCCAGGACGCTTCCCTGGGGAACTCCTGATATCACTTCAATTTTACTCCATGATTTGCTGTCTATTACTACGAACTGCGACCTTCCTGACAGGAAATCATGAATCCAGTCGCACAACTGAGACGATACCCCATAGGCCCGCAGCTTGATTAGAAGTTGCTTGTGAGGAAGCAAGGCTGTTTTGGTTAGTGTTAAAAGGCCATATCAGTCAATCATCCAGACTGTTGCCCCTGCAACTACTGAAAAGGCTGCTGCCCCTCTTCAAGAATCACACGTTTGTTTGGCCTCTCAACAGTTACCCCTCAGTTGTGGTTGCACCTACAGTACGGCTATCAGTATCGCTGAGGCACACAAGCCTCCCTACCAACGGCAAGGTCCTTGGTTCATGGGGGGGTACATACTGTTATAAGTATCATATATAACTTTGTAACAATATACATTTTATTGATATACATTCATGTTATTATTTCTCACTAATATCGGCATTACTCCAAAGTGGTGTCAAAATTGCCCTGGCGACTGGGGAAATACCAAAATCCAGTAGACATTGCTATCGCATTGTTCACTTTATAAATGGAATTAGTTTAACAAAATTATATTTTTAATGAAAGCAGAAATCCCCAATTAAACTTTAGGTAGCTCAATAAAAAACGTAACTAAATCAGTAAAAATGTAAAAATTAAAAATGTCTTAAGGTGTTGGCATTTCCCCGGTCTAATTTCTGTTGTGACTTGCTCAAAAGGAGATAGTATTTCACAAGATTTTTCAATAAATGATCTGTCTTCATTGGATAGTTTTGTTAGTGAATCCACACTGAGGATGGCAAGTGTGCTTTGCAAAGGCTCTTTGATTTTCAAAAGCCTGTCAAACATTTCATAGGGCAATCTTATTTCGGTGTTAAAATAGGGAAGTACATTTGCTTCTGAATATTGCCTAATTTCCCAAGTGCTTAAGGACTTCATGTGAAAATTCTGCTATTGACTTAGCTTTTTCCCTTGTGTCTGTAATTGGTTCAAGGCTTGCATGCACAATTAAATTCAGTTATCTGCAAAACAAGGCACATTTGCACATCATCATTGCCTTCACCATACTTGGTGCATTATCTGTAGTACACACTACAATTTTGTTTGTTGAAGTCACATTTTGTAATTCATAGGAAATGTTTTCAGCTTTATCATTGTCATGGAATTTAAAACTAGATAACAACTTCAGATTGCAGTTTTTATGAATGAAGTGAGCAGTCACTGCAATATAATTCTCATTTTTCACAGATGTCCATTGGTCAGTCGTAATACAGATGCAGGATGCAGCTTGCACTGCAGATCTTACTCATATGAGTGCGTTGTCGAACACTTGAGAGAGTTAACTGTTGGAGACTGTTTTTCTACTGGGAGGTACATAGTTTTCATTCAATAAATAAGTCATTTTTCTAAACTCTACACTCTCAGCTACATTAAATATAAGTTACTCTTTAACAAGTCTTAAAATCTGTTTGTCTATTTTGGCTCATTGGGGTGGAGGCACTGGTCTTGATGCAAATCCAGTAGTCTTTGTTTGTCTACCACACCAACCCAGAACTGGACCGGTGGAAGTGCTTGGTATTTCTTGCCCAGTTTGTTCACCTTGACGCATTGGCACTGAAATGGCAGATACCTGAACAGTTGCTGTGGAAACCGAACTGGCTTCATCACTGCCGGAGATTAATAAACACTGGTTTCGAAAGAGTTTTACTTACATTAGCTGTTGGATGCTTATGTCAGAAATGTCTGTTTAAGCAAGAAGTTGAACTACTTTTAAACGACAACACTTCTGAGCACAAGTTACATTTAATTTTCTCAGGATTCATCTTCAAAAAATAATCCTACACCGGGCTTCATTAACGCCGTAGCTGAAGACAGAAGAACCAATATGAACAGAACTGGAGGCAGGAGCAAACTGCAGAAACAACGGATACACTACTGGGATTCCCACATTCCGTTAGTATGGGTAATATACTTGTCCTGCAAATTTCCGTGCACGCAAAATGAATCATTGTGGAGAATAGACACGTTGGCTATAGACTCACAAATAAAGCCACGTAATTTGAATAAATAACAAAATTTTTGTCCCCCAAATCCACCGTGATTTCCAGCCCTTCCCATTCATCACTACACCGTCAGTGACCCATCAGCCAGATTGCTTGGAAGTATACGTACATCCAGTGTATGTATATGTCTAAAAACTGCCACTCTACACCTTTTTTTATCCAAAATGTTGTAAGGTTTACTTGCATTTTTTAATATGATTACTGTACATGAACAGAGAATTGTATGTTATAAGATATGTGTAATTTAATTGAATATTTTTCACAATTTTATTATTTTGAATGCGAATAGTGTGCGTTATTTTATTGTTTGTTAGTGTTTATAAAGCAGATATTACTCCATTTTGGAATAGGGCAGCCAATTAGAAACAAAGCTTTATTTTCGGAAATCATGAGCTTCATGCTGTTATGTGTAAAAAAGATTTCGACACTCCTGAAAGTGTTTTATGGAGTAGTACGTTAAACGTGTTTCAGTATCTGTGCCATGCCCAAATCTCATCCGAGATACAGTGGAATGAAACATGACTGTATACAGTGAATCCATTCCAAGCACAAGTGGCCTGAAACCGAATTATTTTGAAACAACGATACAGTTTCTGTGTCTGCCTCGAGATCAAATCTGGTCCAGTTATCCAAGACAGAGGGGAATGAAACACCACTATTTCGAAACAGTGGAACACTGCCATTTCGAAACACTGAAACAGTTCCACGTATCCATACACTATATTGAAACATAGAAACAGTGGCCAAGTCTACTTTGTATATCTGCTGTCATCGGCTGGCGAGATTGTTTGACATGAACTACGACTGGCTTACAAAAGTGCATTGCAATCTCAATTTCAATCCTTCAGAAAGTAACGTGGTGTTCAGTGGAATTCAAATTTATACTTTCGTAATATGAAAATATGCAGTTTATGTGTTGCTGCGCATCAGACATATTTCCAAAGCGTGTTTTTTCCCCTGAGTTTCGTTTTCTAAAGTGCTGGGAAATTCAATGTCAGTGTATAAAACCACAACCATTGAAAGGATTGATAGGTTTTACAGTTCCAAGGGAAAGTATACTGTTACTTAACACGGAAAAAGTGTATTTTCATCCGGGAGAAAGTTTATTTTTAACCGGGAAATCCAGGAAAAATCTGGGAATTTTTTGTTCCTCATCCACGTTTACAGCCTGCTGTTGGATGTACAGCATCCACTAGCAACACCTGTGATATGTAATATTCCATGTTGATGTGGCCAAGAATACGTTGCAACCAAAAAAGAAAGTGTTAACACTTACTTGGTTGAACATAAAGGGAACTGTCACCTGAGGCAAACTGACAAACTGGATTTAGCTGAATGTGATACCTAAACAGGAACCCATTAAATAAAATTTGTTGAGACTAGCATTTTAGTCAGGACAGTTCATTATCATGTACACTTGTGTACAGAAGCAGTAGAGATTTACATACAACATATTACTTTTAATATATGTGCCAACAGGACGATCGATTACTCTTAATTGCCAGTGATGACACAAGCCAGAGATGATATTCATTTGGCATCATGTGATGTATGGTGATGCCACCAGGGGGCCCTCAAGCCCTTGATGCAGTTGCCGTTTTTTCTTCAAAGATGTCTCCACAACTGGAGACAAAACACCAAGGATTAGTTTTATATACCTGTCAAGACCTCTCAGCTTGGAAGTTTTAACTGAAGTATAAAAGCTGTTCAGTCTGTGGGACTTGTGTCTTGTCTCTGAATCTAAGTAAAGCTTGACCTTACAATTAAAATTTTGGTTGATATTTTGTATTCTAGGTGTCCTTGGATGGCTGTGATTTGAGGAACTTGAATGTTCGTTGGCTTCGTAGCAACATAGGAGTTGTTGGTCAAGAACCAGTACTGTTTGCAACAACTATAGCAGAAAACATTAGATACGGAAAACCTGATGCAAGTCAAGCAGAAATAGAGAAAGCAGCTATTGAAGCAAATGCCCATGACTTCATATGCCGAATGCCACAAGTGAGAAACAATCTCATCATTTACATGATAGTGATATGTGTACTGTTAAAATTTATTGCTGGCTTTGCTATATTGTAAAGCTTCTAGAGCATTATTATCTTGAGTCCACCTGCACATGCACACACAACCATAACCAAATGCAAACACCCCCCCCCCTCCCTCCCACTTGCTCTGTCCCCCTCCTTCCCCACTCCCCTCCTGTCCCCTCCCCGACAGGCACACGCGCTCACACACACACACACACACACACACACACACACACACACACACACACACACACACACACACACACACACGTACACGTACACGTAAAAAAAAAAGACTGTGACCTGACATTTATCTTTAAGACAATAATTAGTGTACCACAAATATCTGAAATCTCCCAACATTTTTTTTTAAAAATGTCATTCTGCCAAATAGATGCGATATTTATGTTTATAATCACTGAGACAATCTGTCACAGAATGATGCCATTAATGCTGTTATTACAATATGAATTGATAATTACAGTTTGTGCTTATTCTAGTGCTGATTCCGGTCAATGCTTTGAAACTGACCAGCATCGACTGTGTACAACAGAATGAAGTTTGTTCTAACATTACAGTTTTCTTGCCATTGCGATTTTATGTTTGTATCAGTTGTTGCATGTCTTTTGTTTCATGACCCTGATCTCAGATTGATGTAATCTTGCTGAAATTGTTTCTTCTATATTGATCCTGTGTGATACAACATGGATAAGCTATTCCAAATCCTAACATTTGTTTGTGATGATCGTGTCTTGCTCATTTCAGCTTTGCATTTATGTTGTTGATGGTGTATCACAAAAAAGTGTGCTATTAAACCCCACTGAAGGATTAGAGTGCTAATGGCCTTGGTGCAGTGGTAACACCAGTTTCTGTCACGTCACTGAAGTTAAGCGCTGTTGAGCTGGGCTAGCACTTAGATCCATGACCATCCTGTGTGCCGAGTGCTGTTGGCAAGAGTGGTGCACTCAGCCCGTGTGAGGCAAGCTGAGAAACTACTTGATTGAGAAGTAGAGGCTCCGGTCTCGTTAACGGCTGGGAGAGCCGTCTGCTGACCACATGCCGCTCCATATCCGCGTCCAGTGATGTCTTTGGGCTGAGGATGACACGGTGGTTGGTCGGTACCATTGGGCCGTCCAAAACCCATTTGGATGGAGTTCAGTTTAGTTTAGTTTAGAAGCATTAGAACAAGAAATTGTATATGATGGAAATTATGAATGACACACTGTTCCATTTAATAAAGAAATAAGGAAGAAAGAATATTAAAAGGAGGTTCAAGTACAAGACATTCAGTACGGTGCACCTCTCTATCCCTACCCTTCCGCCCTCACTCACTCTTCGTCACTACTTCTCCTCCTCTCTCTCTTTAGCATGATGAATATACACAGAAATCAGAGGTCACTGTAACTACATATAATGTTCATATAATGATTAAAACCTTTCTTTAGAGAAATTACATTACTGAGGAAGTGTCATTGGTGACAGAGGGAGATAGAACATAGCTGTAATCTTCACTACTGTTTAGTACAGCAGATTATACAAAAAATATTGATTAATGACACCAATGTGTACTTATTATACAGTTAATTTCAACAGGGCTATGATACTCTGGTGGGAGATAGAGGAGCACAACTTTCAGGTGGCCAGAAACAGCGGATTGCAATAGCGAGAGCCCTTGTGCGCAACCCTCGCATTCTGTTGCTGGATGAAGCTACTTCTGCACTAGATACCCATAGTGAAGCCCACGTCCAGGCAGCACTGGAGAAGGCCAGTGCAGGTCGTACCACTGTGCTGGTTGCACACAGATTGTCAACAGTGGTGTCTGCAGATCGCATAATTGTTCTTTCAGGAGGCTGTGTTGTGGAGGAAGGTACTCACTCGGAATTAATAGCACTGAATGGATATTACAGCAAATTAGTAGCAGCTGCAGGAAGAGATGGTGAGTAAAGTATGGCAGCATTGTATTTATCTGAAACATCTATGTGATATTAACTAATTTATTGTAGCCATCTTTACACATTAATTTGATCTTTACTGTAAAGCCTGAAGACAGAATTGTCTAGTAAGTTCTGAAATTCAATTTGAAACATTTTTCACTATCACCGTAACAACATCTATTGAAAGTAGGATTGTTGGACAAAAAGAATTAATTTTTCAGTTTCTCCTGGCATATCTGGTGGTCGAACAATTTACAGTCGTACTACTAGTCCATAGTGTTCAACGGGCTCAAAATTTTGGCGATCTGACGTGTCACCGTCATCAGGTGTGTTGACATACTGAGCTCATGAAGGTACACAGCTGACTTACATCCTCTCACACCACAAGCTGTTCTGTTCATCGGTCCATGCCTGAGGGCATACATCAGCATTCGCAGAGGTGTTTGCATCAGTGTGTGTGGTAGTGTTGATGCAGTTGCTCTGTCTGTCTGTCCTGGTCATCAGATTGTTGTGTTTGGCGAGTGTCTTCGTAATTAGCCCCAGTTATCCAAGGTGGATTCTCTAATGACACTGTCCCATAATTTGGAAGCTTGTGTTAAAATCCTGGTAGGTTCATATTCCATCATTGATTCTCTGACAAACAGTGTTCTGTGGTCACGAACTTGTTGAGGTACATTAATTGAGTCTGTCACTGTTGTTTTTGGCATTGATCTTCAGTGGTGCACATTGTTCGTCCACATTGGCATGGAATCTGATGACAAAGACAATGCTTCTGTTGTTGTCTTCCACAAGGACTACACTGAGAAGATGCAGAGCTTGCTAAATGATGACACAGGAAGATCAACACTGACAACACCAAGAAGGTGGAGAACAAGACCAGTGCACTTCTTAAGGAATCGGAGTTACCAGAAGGGGTCATCAAGAAATTTTAACCCCAAAGAATTGTACTGCGAAGACTTTATGGAGTCCCTAAGGTCCAGAAAGATTAGGTGCTGTTATGTCACATTGTCAGCAACATCAAAGCTCCTATGTATTTGATCACAAAATACCTGAACTAAGTCCTTATGTGGGTAAATGCCCACATCACATCCACAATTCTGTGGATTTTGTGAAACACATCAATGACCTCAGGCTCAAAGACTCCTTTATCATGGTGAGTTTTGACATGGTTTTGTTATACACCAGGATGCCTCTACATGAGTCACAGGAACTCATTGGTCAGAAATTTGATGAGAAGGCCACTGACATTTTCAGGTATTTTGTAACCTCTTCATATTTTCTATTTAATTGATGGATGGAGTTGCCATGGGTAACCCACTCTCATTAGTAGCTGTGAATTTATATATGGAACACTTAGAGGAAGAGGCCCTTATGTAATCTAAGTAGAATCCCACCTGCTTTTTTGTGGATGACATGTTTATCAGCACCATATGAGGAACAAACTTCTTGCCTTCCTTGTACACCTGATCTCTGTACGTCCCAATATCAAATTCACTATGGAGACCAAAGGAGGAGGAAGACTACCATTGCTGGACTTAGCAGTCAAGAGAAGAGCTGATGATGTCAACGATGGGGCACTGTGTGTATTGGAAGAAGGCGCACACTGACCTGTATTTGCATGCAGATAGCTGCCACCACTATGCACATTGAAATGGGATATAAAAGCTCTAGTACACAGGGCACACGCCGTATGAGGTGCAGAGTGTCTGCTCCAGGAAATGAAACATCTCAGAACTGTGTTAAAAAAAAAATGGATACTCAGAATGGCAGAGTAAGCGCGCTCCTTGTTCTGCTACTACAGTACAACAAATGGTGAGGGAAGAAATCACGGAGTAAGAGGTAACCTGAATACTATACACCAGCATGCTATTGGGAAAAGTAGGGCACATACTGAAAAAGCAGTGGGTGAGAATTGTCTTTTGCCTGCCCAATAAAACACAGGCTTTATTGGGAAGTGTCAAAGATGACCTCAAATTATGGAAGCCCAGGGTATATCAGATTCCATGTCAATGGGACAGATGTATATTGAACAAACAGTGTGCACCATTGAAGATCGAGGCCAAGAACACCAGCAGCACACTCGACTAATGTACCCCAACAAGTTTGTGGGGTCAGAATGCTATTTGTTAGAGAATCATGTAATGAAATATGAACATACCAGGATTTTAGTGCAGACTTCCAAATACTGGGACAGTGTTATAAGGGAAGTCAACAAAATTTGCACCAGGGATAATCTATATCAATCAGGATTGTGGGTATAATCTCAGCAAGGCTTGGGAACCAACACTAGGTATAATTAAGAAGATGCTCACCAAACAAAATGATCTGGCGACCAGAGCAGACAGAGAAACTACTTCGATACTACCACAGATGCTGATGCAAGTGTCTCTGTGGAGTGAATGGCTAGTTGTGGCAGGGGATATACACTATGTTATCAAAAGTATCCGGACACCTATTAGTAGACAGTAGTATAAGGTGTATGAAGTCTTCAGCTTAATGACGGCTTGAACTGTGCTGAGGACACTTTCAGTGATGTGTTCGGATGTATGCGGAGGAGGAATGGCAGTCCATTCTTCCTCAAGAGCCAAAACCAGAGAAAAAAGCGATGTGGAACACTGGGGTCTGGGGTGAAATCAACATTCTAATTTGTACCAAAGGTGTTCCATTGGGTTCAGGTTGGGGCTCGTGAGTGGGCTAGTCCAATTCAAGAATCTTATCTTTCACAAACCATTGCCTCACAGATGCTGATTTATGATACTGCTGCAATCAAAGTCTCTGAACTGTTCCTCTTCCTGGGTCTATGGAGAACACAATGCTGTAAAACATATTACTGTTCTTCCACATTTTTCTTAAGAGCAATAATGGGACCTCATCATAACATCAAAAAACATTCCCATACAGTACCACGACCTTCTCCATACTTCACTGTTGGCACTACACCTGGTGGCAAGTAAAGTTCTCCAAGAATTCGCCAAATCCGAACCCTTCCATTGGATTGCCAGAGGGTACAGCACTATTCATCCTCTAAATTACTTGTTCCCAGTTATCCAATGTCCAGTGGTGTCACACTTCACACAACTGCAAGCATCATTTAGCATTGGCTACAGAAATGTACGACTTACGAGGAGCTGCTCGTTTTTTGTGCCCCTCTCATTTTAATTTGGTACACACAGTCATTGTGCTAGCTGGACCTCTGATGGCACTCTGAAACTCACAAGTGATTCCTGCCACTGATTTTATGAGATTTTTGTACTGTCACCCTTTGCAGTGCATGACAGTCCTTGCTCCTCTGCGCATGAGGACTGACTGGTCTCAATTTAGCTGTGGTTGATCCTTGGCGCTCCCACTTCACAATCGCATCTCCATCACTTAACTAGGCTGTCTTTAGAAGGACTGAAATGTCCCAGGTGTATTTGTTACTCAGGTGATATACAACAAGAAGTCCATGCTAGGAGTCAGTGAGGTCTCCTGACTGGCCCATTCTCCTGTTGCTGCTTTTCTACTGGTATGATGATATTCCCTGCCTCTTTTTATACTGGTGGATCCGCATATCTGATGTCTAGTGGTCAATTCCACATTACATGAAGGGTGTCTGGAAACTTTTTGATCAGATAGCGTAAGTCGGCTGTGCACCCTCAGGAGCTCAGTTTGTCAACAAACGTGACAATGGCAACATGTCTGAGCCCTGAAATATTAGTCCTGTTGGACACTATGACTGGCAGTACACCTATGGTGGACTGCTTGATCAAAAGGATTTAAGTTTATCTTTACCAAGCACTTGAATCCAAAATATGTTTTCATCTGGCTATTGTTATGCTCTTTCAGTGTACCCTGGAATGATTCCACATAATTCTGAAATATGAAAATATCAAGGAAATATACAAATTTTTTCTTATAAGCTGATAGAAAGATCAAGTCATAAACATAGTTAACATCCATTAACTTTCAAGAACACTGTTACTTATTTCTTTCATGCATCTGTGATCTGTAATGCTTAATGTGCTCTTCATTCCTGCTCCTTTGACACATTCTCTCTCTCTCTCTCTCTCTCTCTCTCTCTCTCTCGCTCTCTACAAACATTTCTGCAGTACTTGCTTGCATTGCTCACAAATTTTCCACGAGTAAATGTTAATAATTCTATATTACTTTTCTCATTTTGCATTAACTCATGTATGGAGAGATAGACACACACATACATAGAGTACATGACCAGCATAGGTACAAATGATATTATACAAACATTTGTTTACACATATTTTACATTAGTGCTTATTTCTTGTACAAAAATCATTGTTTTATTTGATTTAATATTTATTTGCATATAAATTGATGAAAAATTCAGATTTGGTGTAAAACCAATGCTTAAGCGAGGAGGCGTTCAGATTCATATTAAACAAAGTGAGAGACTTCATGTTGTTATTTTTATTGGCATGTTGTTGTATAGTTGAATACTTTGGTTAAACAATGAATTTTTAAAGGCAGAGATACACACTATTTGAATATGGAGTTTCTTTTTCTGTCACGTATCTTGATAATGGATATTAGCATTAGTGGCATTACTTTTAATAAACAGAGACATTTCCAATATATAAATTCTGCCAAGAAGTAAACTAACAGATTTTTGGAAGAGAAGTCTATAGCTGTTTGCTGGCTTTCCACACGCATTACCTACACTCTTTTTGAACCAGGAGAATGTCTGAGCTAGGTGGAGAGTCTCCATGGACTATGATAACACTATGAAACTGTGTTTAGTATACATTGTGAACAATATCTGGGCTTGTGTAATATGTATTTTTCTCAGTATTTTTCTCACTTTTCTTAAAGAATGGGTTAGCTTTTGCCACCTGCAGAGGGTGAGGAACTTACCTGTCTTTGCATATGAGCTATACACACTAGAAAGTGTTCTTTATGATAAAGTCAAGGATATCACCAGCTCTCTATATTTAATATAATTTCATCAGCATTAATATAAAAAGATGTAGACACTATGGATGATTTTATTTTACTTGTTGGGTGGTATTATTTACATAATTCCTTTTATTGTTCGCTTAAAAAGTGGCCTGTCATTGTTATTATTGTACAGATCATGGAATTGTTGGTAATTTATTGATACTCTGATTATCCAGAACCAACACAGCAGCAGAGTGAAGCAGTTACTGGTGAGAAAGCAGATGGACCAATTTTTGAATTCTCAAGGAAATTTTCTTCACCAAAAGATCATCTCCAAACTGCTACATCAGTGGAAGAGGTACTATTTCATCAAGTTAATGATTTTAATTTGCTTTTTACACAGATATTTCAATACAAACTGCATGTAACTTGAAACACTGTGTTATTCATTCTGTATAAAACTGTAATTGTGGATGGAAAAAAGAGAATAAAGAAACATGCAGTATTCTGCTGCATCCGGTTTTAGTAAGCTACCAGAAGAGTTCAAAAATCTTAGTGGTAATCCTCACATTTTCCTATTCTTCCAGGAAGTTTCTGGGAAAGAAATCATGCAATTTCATGTGTTATATTGTTGATTATGCAAATATATAGTCATAGCTTCTTGTTCATAGGATTCATGTACTTTTTAGTTTATCTGTTTTTACCTTTGTGATCTTACACTCATGTAATGACTTGTTCTGTGACCATGGACATTTGCTACTCAATTTAATCCTACATAACTAGATGTGTCAAATAATAATAAAAGAAGAAACAAAGTATGATAATTAGATATTACAGTTTTTTTATTTTTGAAATTAAGAAGCTCTTTCTAAAGTATCAAGGATGCAAGAAGATAAATAAATCATAGAAGATAAATAAATCATAGAAGATAAATAAATCATAGAAGATAAATAAATCATAGAAGATAAATAAATCATAGAAGATAAATAAATCATAGAAGATAAATAAATCATAGAAGATAAATAAATCATAGAAGATAAATAAATCATAGAAGATAACTGAGAACGGTATCAACCCTACTAGAAAGCTGATGTCTTAAACAGAAACCTCCAGTACCAGATTGTTGTTGTAGTATGGATTGAATTTTTTTCTCCAAAGGAAACTACAGCATTCACATAATGAATACTAAGCAAAAAATATTTGAATTTGAATAATTTTTCCTCAACAACTGGACTGAAAGATTTGCAATACTTTACGTTTCAGTTTCGGAAGATTTTTGGCAAAAGTAAAAAGTTGTGAGCTATAAATCTTGGATTTACAAATAAAAATTCCAAAAATTCCTTGTGACAACTTTCTTTTTTCCATACTAAGATGACATGGTAATTAATAGTTTCTCACTGAATGTATTTCATGTTTGTTCTTATGATCAGTGATTTCATGGCATTAGCACAACCAGAGATCTGACTCCTCTTGTTCCTCTGATCTCTGTAGTTGTTCTTCAGTACGAGGGGTGTTTGAAAAGTCCATGCAAAGTGCGGGAGATGGCACCACCAGTGCATATCGAGGTCATGTGTGGTTAGTAGCATCTTTGGAAAGAGCGCACACCAAGTTTTAGCCATATTGGTCTATTTCTTTGTGTTTGGCATTCGTGTGAATCAAGGAAGTCGAGTGATTGTCAAAAAATGGACAAAGGAGAATTTTGTGTGGTGATTAAACATTACTTTATGAAAGGCAAAACGCCTCAGGAGACTAAAGAGAAGCTTGATAAACATTACGGTGACTCTGCACCTTTGATTAGAACAGTTTATAAGTGGTTTCACAATTTTCGGAGTGTACATATGGGCACAAGTGATGCTAAACGTCCTGGACTCCCTGTGGAGGTTACGAATCCAGAAATCATTGATAAAATCCATGATATGGTGATGGATGACAGAAGAGTTAAGGTGCATGAGATTGCTAGTGCTGTGGGCATCTCGAATGAACAGGTTTGTAATATTTTGCATAATTATTTGGACATGAGAAAGCTCTCCGTAAGATGGGTTCTGCAATTGCTCATACTTGACCAAAAACGAAATCATGTGAAGTGTTGCAGGGATGGTTTGCAACTGTTCAGGAAGAATCTGCAGGACTTTAAGCAACGTTTCATCACTGTAGATGAAATATGGATACATTACTATACTCTTGAGACCAAACAACAACCTGTTACCAAGGGAGAATCTGCACCATAAAAGGCGAAGACCATTCCTTCGGCCGGAAAGGTTATGGCGACTGTCTTTTGAGATTCGCAAGGGATAATCCTCATCGACTATCTGGAAAAGACTATTACAGGTGCATATTATTCATCATTATTGGACCATTTGAAAACCGAGCTGCAAGAAAAACCCCAGCGATTGGATAGCAAAAATGTCCTTTTCCATCACAACAAGGCACCAGCACACACCTCAGCAGTTGTGATCGCAAAATTAATGGAAATAGGATTCCGACTCATTTCACATCCCCCTATTCTCCAGACTTTGCTCCCTTGGACTACTATTTGTTCCCCAATTTGAAGAAATGGCTGGCGGGGCAAAGATTTTTTTCAAAAGTGGAGGTGATTGCAGCAACTAATAGCTATTTTGCAGACTTGGACAGTTCCTATTATTCTGAAGGGATCAACAAATTAGAACACCATTGGACAAAGTGTATAAGTCTAAAAGGAGACTATGTCGAAAAATAAAAAAGGTTTACCCCAAACACGTAAGTAGTCTTAATTTTTGCATGGACTTTTCAAACCTCCTTGTACAAATCTTCTGTTGTAGCTGACAAGGCTCTCTATCAATTTCTTAGATCTAACAGAGCAATTAATGGATGTCCTTTGTGTTTTTACTCCATAATGGCACAATCTGGCCACATTGAAGCTCTGGACCTCTCTCTTTGAAGTTCCTGACCTCTCTCTGACAAACTACCTGAAGTTGGGGGAGGTTCTACAGTTTAGGCAGTTTGATTTGATTTAATTCTCCTCATTGAGTTGTGTCAGGAAACATATCGATGTCATTACTGCAGTTTACTTGTATTTGTGTACTCTTGGATGTATAATTTTGATAACACAGGGACTGCATTCAATCAAATGTTTGGAAATCTTTGGCTACAAGCTCAGTTTTTTACTCCTACTTTGGTTTGGTGGTGTTCTACAACTAGACCTTCCTTATTTTCCATATTGATTCACTGATAGATGCTGACACAAGGAATGTTTAACTGATTTCCATAAATATTATCAAGATAAAAGATAAAAATAGGATAGTATGGAGACATCCTTCAACAACCCCTCCCAAATACAACCTCTTCACCATTAAATGATGAAAATTCAGGATTTACAATATTAATACATTATCTATGGTTTATCAAATAGTGGAAACATTGACTCATCAACAGGCGCCGGTAAAAGAATGAAACTTCATTAACTTTCAGCCAAATCAATCTTTTTTCAAATCCAAAAGTTAGTGAAGTTTCGTTCTTTCATGTGTGACTATGGATGACACAATGCTTACACAGTTTGGTAAGTTGGTTTCTCTACTTTTATATAATGAGAACTTTCCATACCATATTTCTCTATGATTTAATTAATTATGCACATGTTTTTAAAGTTAAAACTTAAGCTGAAATCCCAACTCTAAGTCAGAATGCAATAGCAAGTCAATTCAGTTACTATGTAACACGTTGTAAGTGGATGTTAAAATGTGCTGCCATAGGTGATATGCATAATGTATAGTAGTACACAACTGTGTAATCTGTTACTTATCTATCTGCAGAAGTATTTATTGTTTTTATGTGATTCTTTGAACAGACAGTGCAGTAAATTATCACTGATGCAATTCATTACTGTGTGCACAAGACTGGAAGTATAAAATGTTACACATGTTGGAGGATCGAAAAATGCCTTTTACATTTCAATAGATGAGAAGATGAACAAAAATCATGGGTCTATTGGAAGGTGAAGGAAAACTGCTCTAAAATAAAATAATAAAATCAGTAGTGGAGAGAATACAAAGCTAACACACTTGAGATTAATTAGGAGTAGGATATTGTGTTGAGTAAGAGTTGTTTGGAGAGTATTATGAAAAAGATAGTTGCTACTCACCATATAGCTGAGACACAGAGTCACAGTGGGTAGCAACTCTCCTTTCCATAATATTGTCATTATTTCATCCTGGATTTTCCTTTGTTGAGTTATTTGGGGAGATGTGATACATCTTAAAGTACTTGTAAGAAAACGAGAGAAGGAAAGTTGCTACTTACCATATAGCGGAGATGCTGAGTCGCGATAGGCACAATAAAAAGATTCACACAATCATAGCTTTTGGCTATTAAGGCCTTTGTCAGCAGTACACACACACACACACACACACACACACACACACACACACACACACACACACACACAGACTCACGCAAGCACAACTTGCACACACGTCTGCAGTCTCAGAGAGCTGAAACACAGTGTAGTTTCAGTTGTGCTTGTGTGTGTGTGTGTGTGTGTGTGTGTGTGTGTGTGTGTGTGTGTGTGTGTGTGTGTCCAGAGACTGGTTCTTCATGCTGCTCTATCATGTGCGAGCTTTCTTCAAGTAACTACTGCAACCTACATCCTTGTGAAGTTGTGGTAGTGTGTGTGTGTGTGTGTGTGTGTGTGTGTGTGTGTGTGTGTGTGTGTGTCCAGAGACTGGTTCTTCATGCTGCTCTATCATGTGCGAGCTTTCTTCATCTCCAAGTAACTACTGCAACCTACATCCTTGTGAGTCTGCATAGTGTATTCATCTCTTGGTCTCCCTCTATGACTTTTACCATCCACGTATCCCTCCAATACTAAACTGGTGATATCTTGATGCCTCATAACGTCTCCTACCAATTGGTCCCTTCTTCTAGTCAGGTTGTGCAACAAATTCCTCTTCTCCCCAATTCTATTTAGTACCTCCTCATTAGTTACATGATCTACCCATCTAATCTTCAGCGTTCTTCTGTAGTTCCACATTTCAAAAGCTTCTATCCTTTTTATGTCTAAACTATTTATCATCCATGTTTCAATTCCATACACAGCTACACTCCATAGAGATACTTTCAGAAAAGACTTCCTGACACTTAAATCTATACTCATTGTTAACAAATTTATCTTATTCAGAAATACTTTCCTTGCCATAGCCAGTCTACATTTTATATCCTCTCTACGTTGACCATCATCAGTTATTTTGCTCCGCAAATAGCAAAATCCATCTACTACTTTAAGTATCTCATTTCCTAATCTAATTCCCTCAGCATTACCTGATTTAATTCGACTACATTCCATTATCTTCATTTTGCTACATTCCATTATTCTCGTTTTGCTTTTGTTGATGTTCATCTTATATCCTCCTTTCAAGACACGGTCCATTCTGTTAAACTGCTCTACCAGATCCTTTGTTGTCTTTGACAGAACTACATTGTCACTGGTATACCACAAAGTTTTTATTTCTTCTCCATGAATTTTAATTCCTACTCCAAATTTTCCTTTTGTTTCCCTTACTGCTTGCTCAATATACAGATTGAATAACATCAGGGATAGGCTACAACCCTGTCTTACTCCCTTCTCAACCACTGCTTCCTTTTGATGCCTCTCGACTCTTATAACTGCCATCTGGTTCCTGTACAAATTGTGAATAGCGTTTCATTCCCTGTATTTTACCCGTGCTACCTTCAGAATTTGAAAAGAGAGTATTCCACTCAGCATTGTCAAAAGCTTTCTCTAAGTCTACAAATGCTAGAAACATAGGTTTGCCTTTCCTTAATCTATCTTGTATTGTTACCGTCTGCAAAACACAATGTTCTGAGCTTAAGTCTTATGAAACATGATTTACTAGTCTCATTGCATACAGTGTGCAGATCAGTACATCTGCTGTGCAGAAGACTCGTCATGGTTGAAATAAATATAATGGTTTACAAAAGGTCTTTTTACATTGTTTTTAGAAAGTTTGCCTTATAGGTTAACTTTTATGCAAGTGCATCCAATAAAAGTGCATATAACACTACAGTATTTCAGTTTACAGATTAAAAGTCTACATCTTCCTATTGTTCAAACTGTAAAACTGTCTTTCATGAAGTCTTCAATTGTATAATATGTTCCTACCTTGTAATTTGTTATGTATTTTAACCCCATGTATAGTGGTGTCTCAGCATAAAGCTTTAAGTGATGTGAGGGAAGTTTGAAGTTCTCCTTTGATAAGTACTGTAGCTATGGTTAAAACAGTAATTTTCAATTTTATATTGTTTATTGTTTACAGAAATCAAAATTTCAAAAATCTACAATGAAGGGGTGGTTATCATTATTAATTGCTCAAATAATGAGTGACATGACTCATTTTTATGGTTAGCACACATTTCTAGGAATTTTCTTCTGAAAAATTAGTAGCCTTATGCTGTTTGTGTAATTTCACCAGAAAATTATCCCATACTGAATAACTGATTCAAAACAACTATGATAGATAGTCTTTCTTGTGTCCACATGAGGGGCACTAGATAAATAAACATTGGAGAAGCTGGGGTATTCAATTTATTTGTCAAGAAGTCTGTATGTGTCTTCCAGTATAGACTTTCATCTACATTTAGGTCCAAGAATTTCACATGGCTTTCTTCTGTAATCAACTGAATATTGTGAGATATTTTTACAGGGCACGTTGCTGATGTTTTAGAGACAAACTCCTTTATCTGGATCTTTGCAACATTAAGTTTTAGTCCATTTTTGTGGAACCAAGATTAAAGTTTTCTTAGAACATTTTGTACACTATCTGGAACTTTTCAGTAGTGTCATTTTCTATTGGAAATTGTTTACCATTTGGAATAGTAGTTGACTGAAACTGGTGTTCAGCTAAGTCTTTGTTTCCTTCCTGTCAGATGAAAACTGAACCAATGTAATACAGTACCCTTGACCCCACAGGTCCTAAGTTTGTATAGTAGTAATGAGTGATTCACTGAATAAAAGGCTTTTGTTTGATCACAAAATATTCCTGAAAATATTTCTACCCTAGGCCAATGAGGTGTTTGTTCTCTATTAATTCTATGATGGTGATTATTTTGCTTTTTTCCACTTTAAAACCAAACTGATTCTTGGGAATAATGTTATTTTCTGGAAGAATATTTTCAATTTGTTTTACCACAAGTTGTTCACATATTTAAGAAGAGACAGGAAGGAGAAATATAGGATAGTAGTTTCCCATATTTTCTGATGATCCCTTTTTGAATAGTGGCTTTATCTCAGCTTATTTTAGGACATTTGGAAAACACCCTCGTTCAAAGGACTGGTGTATAATAATCAATGGATGTGAAATAATACGGCATTTTGCTTTGATAGCCATGGAGAGTATTCCATCCCATCCAGCATAGTTCTTATTTTTTTACTAATAATGTAGTGTCTTCCTCATCTTCCTGAGTGATTCTATTGAATTTTTTAAAATAAGTACTCCTTTGTCATCTATGTGCCTGAAATTAATATTTATCTATTTATTTATTTATTGTTCATGGGACCAAATTAAGGAGAAATCTCCATGGTCATGGAACGAGTGGATACATGAAATTATAACACAATAGTAGAAACAGATAAAATGAAATATAAAAAAACATATTCAGGGGACAAATCATAAGCTTAAATAAAGAAAATCAACAATGTAACACTGGAATTTGCTTAATTTTTTAGCTCTTCCAGGAGCTCCTTGACAGAATAGAAGGAGTGAGCCATGAGGAAACTCCTCAGTTTAGACTTAAAAGACTTTGGGCTACTGCTAAGATTTTTGAGTTCTTGTGGTAGCTTATTGAAAATGGATGCAGCAGAATACTGCACTCCTTTCTGCACAAGAGTCAAGGAAGTGAATTCCACATACAGATTTTATTTCTTCCTAGTATTAACTGAGTGAAAGCTGCTAACTCTTGGGAATAGGCTAATATTGCTAACAACAAACAACATTAAAGAAAATATATATTGTGAGGGCAATGTCAGAATTCCCAGACTATTGAATAGGGGTCGACAAGAGGTTCTCGAACTTACACCACATATAGCTCAAACAGCCCATTTTTGAGCCAAAAATACCCTTTTTGAATCAGAAGAATTACCCAAAAAAATAATATCACATGACATAAGCATATGAAAATATGCGAAGTAGACTACTTTTCATGTTGAATTGTCACTTATTTCAGATACTGTTCTAATGGTAAATAAAGCACATTTAGTTTCTGAACAAGATCCAGGACATGGGCTTCCGACAACAGCTTACTATCTATCTGAATGCCTAGGAACTTGAAAGCCGGCCGGAGTGGCCGAGCGGTTAAAGGCGCTACAGTCTGGAACCGCACGACCGCTACTGTCACAGGTTCGAATCCTGCCTCGGGCATGGATGTGTGTGATGTCCTTAGGTTAGTTAGGTTTAAGTAGTTCTAAGTTCTAGGGGACTTATGACCACAGCAGTTGAGTCCCATAGTGCTCAGAGCCATTTGAACCTAGGAACTTGAACTGTTCCATCTCGCTTATAATATTCTGTCTGATCAAAATATCCGTTCTTGTTGAATTGTGAGTTAAAAACTGTAAAAACTGAGTCTTACTGTGATTTAGCATCAAATTGTTTTCCACAAGCCATGAACGTATTTCATGAACTACATTATTTGATACTGTTTCAATATTACACACAAGATCCTTCACTACCAAGCTGGTGTCATCAGCAAACAGAAATATTTTTGAATCACCTGTAATACTAGAAGGCATATCACTTATATAAATAAGAAACGGCAGCGGCCCCAGCACCGACCCTTGGGGAACACCCCACTTAACAGTGCTCCTTTGCAACTAAACATCACTACCACTCTCAATATTGCGGAGAATTACCTTCTGCTTTCTGTTCTTAAAGTAAGAGGTGAACCAATTGTAAGCTACCCCCCTTACTCCATAATGGTTCAACTTCTGCAGTAATATTTTGTGGTCAACACAGTCAAAAGCCTTCGTTAAATCAAAGAAAACACCTAGCATTCACAACCTTTTATTTAATCATTCCAAAACCTCACAGAGGAAAGAGAATATAGCATTTTCAGTTGTTAAACCATTTCTAAAACCAAACTGTACATTTGACAGCAAATTATGTGAATTTAAATGCTCGAGTAACCTTGTATATACAACCTTCTCGATAACTTTAGCAAACCCCGATGGCATAGAAATAGGTCTAAAGTTGTCAACATTATCCCTGTCTCTCTTTTTATAAAGTGGCTTCACTACAGAGTACTTTAATCGGTCAGGAAACCGACCACTCCTAAAGGAAAAGTTACAGATATTGCTAAGTACTGGGCTAACATACACAGAACAATACTTCAGTATTCTGATAGATACCCCGTCATATCCATGAGAGTTCTTGGTCTTTAGTGATTTAATTATTAAGTCAATCTCCCTCTTGTCAGTATCATTTCAGGTAACAGTCTCAGAACACTTTTTTCTAAGAGTGCTATATGATTCCCTGTTGGGACTAGGTTTCTATTTAGTTCACCTGCTATATTCAGAAAGTGATTATTAAATACTGTACATATATGCGACTTATCACTAACATGGACATTCCCACTACGCACTGATTCTATATCCTCGACCTGTCTCTGCAGACCAGCCACTTCCTTTACGACTGACCATATGGTTTTAATTTTATCCTGAGACTTAGCTATTCTATCTGCATACCACTTACTTTTTGCCTTCCTAATAACATTTTTAAGCACCTTACAATACTGTTTGTAATGGGCTGCTGCATTTAGATTTTGACTATTTCTAACGTTTTGATATAATTGCCACTTTGTTCTACAAGATATTCTTATCCCTCTAGTCAGCCACCCAGGCTGCCTGTTTGTGCTAGTACCCTGTTTTGAACACTCTAACGGAAAGCAGCTTTCAAAGAGCACGAGAAAAATCTTGAGAAAAGCATTATATTTATCGTCTACTGTAGCAGCGCTATAAACACCTTGCCACTCTTGTTCCTTGATAAGGTTTACAAAGGTCTCTACAGCAACTGGATCAGCTGTCCTACATAGTTGATAACTATATTTAACATGTGCTGCAGCACAAAAATCTTTTAGAGTTAAAATTTGTGCATCATGATCTGAAAGGCCATTCACCTTTTTGCTAACAGAATACCCTTCTAGTAATGAGGAATGAACAAAAATGTTGTCTCTGGTTGTTCTACTGTTCCCTTGCACTCTCGTTGGAAAGAATACGGTTTGCATAAGATTATATGAATTAAGGAGGTCTACCAGCATCCTTTTCCTTGCACAATCACTTATACAATTAATATTGAAGTCACCACATATAACTAACTTTTTGTATTTCCTGCAAAGTGAACCAAAACCTCCTCTAGCTTTAGCAAAAATGTTGTGAAATCGGCGTCTGGGGATCTATAAATAACAACAGAAGTTTAGCTCCATTAAATTTAACCACACCTGCACAACATTCAAACACCTTATCAGTGCAGTACTTTGAAACATCAATTGACTCAAATGGGATGTCATTTTTCACATACATGGCTACTCCCCCACACCGCAAAGAGCTCCTAGAAAAGCTGCCAGCCAACCTGTATCCTGGTAAAGGAAGCCTCTGAATTGTCTCCTTATTTAAGAAGTGTTCAGATATACCAGTAATTTCAGAGTCAACATCTATTAGCAGTTCCCTAACTTTATCTCTAATACCTTGTATGTTTTGATGAAATATACTAATTCCCTCATTACTCGGATACCTAAGCTTTGTCAAAAGTGGTTCCTTTGTTAGAGAGACTTCCCTTAAGCAGGAATACCTATCAGCTGACTTCAATCTAAAAAAGGTGCAGCTCTAACACCCACTACTGCAGGAATTTTCCCATGAGTGATCCCACCACCCCCACCTATGCTGTCACCTATAAGCTTTGCCAACCTCCCCTTCCCATACCTGTTGAGGTGCAGGCCATGTCTAGTGAAACCCGTCCTGCTGATAGACTCCACCGACACCACTGAAATGTGACCCATGCTTTCTGTCATCAGCGCACCCCCAAGTCTCATGTAATTACGCCTGATGGCTGTATTAAGATGAGGCCGATCATGACGCTGAAACAGTTCCACGAAATGCACATTCGTGTTGCCAGTCTGAGTGGCTATCTTTTCCAGGTCACCATCTATGTCATACTCCCCATCCCTATCAATACTGTTACAGCCCCACCCACAATCACTGCCTGATCCTCTTTGGTAAAATCCATATATAACCCCCCCCCCCCCCCCCCCCCCCCCTACGTTAACAGCCACCTGAGCCAATCCTGCATTAGGCTTCACAATGCTGGTGACCTGGTACTCACTCCCTAACACTTCCTGCAACTGCTGGCCTACTCTTAATTTGCGAAATTTCCCAACTCTGATTTCATAACGGACCAGACTTCTTTTTTTTTTTTTTATTTATGAAAATACTGTTTGCTAGTTTATTTGCTACATACAAATATATTTTCTTTAGTAAAATTCCTTCTTATATAAGATTTAGATTTTAGTTTCTTTGTTTTTGCGAGGTCTATAAACAATGCAGTGTGATCAAATATCTCTAGATCTAGGCAAGACTTCCTTGTATCGCCAAACTGATAATCTGTAAGAATAGTATCTATACAGGTTGATGATTGGAAGTTTTCTGTAGCGTACACAGCAAAGTTTAACTTAAACCCAGATTTGTGGGTTAAATCATGAGTTTTTACCATATCCTGATCTGGCATATATTTATAGTCTATTAGGAAGTTTCAGAACTTTGTTTTTAATTATGTATGTACTTATTTAACTGCTCTCAATTAATATAATTTATCCTCATGTCATTTCCTATTTTCACTCCCCATATCGATCCATTTTGTTCTGATTATGCTGTAGAAGAGTTAATCAGGAATACGTTACACACTGTGTACAATTCCATACCATCAAGACAGGGTACAGAAAATTATATCATATATCAGCTGAACAAGTGCATTGTAATAGCAGGTGAAAATACAGTCATGCCACAGTACTTGGTGTAAACAGATTCATAAGAAGACAAGATTTCACATGGCAAAGATTGCATATAAACAAAGGAGGAAGAAAGAAACTATATAGGGGACTAAAGTATGCAATAACATCCAAAAAGCAGACCATAGTCATGTGAAAAAACATAGCAGTAACAATCATGCCAGAAGTAGAAAAATCTTCTATAGAAGGAAAAAACCAGTAAGATGGAATAAACTGGACCATCACATTGCAACAATGAAATAGACCACACTGCATCAACAAAAATAGAAGCAGATGCAGCATTAACAGCAATATTGGAACAAACACACTGTAAAAAAACAGGAAGATCACAATGTGTCAAAAGAAACAACGGATAGTGGATTAAACATAATAAAGGAAACATCACACACAGCACCACAAAAAGATTGTGAAATACATTAAAGCATACAACCAACAACTTCAAAAGTTGAACAAATAGAAAGGAAACCAATGTGGACTAAACAGAGTACAATCAGGTCCCCACTATTTAGCAAAAGATTTTTTATTCCACATCCAACAAAAGAGGAGAAGGGCAAGATAAATAATAATGAATACAGCATAGTCATGTATAAAACTCAAACTACAACAGATATTCAGCAACTCAGGACTCATAAAGAGAAAAAGAATTGAAATCCTGTACCAAAATATTTAGTACTTAGGCAGCAAAAAACTTGAAGTGGAAGTGGTGTTGAATGAAATTCAACCGCATATATATTATGTATGAGTGATCATGGGCTAAATGAAGCAGAACTTAGTAGCCTAATAATAAGAGACTATGATTTGATTAATTATTTCTGTAGATCAAAACATAAAGGTGGAGGTGTTGCTATATACAAGAAGAAAACTGGAAGTCTGCAAGATACTGAATACTGTAAATATGTAAACCTTCCAGCTTGCATTGAAAAAGTTTTTGAAATTACTGGCATAATGAGTGAAGAGCTCAAAATTATCCCCAAGTGCTAAAATAACAATATTTCTGAAAAACCTAGAAAACTTATTACTGAAGATTAAAATGAAAGATGTTGTAATATGTGGAGACTATAAGATACATATGGGTAAAGAATCAAAACCAAAACAAAAATTGAAAGAGACATTATTACAGTGTCACATGAAAACAATAATAGATGTACCTACAAGAGTCAGACCATAGTCAGATCATCATCAGACCATCCTTGACAACATAATCACTAATATTGAAAATAGTAAATGTGAAGCAAAAGTTCTACAGACAGCAATCGCTGACCAGTATGGGTTAATAATTCACATCCACATAAATAGGAGCTCAAACAGAAGAAATGCAAGATAAGAAGGAAGTCAGGATTATCAATGTACAAAACATGAACATTTTCAAAACAACACTGAGGAAAGAAGAATGGGCTGAAACAATGCAAGAACAAGGTACAAATGAGAAGTATGATGCATTTCTTAACACACTACTGCATCACTTTCATTTAGTCTTCCCCAAAGTAGCCTATCAGAAAAAGCAGAGTCGCGATAAGAAGTGGGTTACGAAAGAAATAATTGAACTATGGACTAGACTGAAGAAACTAAGAAAAGCCGAGAATATTGAGACATATATACAGTATCAGTAGTAGTGCAGGTAATTAATAAGAGAAGTAAAAGCTATTTCAATAACCAGAGCCTTAGCAAATTCAAATCAAAAAAGCAAAGTAACATGGGATATAATCAATAGCCAAAAAGTGTAAAACACAGCAATTTTATTAAGTCAATGAGAATTGATGACAACATAGTTACAGATGGAACAAAAATTGCTAATATACTAAGCAACTACTTTATAGATATTATACAAAATTTAAAAGGGGAAACAAATCATCAGTGGTCAAAGCATGCTACAACTATTGGCCAACCATTCCACTCAGTGTTCCTGGAACCAATGACAAAAAACAGAACTTATAAAAATAATCCAGAAATTAAAACCCCAAAAGTCTGCAAGAGATGATGAAGTATCAAATTATTTAATAAAACATGTGAATGAAGAAATAATCAAACCAGTTTTGGATACTGCAAACTGCTCATTTAGAGAAGTAGTATTCCCAGAAAAATTAAAAGTGAGCAAAATAGTACCACTATTTAAGAAAGGAGACAAAAATGATCAAAATAACTAGAGACCAGTGTCTTTAATCTCTGGTTTCTCAAAAATACTAGAGATCCTCACTCATAGTAGGTTGACCACATTCCTGAAGAAACACAATATTCTGATTTCAACACAACCTGGTTTCCCAAAAGGGAAATCTACAGAAACCGCCATCTGAAGCATCACAGAATCTGTTATAGATGCATTAGACAAAAGGAACTCCATGTCTGTTATGTTTCTGGATTTGTCTAAAGTGTTTGACACAGTCACCCACACTACACTTATTGAAAAACTTGAAAGCTATGGTGTTTGTGGACATGCAATCAAATGGATAAAATCATACATCAGCAACAGAAAGCAGTATGTGGGAACATTAACTGGATGCAGATCTGAAATCAGAAATATTAAGTATGGAGTGCCTCAAGGATTTGTACTTGGCCCACTTCTGTTCAACCTATTTGTAAATAATATTGAGAAAGATAAAAAAATACTACACTCCTGGAAATGGAAAAAAGAACACATTGACACCGGTGTGTCAGACCCACCATACTTGCTCCGGACACTGCGAGAGGGCTGTACAAGCAATGATCACACGCACGGCACAGCGGACACACCAGGAACCGCGGTGTTGGCCGTCGAATGGCGCTAGCTGCGCAGCATTTGTGCACCGCCGCCGTCAGTGTCAGCCAGTTTGCCGTGGCATACGGAGCTCCATCGCAGTCTTTAACACTGGTAGCATGCCGCGACAGCGTGGACGTGAACCGTATGTGCAGTTGACGGACTTTGAGCGAGGGCGTATAGTGGGCATGCGGGAGGCCGGGTGGACGTACCGCCGAATTGCTCAACACGTGGGGCGTGAGGTCTCCACAGTACATCGATGTTGTCGCTAGTGGTCGGCGGAAGGTGCACGTGCCCGTCGACCTGGGACCGGACCGCAGCGACACACGGATGCACGCCAAGACTGTAGGATCCTACGCAGTGCCGTAGGGGACCGCACCGCCACTTCCCAGCAAATTAGGGACACTGTTGCTCCTGGGGTATTGGCGAGGACCATTCGCAACCATCTCCATGAAGCTGGGCTACGGTCCCGCACACCGTTAGGCCGTCTTCCGCTCACGCCCCAACATCGTGCAGCCCGCCTCCAGTGGTGTCGCGACAGGCGTGAATGGAGGGACGAATGGAGACGTGTCGTCTTCAGCGATGAGAGTCACTTCTGCCTTGGTGCCAATGATGGTCGTATGCGTGTTTGGCGCCGTGCAGGTGAGCGCCACAATCAGGACTGCATATGACCGAGGCACACAGGGCCAACACCCGGCATCATGGTGTGGGGAGCGATCTCCTACACTGGCCGTACACCACTGGTGATCGTCGAGGGGACACTAAATAGTGCACGGTACATCCAAACCGTCATCGAACCCATCGTTCTACCATTCCTAGACCGGCAAGGGAACTTGCTGTTCCAACAGGACAATGCACGTCCGCATGTATCCCGTGCCACCCAACGTGCTCTAGAAGGTGTAAGTCAACTACCCTGGCCAGCAAGATCTCTGGATCTGTCCCCCATTGAGCATGTTTGGGACTGGATGAAGCGTCGTCTCATGCGGTCTGCACGTCCAGCACGAACGCTGGTCCAACTGAGGCGCCAGGTGGAAATGGCATGGCAAGCCGTTCCACAGGACTACATCCAGCATCTCTACGATCGTCTCCATGGGAGAATAGCAGCCTGCATTGCTGCGAAAGGTGGATATACACTGTACTAGTGCCGACATTGTGCATGCTCTGTTGCCTGTGTCTATGTGCCTGTGGTTCTGTCAGTGTGATCATGTGATGTATCTGACCCCAGGAATGTGTCAATAAAGTTTCCCCTTCCTGGGACAATGAATTCACGTTGTTCTTATTTCAATTTCCAGGAGTGTATATGCAGATGACATGACACTACTGAATGTAGAAAAAATCTGGGAACACTGCAAAAAAGTGCATTTATGTCAAGAAAAAACACAGTGCAGTGGCTTATACAAAATGACATAATTTTTTTTTAATGGAAAAAGAATTTTATAGTGCAGAAGAGTATATGTATCAATGAATGAAAATTATGCTATTACTATTATAAAGGTACTGTAACTAACTGAAAACATTATGATATGTAAATAACTTGAGAATGTGAAAACTGGGAGAATAATGTAAATATGAATATAATGTAGTATGTAAATAATTTTCAAAACCTAAAAGATGGGTGAAAAATGCATGCAACATTATTATAAGTATTGCCACTTTGACGTATTAAATTGTAATAAATAGGTTAAATATTGCAAGAAAATGGGTGTAAATTGACCTGTCCTATATTACAAGTACACACTTTGTACAAAATGTAATCAAATGGGACAAAACAAAAATCAGTCAATCAATAATTATCAGAATCTCCATGGCAAATTAAAACCATACATTACATCCAATGTCAAAAGCAAATCTGGCACCTAAATGATTATTGCTCTACCACTTCAACAAAAATAAATGAATGCTATAATAGTACGCTTCATAGTATGAGATAAAATTTCAGTCTGTTGTTTCTTTTGTCCTATTGTTACATACCCAGAGAGATTCCTGTGGCTGCATCTCAGTTAAAAATGACATAATAGCCACTAGAAAAGGTGGTCTTGATACACCCATTGAAAGTAATTTGAACGTCACATGACCATGCTGGTTAAGCTTATCATCATGGTTATATTTTAAATAAGATACAGTGCAACAATCTGTGGTTGTTTATGGGCAATGAGAATGCAAGGAGAGATACGAGAGAGAGGTGTCCACCGCAGTGTTCTGTGCAATCAGTACTGAATAATGACAGAAATGTTTGGGAGTACGACAAAGTACCACATTGTCTGTTTACAGGAAAAAATTCCAGAAGCTGATCTTGGACGCATTATGTCCCTCAACCAACCGGAATGGCTGTATATCACTGTGGGATGCCTTGCAACACTTGCTGTAGGAAGTGCTCTGCCATTCTTTGCAGTTCTTTTTGGAGAAATCTATCGGGTAAGTGCATGTCTTATTGGAAGGAAAGTATTGTCTTGTCACTTTATTATTATGAGTTAGAAGTTCTTGCTCTTAAAATTGTTAATTTCTGGCCAACATGATCCATTTTTGCTGCCATGTCTGAAGATACGAGTGGAAGTCAATTATTATCCGCAATGTAATTATATTATTGTTTATTTTGGTAGTAGTGTTGTTTTATGTTTATGACGCATGCTTTGTTTATTTGTTGTTTTATCTTTGCAATTTTCAAGCTTTTGTGCTGTTAATCATGGCTGCTCCACTGTCTGTTTGTACCATAGAAGAGCAATGTTCAGTGATCTGTTTTCTGCAGTTAGGAGGTGTATCAGGGGCCGAAATTCATTGAAGACTTTGGGTGCAGTGTGGTAACAGTATTTTGGCACAATGGAGTGTGTACAAATGGATTGAAAAATTCCAAAATGGTTGCACAAGTGTTATGCATGATGAAGGAGCCGGATGACCGTTTACTGCCACAAATGAAGAAACTATTGAGCATTCATTTGAAATGATTGTCTTAGACAGACGATTAACTATTGACAAAGTGGCACACCACCTGCAAATTAGTCACAGTTCTGCCTATGAAATCATCCACAACAGACTTGGGTTTCATAAAGTTTGTGCAAGATGCATCGCAAAACAACTCGCACAGTTGCATAAACAAATGCGCTTGGATATCTGGGAAAAAAATTTGGATCACTATGGTAACGAATGGGATGACTTCCTAGGCAGAATCATTACTGGTGATGAAACATGGATCCATCATTACAAGCGGGAGAGTAAACAGCAGAGTATGGGATGGAAACATCCAAATTCACCATGCAAGAAAAAGTTCAAGACCCAACTGTCCACAGGAAAACTGATGCTTACAGTTTTTTGAGATGCACAAGGTCCAGCACTGTAACATTATGGGGAAAGGGGCACAACAGTAAACAGTGTACATTACAGTGAGATGCTTACTGCTAGGCTAAAGCCTGCAATTTGAAGCAAACCCTGAGGATTGCTTTCAAAAGGTATTGTGTTGTTGCATGACAATGCCCGTTTACATACTGCTGCCCACACTGCTGAAATGCTTCAGAAACTTAAATTTGAAGTATTGGATCGACCTCCGTATAGTCCTGATCTTGCCACTTTTGACTATCACTTCTTTGGTACACTCAAACAGGCATTAAGAGGCCATTGATTTGCCTCGGATGAAGCAGTGTATTCCTGGCTTGCAGCACATCTGAGAACCTTCTTTTATAAGACTATCAGGAAGCTCGTACAATGATGGACCAAGTGCATTGAAATGCAAGGAGACTGTGTCAAAAAATGATGTTCTTGTAAGTTTCCTATTTGATTCCAATAAAATTTTATAACTACTTTACAGATAATAATTGACTTATCCTCATATTTTGATATGTTCCATTTTGCTGTAGAATAGTGTTTATTATACATTACAAGAACAAATTTTTTGAGTACTCCTGTAGTTGTGTCCAGTACATGCATCAAGAAATGCTTCAATATTATTTTGTATCATTACACTGTATGACCTAACCATGGATACTTAGAAGGCTTGTCTGCATTGTCTTATACTAAAAATGTTAAGTGATACAATGCAGACAATTTTAGTAAATAAAACAATTTTAAAAGTCATAGGTTTAACTAAATACCTAGAGATTATAACTACAAACAAATTGGAACAGTCACGTAGAAAATACTTTGGGGAAGATGAACAAAAGACTGCGTTTTACTGGCTGAACACTGAGTTGTAAGAGGTCTGCTAAAGAGATGCCTACAATATGGTTTCCCACCCTCTTCTGCAGTTCAGGATGTACGTAAAGCCCAAGAGCACTTTCAGTAATTTATTGCACAAGAAATAAACATTGTACAAATATCGTACATATGTCATCTTTTAAATGTATACTACCACACCATAGTTTGTAATTTGGTGATAGTCAGCAAACATGGCGAGTTCAGGTGCGGAGCTAGCTGTTTCATGAAATGGACTCCCCGATCATCAGATCTCACTCTGTGTGACTTTTTTCTGTGTGGACACATTAAAGATCTGGTGTATGTACTGCTTATACAACGTGATGTAGCAGAGCTCCAGTAGAGAATACTGGAAGTGACTGCCACAGTCGCCAATGCCATGCTGGGATGGGTATGGCAAGAAATTGATTACCGTATTGACGTCTGCCAGTTAACTCATAGTTCGCATATCGAATGTTTGTAAAAAAAACTTTCAGAGTTTCTCTTCAAAGTGCAATATGTATGACATCTGTACAGTGTTTAGTTCTTGTGCAATAAATAATTGAAAGTGTTTCTGTATTGCTACAGCAGATGGTATCCTTACCAGATACTATTAACCGAGGAACTCAAACTTCAAAGAACGGCAGGTCATTTTGTATTATGGCAAAATAGGGGAGAGAGTGTGATGGAAATGATAAGCGAGTTGTTGTGGCAGTCATAAAAACAAAGCCATTTTTTGTTGTAGTAAGATCTTTTCATGACATTTCAATGATGACCTTCCTCCTCCAAAGGGCAAAATATGTTGTAGATTCTCACATATGTAGGGAGAAATGACCATCAGAATAAAATAAGAGTAACCAGAGCTCACACAGAAATATCTAGGTGTTTGTTTTTCCTGTGTGCTATTCGAGAATGTAACGGCCAGGAAATAATATGAAAATGGTTCTATGAACCCCCTGTCAAACACTTGATGAGTAATCATGTAGGTGTAGGTGTGGGAGCTTCTTGAAGGAGGGAGAGGACTCGCCATTAATTTCTCCTCGTTTAAAGCAGCATTGCCATATTTATCAGCATTAAAATCTAAGTAAAACTAGTTTATGTTTATAAATAATTTGAAATGTTCATCCAAAGTGTATTCATTTATTTCACACCATATTTACAGTTGACTATATTGACAAATGTATTAGAAATGTAGTGTTACCACCATCTTTATTTCATATTTTCTCACAGTCAATTTGGATAGTTTTCTCTGATTCATTGTGATCCTCCTTTAACTTCAAGACATTAACTGAACTGCTAGCATGAAAATTTGTTTTATGAACACTAGTGAATTTGAAAACTATGTTACTAAGCTTTCACTTTCATTATTTTTAATTACAAATCCTTTCATTTTAAGAACTTTGAGACAGTGTTCCATTCATAATAACAAAACAAAAATTTACTTACTTCATTTTGAATACCTGTGTTGCAGGTTTTGTCAATCCAAGATGCAGATGAAGTTCGTCGAGATACTAGTACATTCTCCATCTTGTTCCTTGTCATTGGTATTTTGTCTGGTGTGGGAACTTTCTTACAGGTTAGTTCTATTCCAAATTTCCACAACAGACTGTCATTTCATGTTTTTTGCTGTGTTGTTATTGATGCTTGTATGAGAAGGCTTGAAAATGTAAGTTACAAATTTGTAAGTTTTACTGGATGTTGCATTAGACTTCAAACTGACACAGATACATGATACTATTTTTCCACGTAGTCACCTAGTCTCTGTAAACAACAGTCAGGATCTTCTATCAAACTAATACTTCCCGCCTTTCCACACCTCAAATACTTCCAATTTCCATTCATCCCCTCTCTTCAGCGTCTATGTCTCAGTTGTACAGAACACCACATTCCAGGCAAAACACTTAGCCTGTCTTTCCCTGAGCTGCTTTTCTGGCTTTCCATGTAATTAGTTTCTCTGGTTACTACAGTTTGACCCACGACCTCCTGATGGCACCTTACATCCTCTGTTATGCTTCCTGGGTACTTAAAAACTGTCACGTGGCTAATTTTAATTTGTGCTGTCTTAATATTAACCCTTTTATGTTTTTTGTCAGTTTTGAAGTGGAAACAACAGTCACTCTTTGTCAGCATCAAATATTAAATGAGCTTTGATAGCTTATGGCTTTTGACCAATCAGTGTTTCTGAAGGATGTGATAGAATTTCAAAAGACCCATCAGCATTTTGTAAAAACAGGTATGTCCAAAGGTATGATTCTTCTCCCAATCCAAATTTATTTTTGTAAATGGATTTTAGATACTGAGACTATTCCATCAACAAATCCTCACCGTGAGACTGGAACATTAAAATATGGTCACCATATGACCAGGATTCTGTCAGTTGTAAAATTACAGAAGCAATTGCTTTCTCTTGAAAATTATTCATAAACGTATTAGATACTTGCAAAAAAGAGGGTTTCTTGCAGAAACACCATCAGTATGTTCAAACTATTGACAGTTAGCCATTATCCTGCAGTTTTGCCTATGTAGGCATTCGACACTTTATGTTGCACACATCTCCTCCCCCCACTTGCTGTGTTAGTCTCTTCCTTCTACTTGGGAAGGAGATGTGGATTTTTTATTTATTCCAATCTGTAATTGTTAATGAAATAATGTGAACAGTATTTGCTGTGAAATATTGAGAAAATGTCATTCCTACATAATTGAGACCACAATGCAGTAATTACAAATTATTCAAAGAGAAAATTTTGCAAATTGAACACCACATCTGTAGATACATCATCCACATTGAGGAAAGAAGTACACAAAATGCACAATTGATTGTAATAATTATTTAACTCAAAACCTGATTGTACATAATTTTTCATTACTCCTCCAGGCACTAGGATATATAAATTCTGGGGTGAGCAAGTGACGTAGAGATATCCGGGGAAGAAACACGGTGATAGCAAATCCACCCTTCGGTATGTTGTAGACTGCCCCTCTGCCTTATTTAGCACAATGAAAAATGCAAATCGCATAGGAAAAGTGCAGTGAGATGTACACTGTTTCACCCTCTCCTGTTTCCTTTCAAAATGGCAGTCTGAATCACATTGCCAATTGTCCTCATGACACTCAGCTGTATTCCATTGCAAAGTTTCAGTGCATTGAGGTTGGTGATATCAGCAAAAAATGCAAGAGACAAACCAAGTGTTCTAAATGTGATGGGCTCCATCCAATTCAGTCTTTTAAAGCTTGTTATATTAATGTGTGAACTTGCCAACTGCAGTGGCAAGCATTGGGGATAGTAAACCACTCATCCATTGATTCTTGTAGTCAAAAATGATATGGCTAAAGCCTAACTCCCTGACTGGATTCTCCATATATAAAATAATTTGAGAAGATTGGGCTAATGGGAAGGGTGCCATAATATAGTAGCATTTAATGGTACTGTGTGCATTATGATCATTATTCCAGCTTGTGTCAGCATGTAGAAAGATGCCAGGTGACTCATTTACAGTCAGTATTGCATTAATTGTACTTCTGTTACCACTAAAAGATAAACTGATATGTCAAGTTGCAGACAGGCACAATTAAAAGACACTTACATAAATATTTCAGCCACAGCCTTCATCAGTAAAAAACTCTCTCTCTCTCTCTCTCTCTCTCTCTCTCTCTCTCTCTCTCTCTCTCTCTCTCTACACTGCACTCCATTCACACACAAACACACAAGCATGCATACCTCACGCACACATGACCGTCAAGTCCAGCATTTCGTGCTGGCTTGGAGTTTGGCAGTTGTGTGTGCACGTAAGGTGTCCGTGTGTGTGTGTGTGTGTGTGTGTGTGTGTGTGTGTGTGTGTGTGTGTGTGTGTGTGTGTTGAAGGTTGTGACTGAAAGCTCTATGTGAATACCTGACTGCGACTTGATTTGCTTTCTTTACATCTACATCTACATCCATTCTGCGCAAGCCACCTGATGGTGTGTGGCGAAGGGTAGCTTGAGTATCTCTATTGGTTCTCCCTTCTATTCCAGTCTCGTATTGTTCATGGAAAGAAGGATTGTCAGTATACTTCTGTGTGGGCTCTAATCTGGAGCAATATACTGCTTGACTCTTCAGTGAACGTATGTTCTCGAAACTTCAACAAAAGCCCGTACCGAGCTACTGAGCATCTCTCCTGCAGAGTCTTCCACTGGAGTTTATCTATCATCTCAGTAACGCTTTCGCGATTACTAAATTATCCTGTAATGAAGCGCGCTGCTCTCCGTTGGATCTTCTCTATCTCTACTATCAACCCTATCTGGTACGGATCCCACACTGATGAGCAGTAATCAAGCAGAGGGCGAACAAGTGTACTGTAACCTAATTCCTTTGTTTTCGGATCGCATTTCCTTAGGATTCTTCCAATGAATCTCAGTCTGGCATCTGCTTTACCGACGATCAGCTTTATATGATCATTCCATTTTAAATCACTCCTAATGCGTACTCTCAGATAATTTATGGAATTAACTGCTTCCAGTTACTGACCTGCTATTTTGTAGCTAAATGATAAAGGATCTATCTTTCTATGTATTTGCAGTACATTACACTTGTCTACATTGAGATTCAATTGCCATTCCCTGCACCATGCATCAGTTCGCTGCAGATCCTCCTGCATTTCAGTACAATTTTCCATTGTTACAACCTCTCGATACACCACAGCATCATCTGCAAAAAGCCTCAGCGAACTTCCAATGTCATCCACAAGGTCATTTATGTATATTTTGAATAGCAACGGTCCTACGACACTCCCCTGCGGCTCACCTGAAACCACTCTTACTTCGGAAGACTTCTGTCCATTGAGAATGACATGCTGTGTTCTGTTATCTAGGAACTCTTCAGTCCAATCACACAATTGGTCTGATAGTCCATATGCTCTTACTTTGTTCATTAAGCGACTGTGGGGAACTGTATCAAATGCTTTGCGGAAGTCAAGAAACATGGCATCTACCTGTGAACCCGTGTCTATGGCCCTCTGAGTCTCGTGGATGAATAGCGCGAGCTGGGTTTCACACGACCGTCTTTTTTGAAACCCATGATGATTCCTACAGAGTAGATTTCTAGTCTCCAGAAAAGTCATTATACTCGAACATAATACGTGTTCCAAAATTCTACAACTGATAGACGTTAGAGATGTAGGTCTATAGTTCTGCAAATCTGTTCGACATCCCTTCTTGAAAACGGGGGATGACCTGTGCCTTTTTCCAATTCTTTGGAACGCTACGCTCTTCTAGAGACCTACGGTACACCGCTGCAAGAAGGGGGGCAAGTTCCTTCGCGTACTCTGTGTAAAATCGAACTGGTATCCCATCAGGTCCAGAGGCCTTTCCTCTTTTGAGCGATTTTAATTGTTTCTCTATCCCTCTGTCGTCTATTTTGATATCTACCAGTTTGTCATCTGTGCGACAATCTAGAGAAGGAACGACAGTGCAGGCTTCCTCTGTGAAACAGCTTTGGAAAAAGACATTTAGTATTTCGGCCTTTAGTCTGTCATCCTCTGTTTCAGTACCATTTTGGTCACAGAGTGTCTGGACATTTTGTTTTGATCCACCTGCCGCTTTGACATAAGACCAAAATTTCTTAGGATTTTCTGCCAAGTCAGTACATATAACTTCACTTTCAAATTCAGTGAATGCCTCTCCCATAGCCCACAGTAAGTATCAATCTGTCTTTTCCTGCGTTGTTGATGTTCCTATTTGGAATTTCCATTGTTAGATAAATTGATACATTGATATAAATTTTGAAGATCAGAAATTATCAATATCCTGTTACAAAAACAAGCTTATGGCCATATACACTAACAGTTTTACAAGAAGATATCACATTTTGAAAGTTTGTATTAAATAACAGATTTTCTCAATTAATAAGTGCTTCAGTTTATTCTTTAAAGCAGGCACGTGAAACCCATGGTGACCCACGGGCCTAATTCACGTACCTACTTAAGCTTGTGGGCTGGACACAAACTTTGTTGCTGAACCATGCAGTGAAGAATTAAATTGACTTTCTCAGTATTTAATTCAGAGGATTTTTTTTGTAACATGCTAATAAAACCTTTTTGTGAACTGACCATTGCAGGTGCTCTATCAGGACAAACTCAAGCAAGTTGACACCAGTGCAGATTGAACGTTTAGATGATTTTTTGCACTTCTTCAAAAATATCTTCGATAGTGGTGGTTCCTTTTAATGGCTGTAATGATAATAATTTTTCCATTATATTATGCTCCACATGTACACCAAGGACAAAAATTGCTAACCGAGCTGTGTCTGACAAATCAGTGTTCTTATCCAAAGTGATTGTAAATACTTTGAATCTGGCAGCGTACCACACAAACTTAGTTTAATGTCATCAGTCATCATACAGATTCATCAAACAACTGTGCATCTTGATAAAGTTATTTGTGCAGAATCTTTCTCTTTATTGGGACATAGTACATCTACAGTGTCAAAGAGGCACTCTTTTGTGAATTTGCCTCCAGCAAAAGGCATTAACATTTTTGTAATTTTTATGCTTATTGTGAAATTGAGAGCTGACTTGTCACACTGTGTCTTCAGTTTGACGGACATTTGCTGTTGCTCATCCAAATTGAAAATTAAAATTGTAACTTCATCTTTCTGCAGTTGCCCAGCAAGCTGTTGTTGAACAGTGTGATTTTTAGAAAAGTATCTTTTCATATTATTCCTTCACAACACACAGTGATTCACTACATGAAAAGCAAAGAGCTGTATCTTTGTACATGATAAAGAAATAATCCTCTGTTGATTTCTCCTTAAATTGATGACATTCAGAATCTAGTTTTCTCATCTTAGTGTGAGACATTTCGTGAAAGAATTATGGAAACACTTGCACGAAATTAACAACCATCTAGCACACAATTTTATATGTGTAGCGACAACAGATAATTATGGTAATTTGCTCATGAAGTTATGGAACCTGCTGCTATTGTTCAAAAGAGCATTTTTCACAAGTAATCAGTAATTTTTGTGCCATTGTTGTCTTCTTCTAACATATCTGATACATCAATGCGTAGCACAGAGGTAAGGCAGTAAGCAGTAAATAACATGTATGTTGTCAGAAGTGACTGAGAGGCAAAAATACTTCTCTCCACATCCCTTCAAGCCAGTGAACTGTTTTCTCTGCTCCCCGCATGCACATGAGCACATTTTCCATAATTTTGCACTCATGCTGTAAAGGTGTGTCTGTGTGTTGTTAAAATTCAGTGGCAGTGAAATGGCACTGCACATACTCTGAGTAAGCAAAACTTTCACTGGTCTGCATCATGAGCTGCAAACCTGAGGCAAGCAGAGTGTCAGTGGGAATATCCAAACATGCATTCTGGGTGCAGCCCAATGTGAGTGCCGTACTTTCTGTCCCACTAATTTCTTCCATGAGCCAGATTGAAATCGACTGCAGGCTAGATCTGACCTGTGGGCTACCCATTGGCCACCAATGATTTACCGTATTTACATTATCAATCTTAATATTATTTGCCACTCTGTTGAAAAAAATTGTCCTTGTTGTGTGTGGACTGCAGTCCCTAGATTGTTTATTACTTGTAATTGTGTGAATGTTTTCCCTTCCATGTCTATTGTAGGCTTAGTTGTGTACATTATTGTGGATTTAGTTTCACAAATCAGATTGCCAGCAGAGTGTACATAGAGTAGATGCTAGTACTTTATATTTTCTCAAAATTCCTCTACAAGGTTGTCTCTTGTTTACTGTAGCTACCACTCTTATTGTCTTTTTTGTATTCTAAAAAGCCTGCCTGTATAGACTGCTGGAGCCCCACCACAGATCTTGATGCCATATTGAAGATGTGGATTTATCGATCCAAAATCTATTTTCTTTAATGTATCATGAACCAAGTCTTTCCATGTCAGGTGTTCATACACAGTAGTACCCAAAAATTTGTGTTTATTTTAATAGCTAAGTGTTAGTAGAGGTACAGATGGAGTAACATTTATATTTAGGTTATAGCGAAGCAGGAATCAGTCACATCAATTAGTGTATGGCAGGAAAGCATCTTACAGACCCAGCCATGCTTCTTAGTTTGTGGCAACCTAAATTTCCACATTGCAGCATGAGGGTGTGAGGCAACAGACTGAAACCATGTGGCTATTGTTTCAATTATAGGTGACCAAAACCACATATTATTGAACGACCTTTTGCACAGTACATTCATCTTATCCAAGAAATTCAGTTGTTGCCATACCTGACTGCCCTCCGGAGCACTATTAAGCTGACAACATATTCAGCTAACATTTAATTGCTGCATATATTTTTGAGTTGTAGCAGAGAGGTGGTGAAATTTCATAATGTTTGGATGAGTGTCACACCCTTGATGTTTTTGTGAAGCATGACAGTCATCAGAACATTGTGGAATTGCATTGTCACCACCTGGCTGATTGCCTTGGAAGTCAGAAAAATCTGTTGCATGTATTGACTGCTACTGTATGCTTTTTCTCCTGATTTGTGAGAACTGTTGTGCTTACTCTTATTAAAACTTAAGCATGGAATATACCTCTAGTCACACAAGACTATCATTGCTTAGATTATGTCAACCATATTTTCCAACAGAACTACAGTTTTATGTAGCCCTACCCCCTACAGTGAGGCCTATTTTGCTCACTATTATAAAAACAACCCAGTGTATCTTTTCATCGGCTGCCCAATCTCTGCAACAAACTGCTCACTCACTAATTAAATGTAGGAAAGCCACTTACAGTAGCACTCATTTCTAGTCAGCTCATCCAATATTCTTTCAAAAGCAGTTTTACTTATTGCTATTTCAAAGTATGTAGTTGATGCCCTTCATCAAATGCCTTGATAGGAATAGATAAGCCTATATTATTAAATTTTCTGTTGTGTATTGGTAGAAGTCCTTGACTGTGTCTGGATTGTCAGTAATGCAGTAACCAATCACTAATTAGTTGCTGTCATTGTTACACTGCCTGGTCATACTATTGTGTCATTGTGTGTTGTTCAACTCCATCAGCTAACCTTTTAGAGACACCACCTCTAAATGTGTATAATAAAAGACATTACTTCAAAGTTTGTTTCTTCAGTTATTTGCAGAGCAACTCATATAATTATTTAAAAAAACCAACTAAACTCAATAAATGTGAAGTCATTGAAGCTTTTTAGTTCAATATGCTGTGTTTTCCTGGCAGATGCACATGTTCGGGGTTGCTGGTGTGCGTTTAACAAAAAGGCTACGTGTGATGGTGTTTGATTCCATCCTTCGCCAGGAAGCAGCATGGTTTGATGATGAAAGAAATGCTGTTGGAGTTCTTTGTGCAAGGCTCTCTGGTGATGCATCCAGTGTTCAGGGGGTAAGTAACTCCTCTCCTCAATAAAACGTAGAAGTGGTTACTTCAATTTCATATGTTTTAGAGCTAAGAAAGTGGAAATCATAACAAGGTAGACCAAACCACATGGAAACTTGATAAAAAGCCTTGATGACTGTAGCCTCATCACTGAGAGTTAAAATGAATATTGAAGAATGGAGAGATAAGGAGGTGCATAAAGTTAAAGCTGTGCATTAACAATGCAAACCCAATAGGCACTGCATGGGAGCAGATGGATGTAGTTTAATTCTGGACACCACTTCTGACTTCTGATCAAAACTTAGTGAACTCCTTTTCTGCCTCCACATGCAAAAAGCTACAAAGATGTAGCTGTGGTGCCTTACAGTGTGATTGTCTGCTATGAGTGATGGGCACTATTCAGATAAATTTGTCTATATAATTATTCAAATAAACAGATCATAAAAAATCTTTTTTTTTCATGAATAAGTTATTGATAGACAAAGAGATTTTTCCTATCAGTGAATACAAATAATTCTTTGTTATTTAAATTAAATAATGAAGAACGTAGGCTACCACCACAATATCTTCGTTTACTTCTTGAACAGAATTCTCTCGCATATGAAAAAAGATGGTTGCAGTGGCTGTGTGCAGTTTTCATTTACAATAAACAATTTATTCATGTGCTATACAGAGTTCGCCTCAGCAGCTTGGAGGGTAGGTTCCAGAATACATAGGGAAAGGTCTTGTGTTCAGTTGCCTGTTGCTCATAGGATTTTTTCTGTTACTTATCGATTATTTCATCTCCAACAATGAGAAAAATGAATATTCTTGGTGTAGGAGCATGTATTTCATACTAAAGAAAAATTTACAAGTATTATGCAACTGATATATAAACATTCAACCAGTTTCACATTTACATCAGTACTCTCCTTTTTCTATCAATAGGTTCCCCTTCTGCAGTGTACATCTCAGTAGAATTGACCTTGAAATTACTGTTATGATGTAGCAATACCATAGTTCATAGTACTTGATGTAAAATGTTCCACAATAAAGTTAACGCACAAATAAAGCAGAGAATTATGTGGCAACATTCCCATTATGGACCACAGTAACTTATAATGCATATGAAATACGTACAGTCAGTGACAGAATTCATGAGACCCCCTTGCCTTATCATCATGCTCAACTACACAGCTATACTGTCTCTCACACAGCATAACATGCGAGGCGATGAAGTGCTACCAACATATTGTCTATAGGTATGAAGTCGAAAAACTAGCCAAGCATTTTCAGACTGTTTTAGAAAATGTGGGAGACTATATTGCTGTAGGTCGACATATCTCTCATGTTTATGTTTTGTGTTCTATAAACTAATGGGAAAAAACTATTTAGTATGCACTGTACTAATACAACTGATTTATCTTGCAGACTTCATGAAAAAAGTTCTTTTAAATAAAGCCAAGTACTGCAAACTGTCATGAATTAGCAGCATAATACACAAATCTAATTCTATGATTTTTTTGTTATTGTTGTGGAAGTATATGACATCAATATTTATTGTGACATCAAAAAATACAATGGGGTTATTGACAAGAGAAATAAGCATTTCAGACCTTATTAACATTTGATTTTATCATTACAGATCTTATATAACCTTATATAATTAACACCATAGGAAATAAAAAACATGTAAATTCTAGTATTTCAATTTTTGCTTCAATTTCTTGCTTTTATAATTCAAGGGAAGCATTACATTCTCCAGAGTACATCACAAAAACATTCAAAGCATAAAATTCAGAGCACCACATATGTCACGTGCAATGTGGGAAGTCACATATGCCACAATCACATTTTTTTAGTGTGAATATAATTAGAAAAAACAACCTCATTAACATTGCTAAATACCTCACGATCTGGCAATAATTTCATGACAATGCAAGCTTTACAAAGCAGGTACTTGAAAGATGGAATCTGGGGTTGATTAGGAATCTAGGCATGTATTTTATTAATAGCATCACTTCTACTTGTAATTTTTGTTTGTTGTGCAATGAGAATATGACATTTCTGCAACGGGCAAATGTAATTCTTAACCCATCAGTAAAAATATAGTCATAGGGTTGACAGAATGGCATACAATATGGCAAAATTAATTAACACATCAATATTCCAATATCATCAACAACCAGACCATTGTATAACGAGGGATAGTTTTTCCTCTCCAATGAGTCAGTAACGTACAGGAATAGTGCCTTTTTTATTTAAGGTCACAAAATTTTCTCCAAGAATTGATATATTTTGTGAGCTTTCCACATTTTGTGGCTGTTGAATACACATTATGATGCCATTCCGTTAATTGGTTTACATTTTGTTGGACTCGAGGACTATGTTTGCCACTGACTTCTTGAAGATGTACACTCTTTGACATAAAACTTGACCGGCGGCCGGCCGCTTCAGAGGCTAAGTCCGCGCCGATCGCGACATGGGACAAAGAAACTGGCCAACTCGCTAATTCTCTAAGTCCGGTTATCTGCACAATCTGACAACACTGTAGACTGCGGCACTTCCTGGAGGAAAACTTGTCCCAAGATAGAGAGACTCCAGGCTGATTATGCCTGTGGTCTAGTGGTAGAGTGCCTTGTTTCTGTTCATAATGTCAGTGGATCGAGAGCAGCTGGCATAAAATATTTTTATAGCCTCTTCTGTCTGAATGCTGAAGACGTGAATGTAATGGTAGCGCAGATTCAATCTATTTCGCTTTGTGACACACCGATATCAAAATTTTATCTAGTAACGATTTTGCGGCAGATTTCCTGCAGACTGTCCTCCTCTGGACGCCGTATGCGGCAAAGCTCCGGGATCCATTTGCTGGCTACTGGCAGCGGCCGTGGCGACAGCAGCGGCGCTGCACTCCCCCGTTCTTTATCGAAAGCGCCTGCTACCGCTCATCGCTTTTGATGATTTAAAACGCTTTATTATTAAATGTTGCTCCACAGAAAATTTCTACAATTTCCATTCACGCTCAAAAGCAACGGAGACAGACGCCCTGATTAGAAGGCGGGTAATCGGCAAGAGCTGAGTATGGCCCGAAATTAATTTTATAGACTGGGACGAAATTAAACCACCTCACTACATTCGATGAATTTATAAATGCTTCATACCTCGTTTCTTTTCCTTTCAAACTTAATTATTTGTGCAACTTTTGGTCAATGTTTGGATGTTTTCGTCAAGCCAGAGTGAGCGTCTGTGGTGTAAAGTGTATTACAGTTCTTGTTTCATTCCTTATGGTAAGTCTATGCGATAAACTGTGTGAATACCTTGCAATGCATGCTCTGTAGCAGTGCAGGCACACTGCACATTTGGAGTTCCATGTATGGGTTCATGAAGTATTTATTGTTGATTGGAAGTGATAGTTAAGGTCATCAGATTTAAACCAGAAAAATTTGTCGTTTTGAAGGTTTCAGAGAACGGAAAGGAATTGCTAACGCCGGTGTTAGAAAACGTCTACAGTTAAACGCTATTGCAAAAATTTAGAAGATGTGAACTATATTAATGAACATGTGCACTTCATAAACAACCTTCTGACATGTTAGACCTATATGACGAACAAAGCTCAAATTTATATCGTTGACAGTCGGTTTGAATCTTTTCAGGACCTATTTTACAGTGAAGCACCTTGGAATTTGCAAAGCAGAAATCCATGATATTAACTTAATTTACTAAGTCGAAATCGGACAAAGATTGATGTTTAAAGGCATTCTTCAGATTTCGCATAAGAAATTTTTACTAGCAGTTTGCAACTCCATTAATTAAAATGGAAAATAAAATGTTTTAGTCAGCGGCTTCTACCGTGATTCGAACTTATAGTACAAGCACTGCAACGCACAAGGGAACCTCTGAGCTAACGACACACTGGCGGCCAGGGGCGGACTATAGTCACTGCGATGTTGCCTGAGCCTCAAAACGCAACCTTAAACACAGAAACAGAGGAGGTGGAGATTACTGTTTTAACGTCCCGTCGACAACGATGTCATTAGAGACGGAGCACAAGCTCGGATTAGGGAAGGATGGGGAAGGAAATCGGCCGTGCCCTTCCTAAGGAACCATCCCGGCATTTGCCTGAAGCGATTTAGGGAAATCATTGAAAACCTAAATCAGGATGGCCGGGCGCGGGATTGCACCATCGTCCTCCCGAATGCACACACAAACAGGTGTTACTTATGTGAAGAACGCCGTTCTTGGAGTCCAGAAATTAAATATACTTTCTAATTGTGTCATCTTGCAGTGGATTATATCGTACGAGTCTTCGATGTGGAAAACGAATGTTAAGTGAATTTAGCGAGGTAACGCCGACCTACACCCGGAAGTAAATGCACTATCAGAGTGTTGACAAATACTTGCTACGACGCTGCCATTTCTCGGCTCTCTGATGAGGCAGCTCTTCAGCGAAATGCTTGCCGTGATTCTCCGATACGGTTCTTCAGAGTGGAGACGCGCGCGCGCACGTTTGGTTTTTATGCGGCGTTCTCCCCTGGTGGTTTCTGACGTCGCCTTGTGGGCTATGTATACATATGAGACATTCAATTATCATTAATCCAGAATGATACAAGTTTCAGCTTCCGGCGTGGAAGAAGGCTGTTGACGCCGACATTATATCATTTCAACGTAGGGAAAGCAAAACGGATCATTCAATGTTTCTCATTCAACATAAAGCATGTGAGATAAATTTCCGTAACGTTCATAATCATCTAAAAATACAAACGAAGTAAAAATACACCGGAATCTTATTCGAATTGAATATAATGTAAGATACCAAACGCTTTGCACCTCGATGTCGAATTTGTCCACTTGCAATCGTTTGCAGCATGCACATAGATTGTCATGATTACCACGAGAATGAAGAAATATGTTGGTAAGGATGGAAGCAAGAAGAGACACAGTCAACAAATATTCTATTCCTCATGGCATTCATTTCATTTGACACGTAAGAAGAGGTAAAGCGGGAATTTACTTTCGTTAACACGAAAGATATGCCGCACATATTGATAACGAGGAAGTCTGCGTCTTCATACGTTTCCTCCTTGAAATCTGTATGCTCTATTATATACTAAGTAGCCCGATCATTGTTTCAGTAATGTTACCCTCTTGTTTGACCCCGTAACGATGAACAGATTCCAAATGCATGTCTCTGCGTGAAAGTAGCTGTTTGGACCCTTCCTGGGTTGTTTTTTGTGTTTTATTGCTTGGAATTCCTGAAGTAGACCACTGTGCCTTCCCCCCTCGTGGGTTAGGTCTCAAAACTAAACCGCTTTATATCCAATGGCATAATTTATTCATACAGCATCAGCATAAGACTCTTGCGAGTGAGAGAATGACAATAACAATCGTAACAAGAACAAGCAAATAATGAATGATGTTTATTCCAACGCAGAAAGAGAATGGCTTTAAATATAAAAATCTATATCTATATCCATATCTATTGATCTTTGAGTTGGCACAATGAAAATATATTCTTAGCATTTAGTTACTGAATTTAGTTCTGGATGTTTGCAGAGAAAAGGAAAAGTCGGTACTTCTCGCTAGTGTAATATAATGTGAACCAGCAACTACCCTTTCCTTAGAACACGACTCAAGCAGGTCCTCAAGTAGGCACTGCTGCACTCTGTTCCCTGACATTGCTCTGATGACGGTTAATGCAGATAGTTCCGATTATGAAATACAAAACGTATTGCAGGATAGTTCCTAGGATAGTAACATTAAATTTGCGTTGTAGACGGCACATGAACGTGACGACTATCCATATTACTCATCAATATAAAAAGACAGTATTTTGGGAATTTAGCAGGATTACTCAAAATGAATTCTGAAATTGGGTGACTGACCGCACAGGTGCTAAACGTCGTCAAGAGTATACGATGTCCTAATCGCATTAGGAATATGAAGATCGTCTTCGACAGCTCGCAACATTGCTATCCCCACCCTACTCCAGACAGCTCTCGGTGGAGTTGCACTACGTTGCCGATGTTATGGAAGGCCTTCAAACCGACAACAGACCACATATTGAAAAATACAAGCGAATTCTCTTGCAGCGTAAGCTTATTGTAACTAATCTAAAAATTATTGGAGAGGAACATTGTCCTATTCAAAAAAGTAAAATGTTACACACTGTTGACGTCAAACGGACATTATCTATGTCCTGTCTTGTGTCCTACTCATCTATAATATCAAGTGTACTATGAAAATGATTATATATAATGGATTATAAGGTAATGCATTGATACCAGATGGTGGGGGCCGGCCGATGTGGCCGTGCGGTTCTAGGCGCTTCAGTCTGGAACCGCGTGACCGCTACGGTCGCAGGTTCGAATCCTGTCTCGGGCATGGATGTGTGTGATGTCCTTAGGTTAGTTAGGTTTAAGTAGTTCTAAGTTCTAGGGGACTGATGACCTTAGAAGTTAAGTCCCATGGTGCTCAGAGCCATTTGAACTATTTAACACAAAATGACATTAAAAATTTAAGTTATTCACGAGCAGCTAGTTGAGAATATGTATGAACATTAAATGACACGACGAACCGTCATGTTCTGCATATGGATTCAAACCCAGCTCATGCAGACTAAGCAAAGATTTCGTGACTGACGGAAACTAACAGTCATTCCTGATTAGGCATACAGAGAGTGATATACCTCGATTTTAGACAGTATCAGTTAGCAAATATCAACTTTAAATTGCATAACGCAAACATTTTTAACAGACGCGAATTCCTACCCAGCATCTATTGTCCCTGTTAACGAACTACGAGAGATGTTAAATATTGCTTCTTCACAAGTAACTTACTTGAAATGCCGTGAGGTAAAGCTGTGTGTTGGACACGGATTCGAACCCGGAACCTAATCGGATTGCTATCGAAGCACAGTCAAATGTGACATATCGGAATTTCGCGGCAGTAACTAGATGTTATAACTGAAATGACGAGACGAAAAATTAATTTTTTCCTTCCCAGGTCTCCAACCCGGCACCTATCGCTGTTATATTCTAGAGAAAACTAACGTTAAATATGGGTTTGTTGCACCAGCAGTGACATGTGAGCATGTTTGAACTGAAATAATATGACGAAGAGTTCAGCGCTCACTGGGAATAGAGCCCCACACATATCGTTGTTGACTACACACAAAGAGACGTCAGCTACCGAATTTTTCTCCACCAGCTGCTCAGAATAGCATCTTGAACTTACAGTCATCTCGCAAATAGTTCTGTGTCTCACTGGGAGTTAAAAACGTCAGATATCGTTAGTGTGACAGCGAATGAAAATACATTAAAAATCAAAATTATTATCCACCAGCAGACAGGTGTTCTCATGCTAGAGCTTGATAATACATAATTAAATCTTTAGTGCCGGGCCAGGATTCGATCCCATTCACGCATAATATGTGAAGGTGTTGAGGAATCTGCAGTTTTGAACAAACAACAAATTGTAGCCGAGCTGTATTGCCACGAAGGGATCAAATTCCGCGTTAAGGGCGGTCTGAGTTGCATTCCCAGTTCAGAACCAATTTTATCGACATACAGAAGCTCAAATAAAAGATGGAATAAGTGTCCTGTGACCATACATAGCGTTTGTGTCGTCACTTGAAATAAATAACTAGTATAAGAAAGGTTACTGGTGGTAGAGTTTCTACATGTCGCCACCCCAGACTTTATTGTGGTTCAACGTACCGTCTACTTGGTAAAGAAGGAATATCATCTTTAATGTGAATTTTCTGACCATGCAGCCATTATATCTCCTTCACTTGGTGTAGCCAGGAGAGAATGGAATCTGTCTCTCCCTATCTAAAATCATTGACAGAAGTGGGAATCGAACCCAGACCATAGGTATAACAACCTACCATCCGTCCAACAGACCACGAAATCCTCTTCTCTGCGAGTCATTTTTCTATCGTAACGCAGTTGTGCCACACTGGATGAGAATTCTGACACACTGGCTCCCTGTAGTAATTTGCAGCATGTTCAGTAAATTCATTTACTTGGTTGACTGAATCACCATGAACTAGCTGCCTCGGCTACCCAGTGCATACATTCGACTATTTTGTAATCACAGAAATAAAATCACGTTACTGCCACCTACACACAACTGCCAACATTGTAGGATGGAGAAGTTTAAATAAGAAGTGTTCCTTTTCACTTGAGCTATTCTATTGCGCTATCTGTTACTAGAAAACGTCGTTCAGTCCAAAAGAAAAGCTGTAACTGTTTGTCTCTCAGAAGTCAAGACATGGCCATATGCATAATCTCACAGTGCTGTGGAATCCAAAAGTTCTGAAGGAATAGTTGCCGAGCTCTGGAGCTGTTGTAGTTCCGTGTCAGCTTGTAGCATAGATAAGATGTCGCGAGTTCGAATACATTCAGTGCTACATTTTTTAAAACGCAATTCTGCTCTCTGCTGAAGTTATCAATCTAATGGAACTTTGAACAAATTCCCTTCACTTCTCAACCCAAAGTAGTCGCATGTGGAAAAAGGACTAACTACTGTGACATTTTGTCCTATTCAGGTTTAATAGACAGCAGGCAGCAGATGCATCTCGAAGATGTGCAGGGAGAGCGCATCGTGCCATAATATGTCAGAAAAGTATTTTCTACATTAGCCGTCGTGTGGTAGTGATATTGTATTCTTCTTCAAACTTTGATTGTCAGCTTTAACTCAGAACAAATTTTCTACATGCATGTAATCAATAAACTGCATGTGCATTGTCAGACTGTCATAGGTAACATCAGAGAATTCGCATATATCGTTGATGATTAATTTCTCTCTCATGTTTACTATTGTTTTAACAACACTAAAGGAAACCTTACGAAAATTGTGCACTGTATTATAAGAAATGAAATAAAACTAACGATGATAACCTTACGACGAAAGTATCTGTACACAAGCATGCCTCTATCGACACGAATTAGTAAAATACTACTCACTTAGATTTTGATAGGGTCTGTGTTTAATTGGTATGCTGTGTCATACTCAAGAGGTATGCAAATGTGGCATTTCATAAATATAGTTACGTATTCCTAGAAACCCAAAATTCGCTTGTCAGCAGCGGAAAGAGGCGTTACCTGTTGTGCAGCATTGTAAGTTTTTCAACATTGCACTATGAGCTGAAAGCATTTTCTTGCGATTTCCGTATTGATGTTTGATCTGACTGCTTGTAGCTCTTTCACAGAAGGGATAAAAACGTTTCAGTCAGTGAGACTGGAACTGCGAACCGTAACAGACGCTCTTTCACATGTCAGCACGTTACCACAGAGCTGGCGAGGGGGTATGGGTCTCAGCTTCCTATTACGACAGCAATAGTAACTAGAACTCGTAAACCGCTATTTAAAGGTCGAGATTAGTTGCGATTTCCACCTGCAACGACTTTCTTGGGCTGAAAACCGTAAATTTTCAATCTTTTGTTACCCTTCAAGCTATAATAACTCAGATTATTCAATGGAAATGACAGGTAAAATCAAGTGAACTTTGAGGCTTAATTCCGTGCACACCAGGAAGTAACTCGTCGATCACAGAGTTGCCAAACATACGTTGCCTTGTTGCCAAATCTCAGTTACAGTACCAGCAGGAAGAAGACGAACCGATGTGATCCTACAGCGGTCTGGGAAGTGACCATAGCTGGTGTCTCCAAGTCGCGGCTGCTACGGCCTGGAATACGTAATGCGTCTGATTCGCTTTCTGTAACTAGGTTTAGGGACTGGAGCGTAGTTACTAATAATACTCAGAACTGACTGCAAACTGAGCATCATAAATCAGTAACTCTCATTGTTGTTTTTATATTTCTTTCGTAAGTGCACTCAAAACTAAGAAAGTCATTCACAGGCGTTTTCCTGCCTCGCCGATAGTCGAGCAGAACATACAAATAAAAATAAAAAAGAATGTGTGTGTGTGTGTGTGTGTGTGTGTGTGTGTGTGTGTGTGTGTGTGTGTGTGTGTGTGAGAGAGAGAGAGAGAGAGAGAGAGAGAGAGAGAGAGAGAGAGAAATAAAAAGCAATGAGAGAGTGTGTAAAAAATTGTTGTAAAGAAATTGAATCATGGTATTTAAAGAAATCTTTCATTAAAATGACACGTTCCACATCATTACGAAATGTCGTATTCATGATCTATGGAACAAGAGTTAATCTAATGTAATGTAATCTAATCTAATCACATCATATTGATTATTAGCCATGAAGAGTCATGAACTACCGAAAGTTTTGCCAATACCAGTAACCAAATCTAAACTTGAAAATAAAAGACGACAATTTTTGTAATAAACCGTGACTCCTATCAAGACCCTTTCATCCCTGTTATCTAACCACGAAAGATGTCTGATATACCTCCATTCTGAAGTAACAAAGTGTGCATGCATTTAAAGATGAAGTGCATGATGTGAAGTTCTGTGACGGAGATACGAACCCAACACGTAATCCGATTGTTAACTAAGAAAAATCAAATGTTACGTATCGGTTTTTCTTACGAGCCGCTAGGTGTCTGAATCTAAAATAAGGATACAAACTTTTGTGCCTAAGCGACAATCGAACTGCACACCTACCGCGCATCCACGAATATAGCTTAAGTATCAGTTGCTTACTCATGAACAGTAAGATGTGTGCGTGTTTGACCAGAAATAACGACACCTGTTGCGATTGTTGGCAACACATGAACAGACATTGAAATTGCGCGTTAATTTTCACTAGCAGGTGGGTGTGCACTTGATAAAGCTAGAAATGAAATTATGAATATTTTTGTACTGGATCAGGTTTCAGACCCACATACTTACCTTTGGAAGAGAGCTAGAGAAGATTGCAGTCTTGGGAAAAGGAACGAAATGACTGAACTATACTGTTCCGAGAGATTCAGATCCTCGAAAGAGGAGATACGAATTCGAATCACAGTCCAGCACCAAATTTTTAAACGTCTCTAGTTCAATCAAGTACAAGTAAAGTAAGAGCCCTGTCCCTTTAAATGGCTATCGGTTCATCAAATAAAATAAAATTTTCTAATGTAAGTAAGTTTACTGGCGACTGTATTTCTGTTTACCATGACTTCCGCTTTGTCATTTCCCAACGAAAACTGGCTCTGCTCAGTTGGTTATGAAGGAACGTGATGTTTAATGCGGATTCTGGATTATAACGTCTTTCTCTTGAGGTTACCAGAGGTAAAATAAATCTGTTTGTGCCTCTTAAAAGTAAATGCCTGAACCCACGCATTGCACCTGTGATAGCTCGTTCCACCAGACCATTGTGGCCACATTACCCAGCCCCAGGAGTGTGCTGTAACGGATGATGTGCTTAGCTTACAAAATTAGTCACGGTGGAAAAAATGCGAGTCTATTAAATGGTCAAGTAGAAGCAAGCTTCTGACGCAGAGATTATGCTATTCTCATGTCAGCAGGATGTAAAGACTCTTCTAGGCATCATAGGCTGGATGTGAAGCCATTTTGATTTTTCACAAATTCAGCAAATTTCTTAGTTCGAGAAAATCCACTGTGAAGTGTGAAGTTGCCGGATAATTCGATTATTACTGTTATTATTAATATCATTTTATTCATACTGCTGCTGTAACACAAGTGCTTGAACATCATTTAGTATCTTTTGGTCACTATAGAAGTAGTTTCCCAAGAACAGGTTCTTTCCCTGTCTACGGAATCCTTTTCATGTTAATATCAAACACCAGCAATTACTCGTAGATTACATTAAAACTAAAGTAATTGACGAAGACGTTACTTGGTAACAAAAACGCACTGCCTTTCTTCATTTACTTTCGCCTAGAAGTGGCTATCGAGTACTGACAAACCAAAAGGCAAGAGATCTTACTGCCTTCCGATATACGTTGCTGTTAGTTCTTCCACATGATTTGGTCGACATGACCTGTTTCAAGTAGTGTATGACAGACAGTGTTTTAGAAAATCTATTGTTTCCCTTTGCAATAAACAGAAGTATTTTCATTCTAAGCTGTCCAAGTACAAAATTTTCGCAATATTAGTGCACATTTAATATTCGCTTCTATAATGTATAAAAGTATTTCACAGTCGCAAAACTCGCATCCGAAACGTTGACCTTACACTTAGTCGCTGACCATAAATTCTAGCTCAGAGTGACACCAGTTTAAATAACCTAATGTAGCGAAGACTGTTTGCCAGTGCTCTTTCTCACCGGAAAATACGCAATTGACTCATTTGGCTCCATAAGTACACTGTAACAGTAATTTCTGTGTGAAATTTGTCAATAAGCTTTCGCCTTCCAACCGGCAAAATACGGAAGAGTACAGCCGGTAAACAAATCACAAATCACGATTTAGTGCCGATAAGACGATTTCTTTAAACATTGTCGAAGCTGAGGGAATTTATTTTCTGCTTAAATCGTCTTAAGCAGCAACGTTCACAGATATCTCAAATAGGAAAAAGCTGAATATCCAGGTACGAAGGTTGTAAAACAAACTTCCCACAGTTTGTGTCAGGTTGATCTTTTCGTCTGATAACACTGCTTAAGTATTTTGTCTAAGAGGTATCACAAGTAGTATCCCTGTAGCTGTGGGAATCATTGGTTGAAAACGAGTTTAACACCAATGGGTACAGTGCTGCTATATTTTCAAAATTATTATCAACTTAAGTCTGAATTCATCCACAAACTGAGGCGTATTTATAATATTGAAGCTAGACTGTGTATCCTTGTCTTTCTTGAGTGGTCACTGGAAGGTGTTTACACACACGTATACAATACTATGAATACTTCGAACGCTATGGTTAACGTTGCTCTCATAAACTACTTTTTTTTAAATTCTTCTGGGTCTTAAGCGAGCAATATGTGTTGTAGATACAGTCTCAGACCAAAAAATTGACCGCCGAGTCGTTCACGTAAGGTGGACAATACAGTCATGCTCCTCTCAGAATTCTATGTCTGGCAATATGCTCGATCTACCAACATGTAGACTGCGGCACTTCCCAGAGGAAGTCTTGACTCCAGTCTTAGTACCTTACTCTAGACTACGACCGTAGTCTTGAGGTTAAACGCGAGGCCAGCTAATATGATATTGTAGATTCGCTTGAATTACACTCATAGCTTCAGCACCGAGAGGAAAGGGGCGATAAAAATTCTGTCGATATGTGCTTTCGGTCGCCAGACGTCATATTAGCTGGTCTCGCGTTTTACCTCAAGACTACGGTCGTGTTCCATCAGCGGTACGAATAAAATGATAGTAATAATAACAGTAATAATCGAATTATCCGGCAACTTCACACTTCACAGTGGATTTTCTCGAACTAAGAAATTTGCTGAATTTGTGAAAAATCAAAATGGCTTCACATCCAGCCTATGATGCCTAGAAGAGTCTTTACATCCTGCTGACATGAGAATAGCATAATCTCTGCGTCAGAAGCTTGCTTCTACTTGACCATTTAATAGACTCGCATTTTTTCCACCGTGACTAATTTTGTAAGCTAAGCACATCATCCGTTACAGCACACTCCTGGGGCTGGGTAATGTGGCCACAATGGTCTGGTGGAACGAGCTATCACAGGTGCAATGCGTGGGTTCAGGCATTTACTTTTAAGAGGCACAAACAGATTTATTTTACCTCTGGTAACCTCAAGAGAAAGACGTCATAATCCAGAATCCGCATTAAACATCACGTTCCTTCATAACCAACTGAGCAGAGCCAGTTTTCGTTGGGAAATGACAAAGCGGAAGTCATGGTAAACAGAAATACAGTCGCCAGTAAACTTACTTACATTAGAAAATTTTATTTTATTTGATGAACCGATAGCCATTTAAAGGGACAGGGCTCTTATTTTACTTGTACTTGATTGAACTAGAGACGTTTAAAAATTTGGTGCTGGACTGTGATTCGAATTCGTATCTCCTCTTTCGAGGATCTGAATCTCTCGGAACAGTATAGTTCAGTCATTTCGTTCCTTTTCCCAAGACTGCAATCTTCTCTAGCTCTCTTCCAAAGGTAAGTATGTGGGTCTGAAACCTGATCCAGTACAAAAATATTCATAATTTCATTTCTAGCTTTATCAAGTGCACACCCACCTGCTAGTGAAAATTAACGCGCAATTTCAATGTCTGTTCATGTGTTGCCAACAATCGCAACAGGTGTCGTTATTTCTGGTCAAACACGCACACATCTTACTGTTCATGAGTAAGCAACTGATACTTAAGCTATATTCGTGGATGCGCGGTAGGTGTGCAGTTCGATTGTCGCTTAGGCACAAAAGTTTGTATCCTTATTTTAGATTCAGACACCTAGCGGCTCGTAAGAAAAACCGATACGTAACATTTGATTTTTCTTAGTTAACAATCGGATTACGTGTTGGGTTCGTATCTCCGTCACAGAACTTCACATCATGCACTTCATCTTTAAATGCATGCACACTTTGTTACTTCAGAATGGAGGTATATCAGACATCTTTCGTGGTTAGATAACAGGGATGAAAGGGTCTTGATAGGAGTCACGGTTTATTACAAAAATTGTCGTCTTTTATTTTCAAGTTTAGATTTGGTTACTGGTATTGGCAAAACTTTCGGTAGTTCATGACTCTTCATGGCTAATAATCAATATGATGTGATTAGATTAGATTACATTACATTAGATTAACTCTTGTTCCATAGATCATGAATACGACATTTCGTAATGATGTGGAACGTGTCATTTTAATGAAAGATTTCTTTAAATACCATGATTCAATTTCTTTACAACAATTTTTTACACACTCTCTCATTGCTTTTTATTTCTCTCTCTCTCTCTCTCTCTCTCTCTCTCTCACACACACACACACACACATTCTTTTTTATTTTTATTTGTATGTTCTGCTCGACTATCGGCGAGGCAGGAAAACGCCTGTGAATGACTTTCTTAGTTTTGAGTGCACTTACGAAAGAAATATAAAAACAACAATGAGAGTTACTGATTTATGATGCTCAGTTTGCAGTCAGTTCTGAGTATTATTAGTAACTACGCTCCAGTCCCTAAACCTAGTTACAGAAAGCGAATCAGACGCATTACGTATTCCAGGCCGTAGCAGCCGCGACTTGGAGACACCAGCTATGGTCACTTCCCAGACCGCTGTAGGATCACATCGGTTCGTCTTCTTCCTGCTGGTACTGTAACTGAGATTTGGCAACAAGGCAACGTATGTTTGGCAACTCTGTGATCGACGAGTTACTTCCTGGTGTGCACGGAATTAAGCCTCAAAGTTCACTTGATTTTACCTGTCATTTCCATTGAATAATCTGAGTTATTATAGCTTGAAGGGTAACAAAAGATTGAAAATTTACCCCCTCGCCAGCTCTGTGGTAACGTGCTGACATGTGAAACAGCGTCTGTTACGGTTCGCAGTTCCAGTCTCACTGACTGAAACGTTTTTATCCCTTCTGTGAAAGAGCTACAAGCAGTCAGATCAAACATCAATACGGAAATCGCAAGAAAATGCTTTCAGCTCATAGTGCAATGTTGAAAAACTTACAATGCTGCACAACAGGTAACGCCTCTTTCCGCTGCTGACAAGCGAATTTTGGGTTTCTAGGAATACGTAACTATATTTATGAAATGCCACATTTGCATACCTCTTGAGTATGACACAGCATACCAATTAAACACAGACCCTATCAAAATCTAAGTGAGTAGTATTTTACTAATTCGTGTCGATAGAGGCATGCTTGTGTACAGATACTTTCGTCGTAAGGTTATCATCGTTAGTTTTATTTCATTTCTTATAATACAGTGCACAATTTTCGTAAGGTTTCCTTTAGTGTTGTTAAAACAATAGTAAACATGAGAGAGAAATTAATCATCAATGATATATGCGAATACTCTGATGTTACCTATGACAGTCTGACAATGCACATGCAGTTTATTGATTACATGCATGTAGAAAATTTGTTCTGAGTTAAAGCTGTCAATCAAAGTTTGAAGAAGAATACAATATCACTACCACACGACGGCTAATGTAGAAAATACTTTTCTGACATATTATGGCACGATGCGCTCTCCCTGCACATCTTCGAGATGCATCTGCTGCCTGCTGTCTATTAAACCTGAATAGGACAAAATGTCACAGTAGTTAGTCCTTTTTCCACATGCGACTACTTTGGGTTGAGAAGTGAAGGGAATTTGTTCAAAGTTCCATTAGATTGATAACTTCAGCAGAGAGCAGAATTGCGTTTTAAAAAATGTAGCACTGAATGTATTCGAACTCGCGACATCTTATCTATGCTACAAGCTGACACGGAACTACAACAGCTCCAGAGCTCGGCAACTATTCCTTCAGAACTTTTGGATTCCACAGCACTGTGAGATTATGCATATGGCCATGTCTTGACTTCTGAGAGACAAACAGTTACAGCTTTTCTTTTGGACTGAACGACGTTTTCTAGTAACAGATAGCGCAATAGAATAGCTCAAGTGAAAAGGAACACTTCTTATTTAAACTTCTCCATCCTACAATGTTGGCAGTTGTGTGTAGGTGGCAGTAACGTGATTTTATTTCTGTGATTACAAAATAGTCGAATGTATGCACTGGGTAGCCGAGGCAGCTAGTTCATGGTGATTCAGTCAACCAAGTAAATGAATTTACTGAACATGCTGCAAATTACTACAGGGAGCCAGTGTGTCAGAATTCTCATCCAGTGTGGCACAACTGCGTTACGATAGAAAAATGACTCGCAGAGAAGAGGATTTCGTGGTCTGTTGGACGGATGGTAGGTTGTTATACCTATGGTCTGGGTTCGATTCCCACTTCTGTCAATGATTTTAGATAGGGAGAGACAGATTCCATTCTCTCCTGGCTACACCAAGTGAAGGAGATATAATGGCTGCATGGTCAGAAAATTCACATTAAAGATGATATTCCTTCTTTACCAAGTAGACGGTACGTTGAACCACAATAAAGTCTGGAGTGGCGACATGTAGAAACTCTACCACCAGTAACCTTTCTTATACTAGTTATTTATTTCAAGTGACGACACAAACGCTATGTATGGTCACAGGACACTTATTCCATCTTTTATTTGAGCTTCTGTATGTCGATAAAATTGGTTCTGAACTGGGAATGCAACTCAGACCGCCCTTAACGCGGAATTTGATCCCTTCGTGGCAATACAGCTCGGCTACAATTTGTTGTTTGTTCAAAACTGCAGATTCCTCAACACCTTCACATATTATGCGTGAATGGGATCGAATCCTGGCCCGGCACTAAAGATTTAATTATGTATTATCAAGCTCTAGCATGAGAACACCTGTCTGCTGGTGGATAATAATTTTGATTTTTAATGTATTTTCATTCGCTGTCACACTAACGATATCTGACGTTTTTAACTCCCAGTGAGACACAGAACTATTTGCGAGATGACTGTAAGTTCAAGATGCTATTCTGAGCAGCTGGTGGAGAAAAATTCGGTAGCTGACGTCTCTTTGTGTGTAGTCAACAACGATATGTGTGGGGCTCTATTCCCAGTGAGCGCTGAACTCTTCGTCATATTATTTCAGTTCAAACATGCTCACATGTCACTGCTGGTGCAACAAACCCATATTTAACGTTAGTTGTCTCTAGAATATAACAGCGATAGTTGCCGGGTTGGAGTCCTGGGAAGGAAAAAATTAATTTTTCGTCTCGTCATTTCAGTTATAACATCTAGTTACTGCCGCGAAATTCCGATATGTCACATTTGACTGTGCTTCGATAGCAATCCGATTAGGTTCCGGGTTCGAATCCGTGTCCAACACACAGCTTTACCTCACGGCATTTCAAGTAAGTTACTTGTGAAGAAGCAATATTTAACATCTCTCGTAGTTCGTTAACAGGGACAATAGATGCTGGGTAGGAATTCGCGTCTGTTAAAAATGTTTGCGTTATGCAATTTAAAGTTGATATTTGCTAACTGATACTGTCTAAAATCGAGGTATATCACTCTCTGTATGCCTAATCAGGAATGACTGTTAGTTTCCGTCAGTCACGAAATCTTTGCTTAGTCTGCATGAGCTGGGTTTGAATCCATATGCAGAACATGACGGTTCGTCGTGTCATTTAATGTTCATACATATTCTCAACTAGCTGCTCGTGAATAACTTAAATTTTTAATGTCATTTTGTGTTAAATAGTTCAAATGGCTCTGAGCACCATGGGACTTAACTTCTAAGGTCATCAGTCCCCTAGAACTTAGAACTACTTAAACCTAACTAACCTAAGGACATCACACACATCCATGCCCGAGACAGGATTCGAACCTGCGACCGTAGCGGTCACGCGGTTCCAGACTGAAGCGCCTAGAACCGCACGGCCACATCGGCCGGCCCCCACCATCTGGTATCAATGCATTACCTTATAATCCATTATATATAATCATTTTCATAGTACACTTGATATTATAGATGAGTAGGACACAAGACAGGACATAGATAATGTCCGTTTGACGTCAACAGTGTGTAACATTTTACTTTTTTGAATAGGACAATGTTCCTCTCCAATAATTTTTAGATTAGTTACAATAAGCTTACGCCGCAAGAGAATTCGCTTGTATTTTTCAATATGTGGTCTGTTGTCGGTTTGAAGGCCTTCCATAACATCGGCAACGTAGTGCAACTCCACCGAGAGCTGTCTGGAGTAGGGTGGGGATAGCAATGTTGCGAGCTGTCGAAGACGATCTTCATATTCCTAATGCGATTAGGACATCGTATACTCTTGACGACGTTTAGCACCTGTGCGGTCAGTCACCCAATTTCAGAATTCATTTTGAGTAATCCTGTTAAATTCCCAAAATATTGTCTTTTTATATTGATGAGTAATATGGATAGTCGTCACGTTCATGTGCCGTCTACAACGCAAATTTAATGTTACTATCCTAGGAACTAACCTGCAATACGTTTTGTATTTCATAATCGGAACTATCTGCATTAACCGTCATCAGAGCAATGTCATGGAACAGAGTGCAGCAGTGCCTACTTGAGGACCTGCTTGAGTCGTGTTCTAAGGAAAGGGTAGTTGCTGGTTCACATTATATTACACTAGCGAGAAGTACCGACTTTTCCTTTTCTCTGCAAACATCCAGAACTAAATTCAGTAACTAAATGCTAAGAATATATTTTCATTGTGCCAACTCAAAGATCAATAGATATGGATATAGATATAGATTTTTATATTTAAAGCCATTCTCGTTCTGCGTTGGAATAAACATCATTCATTATTTGCTTGTTCTTGTTACGATTGTTATTGTCATTCTCTCACTCGCAAGAGTCTTATGCTGATGCTGTATGAATAAATTATGCCATTGGATACAAAGCGGTTTAGTTTTGAGACCTAACCCACGAGGGGGGAAGGCACAGTGGTCTGCTTCAGGAATTCCAAGCAATAAAACACAAAAAACAACCCAGGAAGGGTTCGAACAGCTACTTTCACGCAGAGACATGCATTTGGAATCTGTTCATCGTTACGGGGTCAAACAAGAGGGTCACATTACTGAAACAATGATCGGGCTACTTAGTATATAATAGAGCATACAGATTTCAAGGAGGAAACGTATGAAGACGCAGACTTCCTCGTTATCAATATGTGCGGCATATCTTTCGTGTTAACGAAAGTAAATTCCCGCTTTACGTCTTCTTACGTGTCAAATGAAATGAATGCCATGAGGAATAGAATATTTGTTGACTGCGTCTCTTCTTGCTTCCATCCTTACCAACATATTTCTTCATTCTCGTGGTAATCATGACAATCTATGTGCATGCTGCAAACGATTGCAAGTGGACAAATTCGACATCGAGGTGCAAAGCGTTTGGTATCTTACATTATATTCAATTCGAATAAGATTCCGGTGTATTTTTACTTCGTTTGTATTTTTAGATGATTATGAACGTTACGGAAATTTATCTCACATGCTTTATGTTGAATGAGAAACATTGAATGATCCGTTTTGCTTTCCCTACGTTGAAATGATATAATGTCGGCGTCAACAGCCTTCTTCCACGCCGGAAGCTGAAACTTGTATCATTCTGGATTAATGATAATTGAATGTCTCATATGTATACATAGCCCACAAGGCGACGTCAGAAACCACCAGGGGAGAACGCCGCATAAAAACCAAACGTGCGCGCGCGTCTCCACTCTGAAGAACCGTATCGGAGAATCACGGCAAGCATTTCGCTGAAGAGCTGCCTCGTCAGAGAGCCGAGAAATGGCATCTTCGTAGCAAGTATTTGTCAACACTCTGATAGTGCATTTACTTCCGGGTGTAGGTCGGCGTTACCTCGCTAAATTCACTTAACATTCGTTTTCCACATCGAAGACTCGTACGATATAATCCGCTGCAAGATGACACAATTAGAAAGTATATTTAATTTCTGGACTCCAAGAACGGCGTTCTTCACATAAGTAACACCTGTTTGTGTGTGCATTCGGGAGGACGACGGAGCAATCCCGCGCCCGGCCATCCTGATTTAGGTTTTCAATGATTTCCCTAAATCGCTTCAGGCAAATGCCGGGATGGTTCCTTAGGAAGGGCACGGCCGATTTCCTTCCCCATCCTTCCCTAATCCGAGCTTGTTATCCGTCTCTAATGACATCGTTGTCGACGGGACGCTAAAACAGTAATCTCCACCTCCTCTGTTTCTGTGTTTAAGGTTGCGTTTTGAGGCTCAGGCAACATCGCATTGACTATAGTCCGCCTCTGGCCACCAGTGTGTCGTTAGCTCAGAGGTTCCCTTGTGCGTTGCAGTGCTTGTACTATAAGTTCGAATCACGGTAGAAGCCGCTGACTAAAACATTTTATTTTCCATTTTAATTAATGGAGTTGCAAACTGCTAGTAAAAATTTCTTATGCGAAATCTGAAGAATGCCTTTAAACATCAATCTTCGTCCGATTTCGACTTAGTAAATTAAGTTAATATCATGGATTTCTGCTTTGCAAATTCCAAGGTGCTTCACTGTAAAATAGGTCCTGAAAAGATTCAAACCGACTGTCAACGATATAAATTTGAGCTTTGTTCGTCATATAGGTCTAACATGTCAGAAGGTTGTTTATGAAGTGCACATGTTCATTAATATAGTTCACATCTTCTAAATTTTTGCAATAGCATTTAACTGTAGACGTTTTCTAACACCGGCGTTAGCAATTCCTTTCCGTTCTCTGAAACCTTCAAAACGACAAATTTATCTGGATTAAATCTGATGACCTTAACTATCACTTCCGATCAACAATAAATACTTCATGAACCCATACATGGAACTCCAAATGTGCAGTGTGCCTGCACTGCTACAGAGCATGCATTGCAAGGTATTCACACAGTTTATCGCATAGACTTACCATAAGGAATCAAACAAGAACTGTAATACATTTTACACCACAGACGCTCACTCTGGCTTGACGAAAACATCCAATCATTGGCCAAAAGTTGCACAAATAATTAAGTTTGAAAGGAAAAGAAACGAGGTATGAAGCATTTATAAATTCATCGAATGTAGTGAGGTGGTTTAATTTCGTCCCAGTCTATAAAATTAATTTCGGGCCATACTCAGCTCTTGCCGATTACCCGCCTACTAATCAGGGCGTCTGTCTCCGTTGCTTTTGAGCGTGAATGGAAATTGTAGAAATTTTCTGTGGAGCAACATTTAATAATAAAGCGTTTCAAATCATCAAAAGCGATGAGCGGTAGCAGGCGCTTTCGATAAAGAACGGGGGAGTGCAGCGCCGCTGCTGTCGCCACGGCCGCTGCCAGTAGCCAGCAAATGGATCCCGGAGCTTTGCCGCATACGGCGTCCAGAGGAGGACAGTCTGCAGGAAATCTGCCGCAAAATCGTTACTAGATAAAATTTTGATATCGGTGTGTCACAAAGCGAAATAGATTGAATCTGCGCTACCATTACATTCACGTCTTCAGCATTCAGACAGAAGAGGCTATAAAAATATTTTATGCCAGCTGCTCTCGATCCACTGACATTATGAACAGAAACAACGCACGCTACCGCTAGACCACAGGCGTAATCAGCCTAGAGTCTCTCTATCTTGGGACAAGTTTTCCTCCAGGAAGTGCCGCAGTCTACAGTGTTGCCAGATTGTGCAGATAACCGGACTTAGAGAATTAGCGAGTTGGCCAGTTTCTTTGTCCCATGTCGCGATCGGCGCGGATTTAGCCTCTGAAGCGGCCGGCCGCCGGTCAAGTTTTATGTCAAAGAGTGTACAAAAACTGTTGGTAACAGTTTTCTGGAAAACTGGTCAGTACGTGAGTGAAGAAACTGACAAGTACAAACCAACTGTAATTATGGAGGGCCCAAGTGACAATCTAGGAATCAACTCAAGGTAAATATAAAATGGTCAATTCATGGGTGTTCGATTGTTTTACAGAGGCTAGAAGCAAGGGACATGTGATTACTACATGGTCACTACAGCAGTGGGAAATGGCAGCAGCAGCCTCATTGGAGACAGGAAGTTTGGAATACAACTTCTTAAACACCTGATGCAATTCCTTTCAGGGGAAACAAAGAATTCAGCAGCATCAGGCCATCAAATACATCAGCACCAAAGTCAAGTGTCCATTTGCTGAATTATTGGGAAGAGCAAGGCTCTTTCAACTTCAATTCTCCACTATAATTCTTGAATTCAATCCTAATTTAATTATGAGTATGTATCAGACAGAATGTATCACATCTATAGGAAAAGGATGTTTTCATTTTGAGGTGTGAAAGTCAACTAATTATAACATAGAAATTGACGTTCAGTTTTTGTGCATGACATTGTGACTTTACATAAAAATTAATCCATTTCTGTACGTTGACTCATAGGAGAGTCAAAGCTATCCCTTCACCTTCATATATGATGTCTTTGTTTTTGATGAAATCGGAATACTGCCTTGTTCCATAAAAATAATTCCACCAAAGTGTATGCAGTTTTGTCAACCCTACAATGTATATTTTTACTGACACATGAAGGATTGCATTTTCCAATCACTCACACTGCACAGGAAGCAGAAATCGCAAGTAGATGTGATGATCTGTAATCAATTGCAGTCTACAGCTTTCAAGAAATTGCTTTATAATATTTGGTTTGTTGCAAAATTATTGCCAGATCATGAGGTATTTAGCAATGAGAGTGAGGTTGCTTTTTGTAATGATATTCACACTAAAAATGAGACTGTGGCATACATTTCTTTACATGTTGCTAGTGGCATACCAAGTTTATCCGAGTATAAGAAGACCCTGACTATAAGACAATCCCCCTTTTTTTCAAGAGATCTTATGATAAAAATTTATGTTTAACATATTCTAACTAATCGAAAGTATACACTGTTTTGTGGCCATAAAGCATCTGTCTAAAAAGTTAACATTATACCTATTCCAAGTTTATGCCATTTATTGATTGTCTACATTTTGATAATAGAGAAACAAATAAAGTAAATGGAAAGAAATGGTTTACATTATTTTGTGGATTGCTTTCTTTTCTAAATGTTTCGTATACTAACCCTGTTGTCTATGGTATGACTGTTTTTAATCATCATTTCATCATCATCATGATCCTAATAGCATAGATGTGAAATTTATATCTTCGTTGTCACAAATATTTAGCTATTTATTCTGAATCTGTTGCAGTTTCTGACACTACTTTCACCATGGAACCTCGAACACAGCTGCTTTTATCCAAATACATATTGGACATCATTTCTGTGCTGATGTGAGGATGTTACAATGTCACTTGCTTCCAAATTTATCATCTGCCTGCCACTCTCTTGTTGGCTGTGTGGAACTAGCAGCTGACACACCCCCTTTTGTTCCCATCGTACATCATGGTGAGCATCGACAACATTGCAGCATGAAACACATAAGTACACTACTGGCCCCTATCTAGACATATACCATCTCGTGCAGAAATGAATACTATTGTTGATTATTGGTCAATTTGAATGTCAGTTCAATTCAGACTACAAACAGATTCAGATAAGTTCAATTCCGACTACAAACAGATTCAGATAAACTGCAGTTTAAATATGGTAGATGTTCCTAAAAAGCCAAATCATTCCCATGTTTGGCAACATGATGTAATTTGCTGCATGCTCACTACCCTCCTCCCTGCACTCGTCTAGTTCTCAGTCAAGCTGGTATCACTGTTCCCCCTCCGACCCTTCTGTAGTGCTGTGAAGACAGACTGCAATATCTTCTTTGGTGCAAGTCATATGTAACAATAGCACCTAACATATAAATAAAAGAATGCAATCATGATTCAGTCCAGTTTTTGGACTTCAACTCGTCAGTGATCTACTGATGTCTGTTGGTACTATCTCTACAATGGGTCTTGCTGCTGTAATCTATTCTCGTGATAACAATTAGTCAGTTTAATACAACTTATTTCATTCGTTAGACATTTCATTCTGGATTAATTTTCCTTCCTGTTTCATCTTAATGTCACTATCATGTCCTAAAGCAGATTAAAAGCTGGTAACGTTTTTACCCAGTATTCTGATAGATGAACAGTGACTGAAATTCTCATTTACAACCCATTCAATAAATCAATACAGTTTCTCATAATAAGATAAAGTATTGGTCTGGGTTCATAATCAAGTTATGTTTTCTGGAAGACAACATCTCTGCTGATTGAATGTTACCTTTACTTAAAAAGCAGCATTATTGTTTGCATATGGTATCTGTACATGAATGTGAACTTTTATTGCAAACCTTTTTAAATACAACAAGAATTTGTTTTAGAGCTATTTTCCCCATTTTCCACAAAATTGTCAAATTTTAAATAGAGTGATAGATCGTTGTGGGGGCTATTTTGTAGTTTCTCACTTGCACTGGCAACCTCAGCAGCAACAGTTTAATCTGCACATATAAGATGACTGTGTTTTTTGAGTGATAAGTTGGGAAAAGACCTTGTCTTATAATCGAGTAAATACAATATATGCCTTCACATGATGCTAATGGCATATGCGCCTTCACACATTGATTGTCATGGTCTGAATTTTTATGCTTTCAATATTTTCATGGTGTATCACATTGGGAAATGTGTTCTTGAAGTAAAAAAGCAAAAAATCAAAGCAAAAATTGAAATACTAAAATTTATGTTTTTTCATTTTCTGTTACTGTTAATTGGATAAGGTTATATAAGATTTGTGATGATAAAATATGTATTTATATCTAAAAATAAAGGTGGTGTGACTTACCAAAAGAAAGCGCTGGCAGGTCAATAGACACACAAACAACCACAAACATACACAAAATTCTAGCTTTCGCAACCAACGGCTGCTTCGTCAGGAAAGAGGGACGGAGAGGGAAAGACGAAAGGATGTGGGTTTTAAGGGAGAGGGTAAGGAGTCATTCCAATCCCGGGAGCAGAAAGACTTACCTTAGGGGGAAAAAAGGACGGGTATACACTCGCGCGCACACACACACACACACACACACACACACACACACACACACACACACACACACACACACACACACACATATCCATCCACACATATACAGGCACAAGCAGACATATTCAAAGGCAAACTCTTTACCCTCTCCCATAAAACCCACATCCTTTCGTCTTTCCCTCTTCTTCCCTCTTTCCTGACGAAGCAGCCGTAGGTTGCAAAAGCTATAATTTTGTGTATGTTTGAGTTTGTTTGTGTGTATATCGACCTGCCAGTGCTTTCTTTTGGTAAGTCACATTTTTTTAGATATATTTTTCCCACGTGGAATGTTTCCCTCTATTATATTCATAAAATATGTATTTAATAAGACTAGAAATGGTTATTTCTTTTGTCAATAATTCCATTCTATTTCTCAGTGTAACAGAAAATGTGTGTCTCATATTGCTGTGGAAAGGGAGAGCCATACAGTTAGATCTGAATGTGGAGCGCAAAAATTCGAAACTGTGCTGGTAATCACTATGCTTCTGACTCATCTGGTTTAACACCATGCGCACAAACTGGTGAAGTAGTATGAAAACTTTTTCATTTTTCTCATAAACTATTGGTGTTGGCATGTAAAAGAAGAAGAAGAAGAAGAAGAAGAAGAAGAAGAAGAAGAAGAAATCCTTCTTTCAACAAGTGAAGTTTCAACTGTGTTAGCTACACTTTCTGATGAAATTTCAGGGTGCTAGTTGGGCGTTACGTGGAGACTGGAAGTGGTGCATGGTTCCATTTCATTAGTACGAATTTGGAACATATGTGACAGTAATCTGACTGGTACAGAGATGATGGTGGCATAGATGAGACTGGTGAGCCTTATCTAAACTGTTTCATTAATACCAAGGTGAAGACTACAAATTTTTCCCATAATGGTGCAGTGATGTCACATAGTGCCATTACATGCACATCACACTAGGAATGTGATGACGATAGGATCACGTGGTGGATACTCTCCACTGGGATCTTGAGTTACCAAAGTTTCTAAAACTATTCAAAGGGATCTTCAGTGATATGTAGTTGGCATTTGTTAGTGTAGAGGTGATTTCAAAACAGGATGTAGAATTTGATATGGAAATATTTATTTCATCACTCTCATTTCATCGGAATTCATAGTCTTACTTTTTTATTTAAGCAGTTGTATCAGGAGACTAGTTGATGTGTGCAGGATCTGTCAAGTATTACTCAACCATTCCAGTGCTCTCCAAGGTGAAACGAAATTACAGTTAGCATTGTCCACTTAGTGGGTAGAAGTTCCATAATGTTTATGTGTTTTAACCCTTTCGAGATGGATTTTTTAAATTTTATATAGAAACTTCTTCTTTTGACCACATAGTGTTTTATTAGTCTTGATAATATTACGAATACATTTTTGTCATTTCTGAACTCACTTCCTGCAATCAGGCCCTGGGACACTGGTGTCCCAGTAGTCTTATGGAGTGGGACATGGGTGTCCCACTAGGCTTACTGAGTGGAACAAACATTGTCCCACCAGTACCCAACAGCAATAACAGTTACTAAAATATGTATAGAAAACAAGATGTATACAGTCAGTGTTTAATACATTAGTTAGTAACAATTTGTAGAACACATTCACTATCAAAGAATTACACATGTCTGATTTATTATAATTACATAAGATATGTTGCTAAGCACTTTTTGCATAATGGATGCTGGCACATTTTGCAGATAGTTTTTGGTCTTGTTTCCTTGTTTCTGCTGGAACACAAAACACACCTCCTTCTTCTAGGTCCTTCTTCAGGGAGGTGTAGCCCTACATTCTGCATAACTCTTGCTCTCTTAGAAGGGCGCCCAGTTGAGGATTTCCGCTGTACCTTGGCAGTCTTTCGTCCCTTGGCAATCATCTGCTCTGCTAGGTTGACTAGAAAATGTTTTAGTGGTACTGTCTTGTGTTGAATTTCCTTTTGTAAAAGCCAGACATTTACAACACCTGTTAGTAATAGTTTGTAGAACACTTTCTTCCACCATTTATCAGATTTTCTGTCTAAATCATACAGTGTACTCATCTGATCAGCCAAGTCCATGCCACCCATATAGTCCTTAGACGTTTTCGGTGCCACTGGACATTCTACAACCAATTAAGATCCATCTTTTGCTTTTCTGTTCACTGTACATACATCATTAGAATGACATTTACTGACCAACATTACTTCTTTGGTGTCCTGCCATTTACACCACAACGTACCAGATGAATTGCAAAGGAACTCACATTCCCCCCGAGCAAGTTTCTTCGTTGACTTTGGCACATTTTTCCTGTTAGCCATACATGTACCAACAGCTGCAAACGGCAAGGTACCCATCAAACGAATTGATGTAAAAAATCTATCAAATGACAACATTACCTTAGTGGCTCTAATTGTTTTTGAGAGCTGCAGAGCTACACGCTCACCCAATGTGCCATCCAGATTATTTGCATCCTTTCCACAATATATGTTGAAGTCATATGTGTAGCCTGTTACAGAATCACTCCTCATCCATATCTTATATATAAATGACCTAGTAGATAGCGTCGGAAGTTCCATGCGGCTTTTCGCGGATGATGCTGTAGTATACAGAGAAGTTGCAGCATTAGAAAATTGTAGTGAAATGCAGGAAGATCTGCAGCGGATAGGCACTTGGTGCAGGGAGTGGCGACTGACCCTTAACATAGACAAATGTAATGTAATGCGAATACATAGAAAGAAGGATCCTTCATTGTATGATTATATGATAGCAGAACAAACACTGGTAGCAGTTACTTCTGTAAAATATTTGGGAGTATGCGTGCGGAACGATTTGAAGTGGAATGATCATATAAAATTAATTGTTGGTAAGGCGGGTACCAGTTTGAGATTCATTGGGAGAGTCGTAAGAAAATGTAGTCCATCAACAAAGGAGGTGGCTTACAAAACACTCGTTCGACCTATACTTGAGTATTGCTCATCAGTGTGGGATCCATACCAGATCGGGTTGACGGAGGAGATAGAGAAGATCCAAAGCAGAGCGGCGTGTTTCGTCACAGGGTTATTTGGTAACTGTGATAGCGTTATGGAGATGTTTAGCAAACTCAAATGGCAGACTCTGCAAGAGAGGCGCTCTGCATCACAGTGTGGCTTGCTCGCCAGGTTTCGAGAGGGTGCGTTTCTGGATGGGGTATCGAATATATTGCTTCCCCCTACTTATACCTCCCGAGGAGATCACGAATGTAAAATTAGAGAGATTAGAGTGTGCTCGGAGGCTTTCAGACAGTCGTTCTTCCCGCGAACCATACGCGACTGGAACAGAAAAGGGAGGTAATGACAGTGGCATGTAAAGTGCCCTCCGCCACACACCGTTGGGTGGCTTGCGGAGTGTAAATGTAGATGTAGATGTAGATCCCATGCTTCACTGGCTTCATAGGAAGGTATTGTTTCAAGGCTGACCTTCCTTTGAACTTTACCATAGACTCGTCAATGCTTTGTGCTGCACTTTCCGACCTCGCATTCTGAAAAGTGTTTTTCAGACAAGCGACTCTTGGCTCTAGGTAGTAAAGCTTACCAGCTGTGTCTGGCTTCTCAGGGAAATTGAAGTACAGTTTAGAAAGTAACACTTTGCGCCTATCTCTGGAAATTGCTGTTTTTATAGCAACATTTCCCATTGAAATATTGTGTGACCAATAGTCTGAAAATGAGGGCACTCTATTGTAACACATTACAAGCATAACACCAAGAACCAACCTAATTTCTCCAAGATCTGTGCTCTGAACTGTGGTTTTATTTATCATTTTTAGTCTCTGATTTGTACACTGAGAGATAAATATTAAAAGATTGGTAGGAAATATTTTCTCAAAGACATCTAGTTTTGAAACGGTCCTATTCAATTTTGCTAATAGAACTGGAATTACCATGTTTGGTGTTTGAGGTCTGAACATTGCATCTACCTTTGATTGCAACACTACATTGTTAGTTGAACCTGTGACGTACGAAACCTCATTGTTGTCTTGGTCACTGTCATCAGAATCACTCGTGTTAGAAGCACTGCTATCATGTGATTTAGAACTGCAAGAGAAGTCAGGAACATCAACACAGTCATCATTGTCTTCATCAAGCCACTGCAAGATACATTTATCCATATCGGAAGCCATCCTTGATTCAGTCCTGCTTCAGTGTTTCTGAAATAATAAAGAATATAAAAACTATTAGAGTGTGTTTTCTTTATATTGAGAACTGGTGGACAATGATGTCCCAAGTAAAAGAACTACTGGGACATATACATCCCAAGTCGCAGAAACACTTTTTTTTTTCCTTCCATACGATAAACTTTCACAATCATGCGAATTATAAATTAATACAACATACAAGTGTGTAGATAATACTTACAATACTTATATATGACACTCACGTTTTCTTAGCTCCATTTCAATGATTTTCTTCAAGAAATGATGCAAATATCATCATGAGCATGTGATTTATTCACAACTATGCTGCCATGACAGTTTCACAAGTGCTGCCAACAGTCCAGACACAAGGAGGGAAGTTTAAAAGACTGTAATGTGCAAATTCATTGTTAAATTGGGACTCCTTTATCCCAACAGTCTACTTGGAACTTCTTGTGGGACATACATGTCCCGTTAGGTTCGAAAGGGTTAACAATTACTCTTTGATAATTCTTGGATGAATGTTGTGATAGCCTAAAGGCATTGTAAGTCTGAAGTAATCAGGAAATAAACTACGATCAAAATATGACAACTGCCAGGTGCTGCGTAGAAATTTCATCCCACACATACCTAGGGCAACCTCTTCTTGTTACTTTGTTTCCTCTTGTTGTGCACAGTGTGAAAATTGAAAAGCTCACTCATTCAGGCACTTTTCACTTTTATTGACAAAGCATCACCAGTAGTTATATTTTCATTGTTATGAACGGATTATACCTTTCATCCTTGTGGTTTTTATAGAATGATTTAGAATCTACATCTATGTCTACATCTACATACACTCTTCACGAGCCACTATATGATGTACCCCTACTAGCTATTTTTTCTCCTGTTCCACTTGCAAATGGAGTGATGGAAAAAGATTATTTATGTGCTTCTGTACAAGCCCTAATCTCTCTAATCTTATCTTTACGGTCCTTATGTGAAATGTCTGTTGGCAGCAGTAGAATCATTCTACAGTCAGTCTCAAATGCTTGTTCTTTAAATTTTCTCAATAGTGCTCCTTGAAAAGAACATTGTCTTCCCTCCAGTGATTCCCATTTAAGTTCCCAAAGCATCTCCATAATACTTCCATGTTGTACGAACCTACCAGTAACAGAGCTGGCAGCCTGAATGGCATATTTAAGACGTCACTGTCAGCACTTTTTGTTCCTTTTTTCACATTTTCTTCACAGCTGCTTCTCTTTTCTTGTAAACATAAGTTGATATCGAGCATGCACTGCAATCTTTCTCCTGTTTAATCTTCTTACCAGCTTTTGAGTCTTACTTTTTCAACATTGAAATCTATATTTCCTTGCACAGTTTGCTTTTCTGATTTGAAATTATACACTATTGGCAGCTTATGAAATTTATTTCTGGATTTTCACGTATTTTTGTCTGTATTATATTGTCTTTTCATTTTTATCTTTGTGTGCCAGTGGGAACATTCATAAGGAAAACTGTTTCCAGGTATATAACATTGAAGAAATATTATTTACTAGTAATGTTAATAGGGTCTGGGTGATGTTAAAGAAGTGAATTCCTTCCAGTGAATGAGTTTTTTAATTTGGAGTTGTATATGGCAGAAAAACAAAAGTAGCTAGAACAGCTACTGAAGAAGAGAGCTGCCTAAATAATTTCCCATTCTTTATTTATGATGTTCAAGTCCCAGTCTGAGCATCTGAATATTATTTGTTGCTAAACTTTAGACACACATCATGGTTACAGAAATGTGAATAAAGCTCATTGGTCTTCACTGGGTATTTCTTCTTCCAGTCAGTGTGGTAGCAGCCAGCGCTGCCGCATTTTTGAAGTGTGAACTTCCCCAGTGCTAGCTAGCCCAAGCAACATGTCATCTGAGCAAATGTATTCTGTCTGTGACTAGTCTAATGAAGATTTGGTAACGTTATAGAATATGTTTGGCAACTACGTGACCATCAATTTATTCCTGGAGTGGTACACAATTATCCTGGTAAATTAACACAGTATTTTTGTGGCATTTAAGTGAAATATTCTGAATGATTCTAAATTAAGGGATGATATAGAGGTAGCAGATTTATGTTTTTCAACCAGGAAGCTCAGTCCAACAGAAACTGTAGCTTAGTTCACCATATATGTTGCAAATTCTGCATCTTAGCCATAACTGGGATAATGAGGGAGTGATGTCTGCTACAGTTGTATGCTACCTCACTTATAATGCATTTTCTCTTCAAGGGGAAGACTGTGTTAGTCTTCAGTTCAAATCTTGGTGGAGGCAAGATTTTTACCTCTTCAGTGAGAGCCACTGGCAGACAGATGGGTCAGTAAAGAAATCTTAACACAGTTAGGATTTGTTGATTGAATTTCATTATGTATGTATCCACATTGGTTCATTTCTATACTTTCCATTCTGTAATGCTCCTTGTGTATGACTGTGGACGTAATGTAGCCACAGATTTTTTTTGGAGCTGAGAGTGCTTATTGTTTTGCTAATTTGTGACAATTTGGGATACTTGGCTTTTTCTACTTCACACCTGTAGACAATGTGATGGTAGCACTTCGTCTCCTTGCATGTTATGCTGCATAAGAGACACAAAAGCTTTGCCGTTAATCGTAACAAAGAGATGAAGGGCTCATATGAATTCTGTCAGAAACTGTATATTATATCCAATAGTACATGTTTCACATAAGTTAACATGTCAGTTATCAATTACAGACTGCCCCCAGACACATTTTACATTAGTACATCATAAAACAAATAAATTAAGTTCTGTATTCCTTAACTGAATGTTTCCATGCCCCATAGCTTTTATTTATTTATTATTTTATTCATTTGATTCGTTTCAAGATATTAGTCTCAGTATCAATTGTTCAGACAACTTATGGGAATGCAGCTGGCTGACATCTTTGGAAAACTCCAGTATTGGTTGTATTCTGCAGAAACACTGTATGAAGTGTGTTTGGACCACAATGTCAGAGAAGAGCCCTTTTAGGATCTACCAAAGATGATCTTGGTTTGTGTAAGGTGGTGTCTACTATATCCCCCGTAGTTGTGGCATTTCATACAGTGGTCAGACCAGTAGGACTGTGGAGCACCGGTGCAAAGAGTGCACACATCACACATGTTTACAACTGAACAGATCTGCTATTACAAACTATTATAGAATATAACAACATAGAGATTCTGGCATACATTTCCGAGTGCGTGTGTGTGTGTAAAATTTTGTATGCTTGGATAAACTCGTTAAATCATTATATCAGATAGCCAAAAATTAGACAAACTGATACAGCTGAGTGTGCTTTTCTCTATTTTAGACTTGTTCATGCTCTATAAAGTCTTGCTTTTGGTATTACAGGGTGTGTACAACCTGGGACAACTGGGAGATCCGGTAAAAACCTGGGAATTTTTTCATCCGGGAGAAAACTGGGGAAAACCCGGGAAATTTTTAGAATTCCAGGAATTTTTCATTGTTTTAGTTTTCAGTTAAATTTTTGTAATTTTGACTTTTAAGAACTGATACTCTAACAGAGGATATTACTGTATCCCGCTACTGCAGAATAATACTTCAACAATAAAATATAAATGAGAGAAAAATTTAAAATAACTTATATTGCAAAGGAAATGCGCCATGTACAACAATGACACACAGTGCTCATGCAAGCGTCTGCCAACAGCAAAATGTGTCAAAGGCTTTAGGAAGACTATGCAGTGCTTCATAACAACAAATTGCCTCCAGTGAGCGTGAAGTCACAACTGTTTACATTTGATTTGTTTTAGCAGTTACCGTGCGGGCTCATGCGCATGCGGAGTTGAGTCACGTTTGAGCAGTAGATTCTCCCACTTCTGGCAATAGGAATGTGGCTGTTGGCTGTGCAAGCAGTCGCAGCCAGCAGCTAGATGCTACGGGGAAAAGGGGGCGCCAAATTCATATTCTTGAGGAAAAAAACTTGTTTCAGAAAGCACCTAGCACCCAGCGCACGTTTGTCTATCGATTATTCATATGATTTTGAAATGCTTCCCTGTTGGTTTTTGAACATTTTTGAACACATTTTAAGTTGATTTCTGAATGAATCATAGTTGACTCTTGAATGCATGCATAGTGATGTCTCTATCAGGAGAATCCTTGTCGCATCTAGAAACAAAATTACCGCAGACAAAAGGGGACGGAGCTATACGAGTTGAGGGAGTAAAGCCGAACGGATGAATGTCAATCGCTGTCTGATTATGTGGTTGATTGGGTTTGCAAATGATCAGCATTGTTATAATTACTAACGAAATCCATAGATTCAGACTACCAGAATGGAAATAAATGTCTGCCAGGAGTAACAGGTGAGAAAGATTACATATTATCTTCTAGGTGTATCCAAGAAAATGGAATTTTGACAGAAAATTTTTGGCCAGATCACTACATTAGTAAGGACCTGTAGTACAGTCCCCCGCTAGCAGCTGCGTAAGTTCTATTCTGGAAGTAACGCAGATAACGTGTTGTTCAAACACCTAATAACGCCTAACCGGAAAAAAAATCACGGGATAACTGAACCTGTGATTCTGGCAGGGTTAGTGAAGCTAATCAGCAAACAAATTTTGACAGTGGCAGCGATAGCTACAGAATTGGTGATGACAAGATTGTTTGTTAGAACGAGGATGGAGAAGAAACAGGGACATCACACAAATTATGGAAGAATAAGATGATTCCAAATTTATATAAAAATTCCGCAATACTACTTTTCGATCTCAGGCTTGAGAAGTTGGTGCGTATGAATGAAATGTGAAACTATTTCCTAAAATAAAGCTTTTTGCTTGTAGTAGGCCTAATAGGCATTTGATATTGGTACTTATTGCATTATATTCTGTCGTGTTATAAAAATGGCCATTTGTACCAAAACAGTCTCGTTTATTTGGTGTGTTACAAAATTGCTGCCATATTAGAAAGACCGATTTTGTTTTATCTAGCAGGCAGTAACAAAATATACGTAATCAGATTGAGAAACCACACCAGTCTTGGGTATTATTTCTATTAACAGCTTTTTCAGTATTAGACGAGGCATTTCCATTTTTCATGTAGCAAAACATTTGACGAACTTTAATGAGGTAATAGACTCTTTCGCAGAAAGGAAAGCACGCCATGTAAAGCTGTAGCAAGATTAGAGAGGAGCTGGCCGAAGTGGCCGTGCGGTTCTAGGCGCTGCAGTCTGGAACCACGAGACCGCTACGGTCACAGGTTCAAATCCTGCCTCGGGCATGGATGTGTGTGATGTGCTTAGGTTAGTTATGTTTAACTAGTTCTAATTTCTAGGGAACTAATGACCTCAGAAGTTGAGTGCCATAGTGTTCAGAGCCATTTGAACCATTTGATAGAGAGGAAAGAATGCTAGGAGCTAAGGTTTGAAGAAATGTGTAATTTCTTGCTTGTATCTTGTCAGTATTGGTTTTATATATCCTATATTTAATTTTATGTCACACAAAACAGCAAGTTTTACCTAATAGGCAATAAAGAGTTCAGATTTTCTGAAGAGTTCTTGTTCTCTTGATTACAAATAATTCCATCCACTATTAATTGTGAGATTTTTTAAAGAGGGGCAGGCTGTGAAATCGGCTGACTGGGCAGGAGAGGCACCACAGGACATATCAATTTCCACTCTCCTAAATATAATTTGGGCGTGCCGTGGAAAAATGCTTTATCAGGAGGCGTGGCACTGCACTTTGGCATACCTAAGACCAAATGATATGTCTTACATTTCCTCGAATACATTTGTTTTATGGTTCAGACTTTTGAGTAAGATGTGCACTACAAGACGAACGTATTTTGAAAATTAGATTTTTTTTTAGTATTGACCCAGTTCGCAAATGTCGTAGATCCGGTGCTGATGCGCAGAGCAGTCTGAGTTATAGTGGATAGTCTCCATGTGACCCATGTTTACATTTAGTGATTTTACTGTTTCCCCTTCATTTATTCTTACGTTAAATGAAAACAAAACGGATATCTGCAGCCGGGGGCTATCAAGTGAATTGAAACACATTCACATAATTACGGAAGGCTGAAATGTGTCATTAGTTTCAGATTTTATTTTATTTCCTCCTTTCTGACAGTCAAGCATTAATCGCCTTGCGGACAATGAAGTTATTTTTGTCTGTTTGCTAAAGAAATTTGACTTTTGTTAACCTTTTCCACAGAGGTAGTCAATGTATTTGAAACGAAATGTTTGATGCCACAGTACTGCCTAGTTTCAACTGTTTGCTGCATTTCAAGTGCATGTTTTCATCTTATAGCACATATGACTTTATGCCATAGTAAAGAACCAAACATGATATAATACAGTACTGGTGCTCCAAGAAAATTTACACCCCGAAAACCACACTGAAAAGCTTAATATCAGGTTGAGGTCTACTTCATTGGGAATCTCAACATACGAATGTGTCCTTTAAGTATGCTCTTTAAATGTGCACATTTTAATATGGTTCACAAAATTCCGATTCTCTTGCAGTATCCTATGATGTGTTGTTTCTTTTATGACACAATGTATGATCTTTCAATGTTTTACGCGTACGTACATACGGGCTTCCTACGTCATGATAGCTACCCAAGCACGGTGTCGCCTGTTATCTGTGCTCTCTGGCAACTGCTGAAACGAGCCTATTTTTAACAGGTCGCGGGAAAATATTGCGAATAGTGGTTTCAAAAGCCTTACTTTCAAAGTATATATCCTTTTACGTAAGTTGAACTATGTGCAAGAATGTACCATTAATTTATTAAATCACAGAGTGTTTGACTCTCATTTAAAATTCATCTCTTTGATGACAAGCCATTTAGAAGAATTTCGAACTCTGAAGATCAGCCATTTATGTCATTATTAAAAATTTTACTGGCACATTTGTGTGATATATCTTAAAGTGTAACATGCGCAAAAACGATCAACAGTATATGTGAAAGCTTAGCTTCTCTTGCAGCTTGAGACCAATATTATATGTGAAAGCTTTTCTTTTCTTGTAGCAACACTGTGTATATTAATTTAAACTATTAACTTTCCCTGTTTGTGGCCGGCCACGGTGGTCTAGCGGTTCTAGGCGCTCAGTCCGGAACCGCGCGACTGCTACGGTCACTGGTTTGAATCCTGCCTCGGGCATGGATGTGTGTGATGTCCTTAGGTTAGTTAGGTTTAAGTAGTTCGGAGTTCTAGGGGACTGATGACCACAGATGTTAAGTCCCATAGTGCTCAGAACCATTTGAACCTGTTTGTGTGTTCATGCTACTTAACAGTGATGTTGGCTGACTGCATCATGTGTCCTATGGTCTGAATATCAGCTGTCATCGGCTGGCGAGATCATGTGATATGAGTTACGAACGGCTTACAAAAGCACATCAAAATCTCGATTTCAATGATTCGGAAAGTAACATGCAGTGTTTGGTGGAATTCCAATGTATGCATTCATAATACGAAAATACGCAGCATACATGTTGCTGCACATCAAAGATAGTTCCAAAATGTGTCTTCCCTGAGTTTTGTTTTGTAAAGTGCCGGGGAAATTGTACGCCTGTGTGTAAAACCATAACCATTCAAAGGATTGATAAGGGAAAATATACTGTCACCTGGGAGAAAGTGTATTTTTAACCGGGGAATCGGGGAAAAATCTGGGAATTTTTTTTCCTTGTCCACGTATACACCCTGTATTAACAACAGCTGTGTTCTGGTACTTTTGCAGATACAGATGCGGGACAAAAATATGGGAACACAAAAACACAGCATATTACACATACAGTGTAGGGAAACTGTTGGCATTCAGAACAGCTTGTAACCATCTTGGAATGGATAAATATGGGTCCTATGTGGTTTTTAAGGGAATCTTACACAATTCTTCCTCCAAAATAGAGGCAAGTTCAGGTAATGGTAATGGAGGTGGATAGCATTCACACATCCTTCTCTCCAAAATAGAGAACAAAAACTCAATAGTACTGAGTTCTACTGACTGTGATGGCCAGAGGAGATGTGACACTTCATCCTTGTGCTCTTAAAATCAATCCTGGCTGATGCAAGCAATGTGAGCAGGAGCCATGTCATTTTGGAACACATCACTGTTGGAAATCAAACATTGTACCATTTTATGTACCTGATCAGCCAAATTGGTCACATAATCTGTCACAATAAAGTGACATGGCAGAGTAACCGTGGAGCTGTGCAACTCATGATATGGCTGCCTGAATCATTTCCAAACTCCTACCATGTTTTGCTCTTGGGATGTTAACTCGGCCAGAAGCTGCGAAGAGTGCGAAACAAGATTCATCCGACCACATGACTTTCTTACATTGCTCCATAGTCGAGGTTTTGTAGTTGTGGCACTTTTTTTTCCTGTTTTGCACATCTGTATCTCTAATGACTGTTTTGGAATTCCAGCTTTCCCTGCTATTCTCTGCTTATGGAGCTTCCGTCATGTTGTTTTATTTATGAAAGAGTATGTGAGTTTTTTTGTCACATCCTATTCAGTGATGGTCCATCATGATCACTCAATACACATTTTAATGCATGTTATGACTTTTCCTTTGTGCTGTATAAATCTTTGATATGCTGCCTATTGAAATGCCAAATACTTTTGCTACCTTGATTATGGAAGCACTCACTGTTTAATTATGTTTGAATTCATTTAGCTTCAATATATGCACTCAGAACTACACAGAACACTGGTTCTGACCACAACTGCCACTTGCAATATATTGAGGATATTGCACAGGTGCCTATCCTCGTACTGAGGACTGATAGAAGACACATTGCAAGAATATTTGTTTATCAACGAAACAAAACTCATTTATAATGTCCTTGAATGAATATTTAAAAGTTTCCCTAGACTGTGATCAAATACTTGAAAGTCAGTTATTACACCATAATTCATAAAGTTACTGAATTCGATACTGCTATGATAAAGATTCTTGAAGTTTTCAGTTAATTATCAGTTTCTGTAGAAAATGAATCAGTGCATAAACTAATTGGACATAAACTTGAATTATCTGCATGGTAGAGTTGATTTGCCACTGTTGCTGTAGAAAAGAAAAAAACAGTTCAAATTCAATAATGAGAAATGGCAGAAATGTGCAAAATGCTCACATTAATTCCTGCCATACATGATATTGAGTTTCAATGTAATTTATTTCTGTCTTGAAGTCATTCAAGCAATGAAACAAGCTATGGTACAATTGAACTAAATTGGCACAGTGTGTACCTCTAAAACTTGATTACAAATCTACAGATCAGATCAGCACAGAAACCATCTTGAAAGATTGAGCAAAACTGGCATGCAACATTGGTCCCATATGGACCTTATATGCATTTTGCTACAATGTCAGTGAATGTTAAAACAGAAAATTAATGAAATCCAATGAAGTTAGCCACATATTAGAATAGAAAATAAAATAGTATAAATCATAAAATAAAATGACATTACACAGTATATGAATCCAGTTACACAACAGTCTCATTCACAATGTAAATAGTGAGCTATGTACAAGGTGTACAACTATGTTTCTGCCATTTTTTCCCCAACATTTGAGACTTTATGAAACAAATTGGTTACACATGTATCATTCAAAGTATATTCCATTGCTAGCCACTACTTTTTCCCCTCTTTCGGGCAGTGTACGAATCTCGTGTTGAAAAAATTGTTCATGTTTTGAAGTGCTCCATGAATTGATCCAATTTGTGACTTCTTCATGAAATCGGAAGTGTTGTTCAGCCAGGTCATGCGCCATTGATCTAAACAGATGATAGTGAGAGGGAGCAATGTCTGGAGAATACAGCGGGTAGGGTAGGACTTCCCATTTTAACATTTCCGGTTATGTTTTGACCTCTTTTGCAACGTGGGGTGGAGTGTTGTCATACTGTAAAATCAGTTTATTGTGCCTCTTGCTGTATTGTGGCCGTTTATCTTTTAATGCTCTGCTCAAACACATTAATTGCATTCAATAACAAGCACTTGTGATTGTTTCACTTGGTTTCAACACCTCATAGTACATGACGCCACGCTGGTCCCACCAAATGCAGGGCATGATCTTGGCGCCATGAATATTCGGTTTGGCCGTCGACATGGAAGCATGGCTGGGATATACCCATGATTTTTTGCGTTTATGGTTATCGTAATGGACCCTTTTTTGTCCCCGGTCACAATGCGATGCAGAAATCCCGTTTCTGCCTCTGAAGCAACTCTTTACAAACACACAAATGCTGTTCAATGTCTCTTGGTTTCAGCTCACACAGGACCCAAGTTTCTTCTTTCTGAATCATGCCCATAGCCTTGAGACGTTTTGAAATGCATTGCTGTGTCACTCCTACTAATCATGCCAATTCTTCTTGAGTTTGACATGAGTCTTCACTCAGCAATGTCTCCAATTCTGCATCTTCAAAAACATTCTCTCTTCAAACAACTCGCGACATGTTCTTTCACTAATAGCGTCCTTACTGTATATACTTGAGAGCATTCGATGAGACTCAGCCACTGTTTTCTTCCTATTGAAACAAAACAGTAACACCTCCTGCAAATGACAAGAATTTGGCTCATAAACTGACATTTTCAATCAAGAACAACTTTATGATGCATAGACAAATCGACTAATGTTCGAATGTGGTTATGTTGACAGAGGTCCAAGCTGTTTCATTTGACCACTACTTACCGTTGTCGCCACCTATTGGCAAACGGCAGAAGCAAAGTTGTACACCTTGTAAATATAACAATACATTTTGCATTTTGGTGGATTGCATGGAAAAAAATTCTTCCTAGCATCTTTGCTAGCTTCAATGAAAATGTACTTCATTTTAGTAACAACAGTCTTTCAAAATACAATCTGGAACTTTCTTAAAATAGGTTGTTTACTATATTTGCAGCTGTTAATCCTGTTAATTACAATAATTACATTTCACTCAGACAGAACAATGCTTTCCAATTACATAGTAAGACTCATATTTTAAATTTATATTGTTTTTTTTAGCTTCAGATAACATCAGATTTCAAATATTTGTCGTAGACAATGATCGTAACTGGATTTTAGTGATTTTAAGTAAATAGTATGGTTTCAAACATTCCTACCAATTATAGTGCCTACTTGAGGCATAAGGAATACTTTGTACAGATTTATTTCATCACAACAGTTCGCAAGTGTACTATTACTTATATTGCCCATGTATGGCTACACTTATAATAGCTTTGACATGTTATTGGCTTTTCAATTAATTAATGTGAGTGAGATTCTGATGGTAACAAATTGTAAAGAAGAGGAAAGTTCCTAGCTGCTACTTTTCGATATCCACACAACAGGAAACATAAATGTCGCTCCTATGTCGTTTTCTGTGATGTGCCTACACAATGAACCCCAGAGTCATGTTAGGCAGTGGCATGAAAATCAGGGACATTACAGGGCTGTTGCTGCTAGCATATGACTGCTGACATATTGCTGGTGGAGACCACAATGAATTGGGAGGGGCCTGCAAGTGTGGAGCTCAGAGATGAAACTGTTGGTACCACCAACTTGTAGTGCTGATAGTGAACTGCTAATGTGGCCAGATGGGACTGCTGGTACTGCCAGCTTGAGGCATAGGGCACAACTCACTCTGTACAGTCTAGCAGTGGCCTAAATAGACGGGCGTGGATGGATATCTGTGTGGCACTGCGAGGGCACAGGACCTGGTGTAGCAAAATAGTGCCCTGTAAAAAGCACACTCTGCTGCAACGGGCACACTTCTTATCGACAAGGTTGGTGCCCTGAAATGCTGTGGAGGTGAAACATAACCCCATGGTAAAAACACAATCAGTGTTGGTAAGAGCTGTTTACGCAAGTTCTCGTAGTGGGGCAGTACTGTCACCCCAAAGTTGCACTATGCTCACAGGGGTGGGGGAGGGGGAGGCAGCCCACCACCAATGCAGACTGCCCAGAACATGGCTGGTAATTTCCAGACTGACAACGGGGTTGCCGCTGTCACAGACAGGCATTGCGATGACGGTAGGCCAGCAGTGTCATGGCCAGTGCTGATGGAAGGGACACTGTTAAGACGACTGGCTATAACTGGGCCAGCACCAACTGGGCTGATGCCAGCAACGAGAGAGTTGGTGTCGATGGCATCACAAGCAAGGGCTGGGTGGTGAGTGGCAGGACTGCCACTGTAGAACTCTGGAAATAAAACATGGAGTGTCACTTGGCACAACAACATGGTAAACAACCTGACTGAAAGCGACCCATCTTGCCACACACGAACTGCTTTGACACCCTGTCTAGACACCGTTGACATCACACAAATTCTGTGAAAGAAACTGTCTTGACATGAACTAAGGAGGTGGGAATGTCCATTGCTCAGCTGAAGGCAACTGGCACCACAAAAATGCAAATTTTGTGGATCAACTAACAATTCATAGTCTTTGTCCTCTGGATGAGAACCTGGGGAAAAATGAGAACTTGTGTTCTCACAACACACAAAACGTAGGGAATCTGGTACATTTTAGTGAAATCTTATCAGTACAAAATTATATGTAACACAATTAATAGCTGAGATTTTACTAGAAAACAAAAATCAAAGCTGTGTGACTCCTCATGTTTTTCACATTGAGTAAAAATGTCATCTGAGCGAATGTGAGCAGTAACCCCATTATTCCATGTGGCTCCAAAAGCATGCACATTTCCTTAACTTACGTGTGTTTTCTCCTGCTGTCACTTGGTGTGTGACCTTGTCACATCAAAATTTCTACCATCTGTATGTAATATCATCTGCCTCAAGTGCTTTAATGTGCCATCCCCACACTACCACCTACATTTCTTACATTATTTCGGTCATATAATTGATTTTCCAGCTTACTTTCAAACTTGCTCTGTTAAATTAGCTTTTTTGTTAAAACTTATCTACACCAAAGCAAACAGTACAATGGCAACCATAAAATTGAGGTGGTTCAGATATTTTCCGTTAACACACATTTCTTCTTCTTTCCCTCAGTTTAATGATCTGGAGAGGTCCTGTAGGGTTTCTGAGGATATTTTTGGTGATATAGTATCTACTTGCCTGCACCTCTCTATATTCTGAATGTCTCACTATCCTTATGGACTTTAATGGGAGCTTTGATGTGAAAATATTTTTTTAGACTAATATAACATGAATCAATGCCTTATATAAATGGTGTTGGTACAGTTTTGTTAAATCTGAAAAAAGTGGTAACTTATACTTGTAGCTCTGTTCTGTAATTTTGTTCTTGACTATTGGCTGGTACATTCTGTTACTTTTATCTTTAAAACCAGCTGCATTCTTCATCTGGTTAAAATCTAATTTTATCTACATAGTTTATACTAATTTTTGGTGAATATTTTCTGTCTTTGTTCTTTGTGAAATAGACTAGTTCAGCATTGTTTCAGTGTTGGGGCACTGCCTTAGTCTGCTTTCATTCCATAAATAATGTTTTGGGTTCCTTTTATGATATCCATGCACCAGTTTAACAGTTTGCATTGAAACACAATTATTTCTTGGTGCCTTTCCTTACTTCATATACTGAATGGCTTTATGCACCTCATGTGGTGTTACCTTTGGAATGTAATTATTTTCATTATTAACTATCTCTGTTTCTGATTTGTACCTTGAGCTATACAAACATTTAAGGAAATCTTGGAATGCTTGTCTAGGTTTTTCTCTGCCATTACATAAATTGCCATCTACCATCTTGCCCAACATCACTTTCTGTTTTCTCTTTTTCACACGCGTATTTTTCTCAGCTGTAACCTTCACCATGGGATACAACACATACATTGATCCACTATGAAGGCAGTAATACCCAACCTTTTGCAGAAATATAGGGAAGAAGAACAATTACAAGTGAAAGATTAACGTTGCTTTCACACTCTGCATTAGTATATTACCAATAAAATTCATTACCTATGTTTAAAAAAATTGATGAATGCTGTATTATGTATGTTATTTTTTAACTGTCTTCATTCAGTGTGTCTAACATAAAATTTTGCTTTTACACAGGCTACAGGGAGTCGTATAAGCACAATCCTCCAGTCAACTTCAACACTTGTAATTGGGTTTGCACTTGCAGTATACTATAGCTGGAAACTTGCACTTGTAGCTATACTTGCAGTTCCTATTGTCTTCATTGGTGTTTATCTGGAGTCACGACATATGAGGGGGCAAGGTCTTCATGAAAAGGAGGCCCTTGAAGGAGCATCAAAGGTAAAGATAATATTTGCTGTACACAAAAATGAAACTTTGTGTTTACAAGAAGAGTTTAACTAGATATACTGTGTAAGTGAAAGTCTGACTGAAGACTGTCACCAGCATTTATTTAAGTATGAATTTTAATTTGTAAACCTACATGTTTCTGAAACATCAACTACAAAATTTATTGTGTTGCTTGAATTTGATAATAAATATGATTAGTTTTTCATCAACTGTATGTGTTTTCCAGATTGCTGTAGAAGCCATTTCCAGTATTCGAACAGTGGTCAGTCTCGGAAGTGAGATCACCTTCTTGGAAAAATACACAGCAGCTCTTGCAGAATGCCATAAAACTACAAGAATAAAAACCAGAGTTAGAGGATTGGTATTCGCTTTGGGGCAATGTGGACCATTTTTTACATATGCATTTACCCTGTATTATGGTGGCTACCTTGTTGCACATGAAGGACTTCAGTATGAAAATGTCATAAAGTAAGTAACTGATTGTGCCAAAAAAAGACAAAAAATGATGTTGAAATATGGCAATGATTTATGTATATCACACTTTTTTGGTGTAAGTAGATAATAGTTATAACACTGCCATGTGAAATGGATGGGGAAATATTTTCTGTTTTTATCTGTTGTACATTTGCTAACCATAGGTACATTAATCATTGCAAAAAATAAAAACATCTGGTTGCAACCCCACCTTCAAATTGTATACTCAGCTGTTTTTCCTCTGCAATTGTTTATCTTGACCCATTTTCACTGTCGCTCAGAACCTGGATCAGTGGAGTCTTTCCTTACATCCCATGTGGTAAGTCTCCCCTGACCCAGGATTCTAGGCGATTTTTTTCATAACTCTCTCAATTTCCTAAATCTCACCAGTCCTTTTCCTTCATCCCTTTTCCTTCCCCTTCAGCCCTTCTGCCAGAAGGAACGATTGGCTCTGAAAGCTTGCACATTTCCTTAACTTATGTGTGTTTTCTCCTGCTATCACTTGGTGTGTAGATTTTTTTATCTATCCAGTTATATGTGCCAGAGATGTGCATAAAGCAGTGTGACTTCAGTAGTGAGGTGATCTTTGATTCATTTTGGGTAAGTATACTATATGTATATTAATTACACAATTAACTTTTAATATTTCTGTGTTTGCACTACTTAACAGTAATGATGCTATCAGCAGACTACATCACATGCCATATGCTCTGAATATCTGCTATATTTGGATGGCAAGACCACGTAACATGAGCTATGACTGAGTGACAAATGTACATTGCAGTCTGGATTTCATTGCTTCATTAGCTGTTGTGCTGTATTTGGTTGAATTCGTATTTATATTTTCATAATTAGAAAATATGCAGCATGAATGGTGCTGCTCATCAGAGATCTTTCTGAAACTTGCTATTTAGTGATGGTTTTCATTTACTGAAGTTCCGGGGAGTTCTATGCAGACGTATAAAGCCTTCACAGTTCAAAGCATTGCTAAGTTTTGCAGCTGCAAAGGAAAGTATATTGTCACTTAACATGGAAAAAATATACTTCACCAGGTGTATCTCGTAACCTGGGGAATGTGTATTTTCACCTAGAAAAATGATGTTTTTAACCAGGAAAAATCCAGAATTTTTTCCCCCTTGTCTGTGTATACACACTGTGGTGTCATTGATCCATGGCTTTCAGGATGTGATGTGAGAAAAGTGCAAATTGGATTTTGCACAATCAGTGTTTTTGGAATCTGTGCAGGTTGTCATGGATGACTTCATTCTGTTTGAGACATCTCATTATGCTTGAGTGCAGAATATTTTCTATGATTGTACAACATATGGAAATCAGTGAGACTGGATGGTAACTTTGTGGATCACTTTCATTATCCTTCTTGTGGATGGATGTGACCAGTGCTTTTTTTTCCAATTACTGGAGACAGGGTCTTTTTCTCCAAGGGATTTATGGTATATTACTGTTAAAATAGGACTAACACAGCTGCAAATTCTGTGTAGAATCTGACTGGAGTACCATCAGGCCCTGGTGCCTTGTTTAATTTTAGTAATTTTAGCTGTTTGTCAATGCCACTAACACTGCTGTCTTTGAACTGAAGTGAACTGGGTGGTACATGTATGTCTTCCTTAGTAAAGGAACACTTGAAATCAAGTTCAATATTCCTGCTTTTGCATTGCTGCCCTCAATTTCAGTACATGATTTTTATTTATTTATTTATTATTATTATAGAAAGCCTAGAGGATAAGTTTGGGAAAGTGGTGGTGCTGTGCAAAATACGCAATGGGTCTGTCCTGATTCAGACAACATCTCGAGCCCAGTCATGGGCCAACTGTGACAAGCTGGGTCATATTTTTTTGGTCACTCCCCATAAAATCATAAATATGGTCCAGGGGATTATTTTTCATCGAGACCTCCTGTTGCAGTCTGACGATGAGCTATGCTCCAATTTATAACGACAGGGTGTTCACTTCATGTGGCATGTCTATAGGGGAACTAAAGATAACAGGGTTGCTACTGGTGCCTTTGAGGGTGATCCGTTACCTGAAAAAGTCAATATGATGGTATACCAATGAGACATGAAACGATACCTCCCTCCACCCTGTGTGGTGTTTTAAGTGCTGGAAATTCAGGCATGTGTTTTCCCAGTGCAATTCCAATGCCTTATGTTGAGACTGCTGGTGTCCACTGTATCTGAATACTCCATGTGCCCCTCCTCCAACCAGTGTCAACTGTGGAGCGCATCACTCCCCCTGCTTGCTGGACTGTGTGGTACTCCAAAAGGAGAGGAAAATTATGAAGTACAAGACCATGGACAGGCTGACTTACCAAGAGGCTAAACAGAAAAAGGTTGACTTAGTATTAAGAAAACAGTCTTAATCGCATTTTTTTATTTATTTAGTGATGACCAGTTTCAACCCATCACAGGGACCGTCTTCAGGGTAAACACACAGTGAAATTACAATATATATCTTAGACAAAACTAATGATAACCATCTTAGAAGAGTGGATTACATAAATGTAATGTTTTACCCACTGGTTGACTGCTGCTGGCGTCACATCTACCAAGGTGTGGCAGGAGACTGTAAGGATTTTACCTTATGTCTGGGTTTATATAGCAAGCTATGAACACTTGAGTGTAAGCAACACCACCAGCAGTGACAAATGTCTAGGCTTAAAAATTGAAGTATAAATACGATTTGTGTTAAGATTACAATGTAAAGAAACCATATTCACTTAAAAAAAACACCCTTAGATAAATAAACATTAAAAAGTATGAGAAAAAACTTTTCAATGTCAAACCTATAAAAGAACATTAGTAAGTTACCTTAACTTCATTCATAATATACTATGGCAGAGGGAAAACAGTTTCCTGTCTGTATTCTATTTACTTTGTGCTTATTTGTATCCTATATAACAAGTCTAAGTGTGCCTATCTGTAAGCGTATATACAAAGCCCTCTAGTCCAGGTACTATAGATGCTGTTGCCATGGTAGTGACCCAACATGGCTGTCTTCTCTGCTACGATGTTATCTGTTGCCTAGTCCAGGCACTAAGGAGACTGGTCATGGTAGCGGCGCAATATGGCTGCCTCCTTTGCCACACTGCTGTGCGTCGCCTAGGCAACAATAGGATCGATACACACTTCGGAATGACTCCATCATCATAGTGCAGAAGATATTGGCCGCCTACATTGTGTATAGAGGCGTCCGCCAAAAATACGAATATTTTGCCTTTATATTTAATATGATACTAAAAACGATATTTAGTGAGTGATGATGTAATGATTTTTATTTTAATGGATGTCGGTTGTCGTATTGCTGTTAGCTGCATAAAAGAAAATATTATCTAAATAATTATGTAGTTGTCAAACTGTACATTATGCTGAGAGAAGTATCAGCTATGTCCATTACTGGTTTATGGTATGGATTTCATCATTAGGACACCGTCACACTACATGCCACATAGGATTATCATAAAACTATGTAAAGCTTACAGCAAATATCTTGAGGTCATAGTTAGATGTCATGTAACTAGAAAACTTATGGATGTCAGTTACAAAGGAATGCATAATAGTAATTGTCATATATATACTCGCGCACACACACACACATATCCACCCACACATATACAGACACAAGCAGACATATTTTGGTCTTTAAATATGTCTGCCTGTGTCTGTATATGTGTGGATGGATATGTGTGTGTGTGTGCGAGTGTATACCCGTCCTTTTTTCCCCATAAGGTAAGTCTTTCCGCTCCCGGGACTGGAATGACTCCTTACCCTGTCCCTTAAAACCCACATCCTTTCGTCTTTCCCTCTCCTTCCCTCTTTCCTGACGAGGCAACAGTTTGTTGCAAAAGCTTGAATTTTGTGTGTATGTTTGTGTTCGTTTGTGTGTCTGTCGACCTGCCAGCACTTTCATTTGGTAAGTCACATCATCTTTGTTTTTAGGTATATTTTTCCTTCGTGGAATGTTTCCTTCTATTATAACCATATATATATATAAAAGCGCTGGCAGGTCGATACACACAAACATACACACAAACTTCAAGCTTTCACAACCAACAGTTGCTTCATCAGGAAAGAGGGAAGGAGAGGGAAAGATGAAAGGATGTGGGTTTTAAGGGAGAGGGTAAGGAGTCATTCCAATCCCGGGAGCGGAACCACTTACCTTAGGGGGACACTCGCACACACACCCATACCCAACCGCACATACACAGACACAAGCAGACATTTGTAAAGGCAAAGAGTTTCGGCAGAGATGTTAGTCGATGCAGAAGTACAGAGGCAAAGATGTTGTTGAAAGACCGGTGAGGTATGGGCGGCGGAAACTTGAAATTATATATATATATATATATATATATATATATATATATATATATATATTGGCCCAAACTCTTTGTCTGTATATGTGTGGATGGATATGTGTGTGTGTGCGAGTGTATACCCGTCCTTTTTTCCCCCTAAGGTAAGTCTTTCCGCTCCCGGGACTGGAATGACTCCTTACCCTCTCCCTTAAAACCCACATCCTTTCGTCTTTCCCTCTCCTTCCCTCTTTCCTGATGAGGCAACAGTTTGTTGCGAAAGCTTGAATTTTGTGTGTATGTTTGTGTTCGTTTGTGTGTCTGTCGACCTGCCAGCACTTTCATTTGGTAAGTCACATCATCTTTGTTTTTAGGTATATTTTTCCTTCGTGGAATGTTTCCTTCTATTATAAGCATATATATATATATATATATATATATATATATATATATATATATATATATATAGCGCTGGCAGGTCGATAGACACACAAATAAACACAAACATACACACAAAACTCTAGCTTTCACAACCAACGGTTGCCTCGTCAGGAAAGAGGGAAGGAGAAGGAAAGACAAAAGGATATGGGTTTTAAGGGAGAGGGTAAGGAGTCATTCCAATCTCGGGAGCGGAAAGACTTACCCTAGGGGGAAAAAAGGACAGGTATACACTCGCACACACACACATATCCATCCATACATACAAGACACAAGCAGACATTGTCTGCTTGTGTCTTGTATGTATGGATGGATATGTGTGTGTGTGCGAGTGTATACCTGTCCTTTTTTCCCCCTAGGGTAAGTCTTTCCGCTCCCGGGATTGGAATGACTCCTTACCCTCTCTCTTAAAACCCATATCCTTTTGTCTTTCCTTCTCCTTCCCTCTTTCCTGACGAGGCAACCGTTGGTTGCGAAAGCTAGAGTTTTGTGTGTATGTTTGTGTTTATTTGTGTGTCTATCGACCTGCCAGCGCTTTTGTTGGGTAAGTCTCATCATCTTTCTTTTTAAATATATTTTTCCCACGTGGAATGTTTCCCATTCCACGAAGGAAAAATATATCTAAAAACAAAGATGATGTGACTTACCAAATGAAAGTGCTGGCAGGTCGACAGACACACAAACGAACACAAACATACACACAAAATTCAAGCTTTCGCAACAAACTGTTGCCTCATCAGGAAAGAGGGAAGGAGAGGGAAAGACGAAAGGATGTGGGTTTTAAGGGAGAGGGTAAGGAGTCATTCCAGTCCCGGGAGCGGAAAGACTTACCTTAGGGGGAAAAAAGGACGGGTACACACTCGCGCACACACACACATATCCATCCACACATATACAGACACAAGCAGACATATTTAAAGACAAAGAGGTTGGACAGAGATGTCAGTCGAGGCAGAAGTGCAGAGGCAAAGATGTTGTTGAATGACAGGTGAGGTATGAGTGGCGGCAACTTGAAATTAGCGGAGATTGAGGCCTGGTGGATAACGGGAAGAGAGGATATATTGAAGAGCAAGTTCCCATCTCCGGAGTTCGGATAGGTTGGTGTTAGTAGGAAGTATCCAGATAACCCGGACGGTGTAACACTGCGCCAAGATGTGCTGGTGGTGCACCAAGGCATGTTTAGCCACAGGGTGATCCTCATTACCAACAAACACTGTCTGCCTGTGTCCATTCATGCGAATGGACAGTTTGTTGCTGGTCATTCCCACATAGAATGCATCACAGTGTAGGCAGGTCAGTTGGTAGATCACGTGGGTGCTTTCACACGTGGCTCTGCCTTTGATCGTGTACACCTTCCGGGTTACAGGACTGGAGTAGGTGGTGGTGGGAGGGTGCATGGGACAGGTTTTACATCGGGGGCGGTTACAAGGGTAGGAGCCAGAGGGTAGGGAAGGTGGTTTGGGGATTTCATAGGGATGAACTAAGAGGTTACGAAGGTTAGGTGGACGGCGGAAAGACACTCTTGGTGGAATGGGGAGGATTTCATGAAGGATGGATCTCATTTCAGGGCAGGATTTGAGGAAGTCATATCCCTGCTGGAGAGCCACATTCAGAATCTGATCCAGTCCCGGAAAGTATCCTGTCACAAGTGGGGCACTTTTGTGGTTCTTCTGTGGGAGGTTCTGGGTTTGAGGGGATGAGGAAGTGGCTCTGGTTATTTGCTTCTGTACCAGGTCGGGAGGGTAGTTGCGGGATGCGAAAGCTGTTGTCAGGTTGTTGGTGTAATGCTTCAGGGATTCTGGACTGGAGCAGATTCGTTTGCCACGAAGACCTAGGCTATAGGGAAGGGACCGTTTGATGTGGAATGGGTGGCAGCTGTCGTAATGGAGGTACTGTTGCTTGTTGGTGGGTTTGATGTGGACGGACGTGTGAAGCTGGCCATTGGACAGGTGAAGGTCAACATCAAGGAAAGTGGCATGGGATTTGGAGTAGGACCAGGTGAATCTGATGGAACCAAAGGAGTTGAGGTTGGAGAGGAAATTCTGGAGTTCTTCTTCACTGTGAGTCCAGATCATGAAGATGTCATCAATAAATCTGTACCAAACTTTGGGTTGGCAGGCCTGGGTAACCAAGAAGGCTTCCTCTAAGCGACCCATGAATAGGTTGGCGTACGAGGGGGCCATCCTGGTACCCATGGCTGTTCCCTTTAATTGTTGGTATGTCTGGTTTTCAAAAGTGAAGAAGTTGTGGGTCAGGATGAAGCTGGCTAAGGTAATGAGGAAAGAGGTTTTAGGTAGGGTGGCAGGTGATCGGCGTGAAAGGAAGTGCTCCATCGCAGCGAGGCCCTGGACATGCAGGATATTTGTGTATAAGGAAGTGGCATCAATGGTTACAAGGATGGTTTCTGGGGGTAACGGATTGGGTAAGGATTCCAGGCGTTCGAGAAAGTGGTTGGTGTCTTTGATGAAGGATGGGAGACTGCATGTAATGGGTTGAAGGTGTTGATCCACGTAGGCAGAGATACGTTCTGTGGGGGCTTGGTAACCAGCTACAATGGGGCGGCTGGGATGATTGGGTTTGTGAATTTTAGGGAGAAGGTAGAAGGTAGGGGTGCGGGGTGTCGGTGGGGTCAGGAGGTTGATGGAGTCAGGTGAAAGGTTTTGTAGGGGGCCTAAGGTTCTGAGGATTCCTTGAAGCTCTGCCTGGACATCAGGAATGGGATTACCTTGGCAAACTTTGTATGTGGTGTTGTCTGAAAGCTGACGCAGTCCCTCAGCCACATACTCCCGACGATCAAGTACCACGGTCGTGGAACCCTTGTCCGCCGGAAGAATGACGATGGACCGGTCAGCCTTCAGATCACGGATAGCCTGGGCTTCAGCAGTGGTGATGTTGGGAGTAGGATTAAGGTTTTTTAAGAAGGATTGAGAGGCAAGGCTGGAAGTCAGAAATTCTTGGAAGGTTTGGAGAGGGTGATTTTGAGGAAGAGGAGGTGGGTCCCGCTGTGACGGAGGACGGAACTGTTCCAGGCAGGGTTCAATTTGGATAGTGTCTTGGGGAGTTGGATCATTAGGGGTAGGATTAGGATCATTTTTCTTCGTGGCAAAGTGATACTTCCAGCAGAGAGTACGAGTGTAGGACAGTAAATCTTTGACGAGGGCTGTTTGGTTGAATCTGGGAGTGGGGCTGAAGGTGAGGCCTTTGGATAGGACAGAGGTTTCGGATTGGGAGAGAGGTTTGGAGGAAAGGTTAACTACTGAATTAGGGTGTTGTGGTGCCAGATTGTGTTGATCGGAATTTTGAGGTTTTGGAGGGAGTGGAGCTGGAAGTGGGAGATTGAGTAGATGGGAGAGACTGGGTTTGTGTGCAATGAGAGGTGGTTGAGGTTTGCTGGAAAGGTTGTGAAGGCTGAGTGAGTTGCATTTCCGGAGGTGGGAAACCAGGAGATTGGATAGTTTTTTGAGGTGAAGGGTGGCATGCTGTTCTAATTGGCGGTTGGCCTGTAGGAGGATGCTCTGAATAGCCGGTGTGGATGTGGGAGAGGAAAGATTGAGGACTTTTATTAAGGATAGGAGTTGACGGGTGTGTTCATTGGCCGAGTTGATGTGTAGGTGAAGGATTAGGTGGGTGAGGGCAATGGATTGTTCAGTTTGGAACTGGTATAGGGACTGATGGAAGGAAGGGTTGCAGCCAGAGATGGGAACTTTAAGTGTGAGGCCTTTGGGGGTGATGCCAAATGTCAGACAAGCCTGAGAAAATAAAATATGTGAGCGTAATCTGGCTAGGGTGAAGGCATGTTTGCGGAGGGAATGTAAATAAAACTTAATGGGGTCGTTGTGGGGGTGTTGTGAGGGTGACATGGTATTAGAAGGCGGAAAGTTTAACATGAGGTTGAAATGAAAAAGAAAGATAGAAATATATGGGGAGAGATAAAGGTGAACTAGAAAGCAATTGGAGATCTGGTATGAAAAAAGGCGAAAAAGTGTTGGTTAAGTTGATCTTGTGGTGAACTTGGGTTGGTAGACAGCGATGTGCAAAAAGGTTAGGTGGTTGTGTTGCCGCTAAATCACGTTAAAGAACGGAGAAATTCGGGAAAATTTCGAGAAAATTTCGAAAAAACGTATTAAAGGAGTGGTGTTGTGGTGAAAGATTACGAAAATGGGGCTAACAATTGTAGAAAAAATGACGTTAAAACCTGTGGGGAGCGGCTAAAATGATCAGTGATGTGCGAAAAACGGAAGTGGAAATAAAGTTAAAGTTATTAGAACTAGCCGAAATGGTTGTTAAATACGTGAAAGCAGCTGTTATTGAACTAGAAACGGTGGATTTTATAGCAGCGGTATATATATATATATGTTGTGTCTATACAAGACAGTCTAGACACAGGGCGAGGTTACCGATAGGCACGCGTAGACACACGCCGGCTGGCGTGAGTTCTGGAACAGGATACTTGATGAATGCTATAGAGAAAAATATGCAGCTCCTTGAATACTTAACTTTAATTCATCCTTGTGGTACATCGCTATTGACGATACAAATGAGTCTATCTCCAGATACGGTTAATTACAATTACTGTAAGGCTAATGGCACCTTGCTAGGTCGTAGGCATGGACTTAGCTGAAGGCTATTCTAACTGTCTCTCGGCAAATGAGAGCAAGGCTTCATCAGTGTAGTCGCTAGCAAAGTCGTCGTACAACTGGGGCGAGTGCTAGTCCGCCTCTCTAGACCTGCCATGTGGTGGCGCTAGGTCTGCAAGTACTGACAGTGGTGACACGCGGGTCCGGCATGTACTAATGGACCGCGGCCGATTTAAGCTACCACCTAGCAAGTGTGGTGTCTGGCGGTGACACCACAATATATATATATATATGGTTATAATAGTTTGTTGCGAAAGCCTGAATTTTGTGTGTATGTTTGTGTTCGTTTGTGTGTCTGTCGACCTGCCAGCACTTTCATTTGGTAAGTCACATCATCTTTGTTTTTAGGTTGCTTTTTTTTAAAAATAATTAAAATCAAAGTTGCAAGAAAGGAAAAGTATCATCCTTACATGCAATAATACTTTCGAAAAACTCGAAAAATGTTCTATCATAAAACTCCAGTTGCTCATTCAGTAGAGCTGTTGGTTCCTGTTTATGATGTGTGAAGATCTCCAAATTTTGTAAGACATCCATCTTCGGCCCTTTTTGGACTACGTGTAGTATCTTTAAATCTTCATTAGTATTCATTTCAGTGTGTTTTTCTGTATCTAGGTGCTGTCCAAAAACTGATTTACTGCATGATGATCCTAAAGTATGTTCTTTAAACCTTGTCTTGAAGTTTCTGTCTGTCTGCCCGATATAAAGTTTCTTGCAATCCTTACATGTCAATTTGTAGATTCCCGATTTGGTGAGTATCCTACTTTTGGAATCTTCTATACTATGTCCTAAACTATTGCCAAGGGTGTTTGAGGAAAAGGCTATTGTGATGTCGTGAGTTTCTAAAAAGTCTATTCACTTTATCAGATATGTTACCCATATATTGCATTTTCGAAAAAATCCTCTTCTCGGATTTCTGAGGTTGACTTGCCCGTGTTTTACGTAGTAGTGTCTCTACTATAGTTGATTGATATCCATTAGTTATTGCTATTTGCTTCAATATATTAATTTCTTTCTGTCTTTGATCTTGTGCCAGCAGTATCCTATTCAGTCTATTTAAGATGGAAAAGAAGAAAGCTATTTTATATCTGTTAGGATGGCATGATCTAGCATGAATAATAGCATCTGTTGTGGTAGGTTTTCTATCAATAATAAACATATGTTGTCCGTTAACACTGGAAATGGTGAGATCCAAATAATTTATAGTCTTTTGTTGTTCATGTTAGACTGTAAAACTATGTTTCGGGTATATATCACTCAGTATGTACGTCAGATTATTTATTTCACCCATCATTTGTAGTATATGATTTTTTTGTACATGTGTGGGTGGTCTCTAAGAAATCTGACTTCCTTATTGTTGACAAAGATGTGGGCTAAAGTTCCTGCAAATGAGTTGCCCATAGATGGCCATACTTTTGTTGATGTATTTGATTGTTAAATAAAATGTAACTGAAACCTAATGTAACCCCTAGGAGGCCAATTTCGCTATGATTAAGCATGTTATGGCGCAACAAATTTTCTCTAATTATTTCAATTGTTTCTGTCACTAGGATGTTGGTGTATAAGTTTTTAATCTCTAATGTAGAAAATCTAGCATTTATTTGTATAGCAACATTATGTATACTTACTGCTACTTCATAACTATTATTGACAGAAAAGTTTTCTCCATATATACAAAACTGTTTTAAGATCATATTCAGTTTTTTATTCAGGCTATATGACGGGTATCCTATATTGTTGACTATACGGCGTATAGGCCAACCTTGCTTGTGTAATTTAATTTGGGCTCTAAGCCTAGGCAATTGTGGGTTCATTACTTTAAGACAAACCTTATTTTTAGGAGAAAATAAATATTCATTATTATCTACCATTTTACAGATTTTAGTGTGAAATTTCAGTAGTGGGTCCTTATTAATTATGGTGATGTCATTTTCCTGACAAAATTCCATAATTTTAGATGTATAGTCATTTTCGGTAATAACTATGAGAGTGTTGCCCTTGTCTGCTTTTGTGATAAGCCCAGTCTGTCTGTTATATCGTTTTAATGCTGTCTACCACTTTTTTTCCTGTTAGCTAATGCTTTCACTTTTGGCTTGCTACTTTCATTTTCTCCTTCAGTGTGGTTACACACTTAGTTTTACCTATTTTGTTCCTTCCCCACACTTTAGGCGATAGGATTCTTTTGGCTTCTGATTTTAATCTGAGACGTGCTTGACTACAGAAAAACAGACTGATGACCATGCAGCTGTTGCCATGAAAAGTGCTAAAACTGTAACTATAAAAACAAGTGGACACGAAAAAATGCACTGCACTGTTGTCCATTCATGTTGTGCTAATGGCAGTCATCCTACTACACTGATAATTTTCAAACACAAAACAATGCCAAAACCTTCTGAAATACCGTCAGGTGTTGTTGTTCACATACATGACAAGGGTTCGATGGAATAACAGAGTGTGGGAGAGGAGTAAAGGTGCTGTATTTGGAACGAACTCTCCTCCTGTGCTAGATCAGTTTACTAGCCATTTGAAAAATTCTGTGAAAGAGAAATTGAGACAGGGAAAAAGCAGAGCTTGCCGTTATTCTGGGAGGACTTACCTCACTATTGCAACCTCTTGATGTCTCGATAAATAAACCATTTAAAGTGTATATGAAAGAGGAATGCAACTAGTGGATGATGGATGAAACCCAATATGAACTTATGCCAAAGGAAGCTTTAAAATGACATACAGTCAACCAAGTGTGTCAGTGGATAAAACAGTCATAGTCTAGAATGAGAGAAGACATTATTAAAGAAGTATGGCATATGTAACATTCTTGATGGCAGTGAAGACCATCTTATGTGTGAAAAGGACAACAGTGATACTGAAGAGGAAGAAGAGGAAGAAGAAAGTTCAGATGATGATTTCCAGGGATTTTAAAAGTCAGTTCAGTTTTATAAACTAATAATTTTTTCGGTCTGGCTTTGCAATCCAATAATAATGATGGTAAAAATGTTATTTCTTTTTAAAAATTGCTTAAAAATTAAGGTCCATCTTATAGTCCATACTGTCTTATAGTCTGCAAAATGGTATTTCATCCATGAATGGCCATACACTAAACTTTTGGTGCTACAGATAGCTTTTACATATGACTAGAATTTCTTTGGCTTTTCTGAGTGATGCTTTAATAACATTCTGTTATGTTAGTCACTGAAGGTTTCACACATTGCACACCTGATAGCAAAACATGTTTCACTCAGTATCCTTCTATTTCTAGACCTATATTTTGTTTTACATATATTTTGCAGAAGGTCCTATTTCTTTAGAAATTTATTTCCAAATACTGTATATGTGGAGAATCCATATTATAATGATCTGCTCTGCTAGGCTTGAACTTGAACCACAGTCTTCTAAAGCCTCTGCCCATAGATAAATGTCTTGAGTTCCTTTTTTGGATGCGACACAACTCTCTCTTTATTAACTTAGCAAATACATAAATCTTTCTACTTGTTTTATTTACCCTGTGTACTTCCGTAATCATTGTTGCTACAGTTGCTATTGTACTAATTAATGATAAGATCTGTAAAAGAAATATGCTATTAATGGATGAATCTATTGTTAACCCCACCACCTACAGCTACCAATGTCCATTGTTGGTTGGTAATATGTATTAATTTAAGCGCCAGTTTGAGATATGAGCTAGCAGCAACATGGAGGTAGCCAAGAAACATTCAAAGAAACATACCAGAAAATAAAAAAAGAGCGGTTTGCTGAAATAATGAAAAATCACATAACTACTATTGAATCTAAAAAGCATGATGTCAACATGCTAAAAAGGAAAAAGGATGCTTGGGAAAAAATTCTAATTGAAACAATGCATAAGCACTTACACAAAGATAACAACTGCAACTTAAAGGAATTTGGAAGGCCATGAAAGCGAAAGCAAAGAAAATGAAAGCTAAATGTAATTGAGAACAATTTCAAAGTGGCAGTGAAGTAGGTGAGGTGAAGATCAACCCTATAAACCAAATGGTATACAGAATCTTCAGGACAACTAGACCTGAAGAAATTGTGTCTAACAAAAAACTAGTAAAGGGACTCCTTGCACTATATAAGGCCATTGGTTGACTTTACTAGATATACAGGGAGCGATACTGCACAATAAACTCGATTTCGGTGCGGGCAGTGGCGGGTTAGACCTAAGCTGTTTTAGCTTCCCTGTCAAAATCAAATCGAATCAAATCTCATCAGCAAATGGTTGATGATATGATCCCACAAGTTTTTAAGGGGATAGCTGGAGTTAACAATGACACATCTGAAGATAATGTGATACTTTCAAGAAACTTTGATGATGATAACTGCTTTGAAGGTAGCAGTGAAACTGCTGAAGGTGGAACTTTATCCAATAGTCATGAACCTTGGCCTGCATTCTCTGGTGGGAGCTTATCAGAGGATGCACCCAGCAAAAGTGGGAGAGAATGTGCGGTTGTGAAATTCGAGAGTTTTTGAAAAAAGCAGATGAGCTTCATTCATCAAAAATGTTTTTAATACAACAGGAATACAATGAAAAAGGGTTATTAATAGAAAGAAAAATAGAAATTTCGGGAGAAGAGCATAACCTTAAAATGAAAATTATGAATAAGTTCAAAATGTTATGGAGCAAACTTCAGGCCAATGTGCTCAAGAAACTTGAGTTTTGTGGATGAATAAAAAAATATTCATATGTATAAAACATCTTTTATTTCTTTGAAATTTTTCCAAATGGGCTATATGTTCTTGTTTCTTGTATGGCATAATATTTGTGTTTATCATTTCAGCATCAGTACTAATTTTTGTTAATACCACGTTCTAATATTTATCTGAATTTGCAATATTATAAAATAAGTATTTTTATTAGAAATAATCTAAACATTGTATGAGTTTGTATAATCATTTGAGAAAGAAAATGAAATTACACATACCGTATTTACTCGAATCTAAGCCGCACTTTTTTTCCGGTTTTTGTAATCCAAAAAACCGCCTGCGGCTTAGAATCGAGTGCAAAGCAAGCGGAAGTTCTGAAAAATGTTGATAGGTGCCGCCACAACTAACTTCTGCCGTCGAATATATGTAGCGCTACACAGGCATCCTTTGTAGGCACAAAGATAAATACTGGCGCCAAAACCTCTGTGTCAGTAAATAAAATTAAAAAAAAAAAAAAAATTGGGAGACGAGCATTTTTCTCCGCCCGAGTTTCGACCACTGCATTTTCATACATTATCCAACGAAGTAAATACAAATTCCGTATTGTTCATCTTCGAATTTCAATGTACTACGAAAATCCGACTGGTAATACTGGGATTTTTGTCAATATGGCCAACTCTACGTTCTGAATTTTTTCCTACCTGTGGGAAGAGATGGTTGCTAATAGGAACCTGATGAAATGTGAATCACATGCAGTATTCTCTTCACCACAAGAATAATACGAATATAAACATTTTGCCATGTATTCTTTCGTGTTTGCTTCTATCTCATTTAAATCCTGCCTGCCAAATAAACTACGAAACTAGAGTGAGACAACTGCAAACGCGGAAGAATATACGTATCGTGTCATGTTTATATTCGTATTACTCTTATGCCTAATAGTGATACAGTCAGAAATGAAGCACGGCAACTGACTAGATTTTTAAATCTAAGATGAGTAATTTCTGTGCAGAATTTGATGTACTAAAGAAGCGACCGCAAAGATTTTCAAACGGAGAAAAATTTTCGCCAAACTTTCGTTCAGAACATGTTATATCATACGCAGTCTATTATTTGGTTCTTGTTGATCATTATCAAAGAAAACAGCAGTGTAAGTAACAACAAATAGCAGTCTCTTGCCATTGTTTCGCTAATGTGATGATTCCTCTCTTTTTTGAATTGTAGGCGGCGGTAGCGTGCACAAAAGCAAGCCATGCCGCGAGCAGCGACAGGCCATAAACACGCACTATCAGAATGCGACAAACAATGCATGACTCAGTATAGTAATGCATTTTCAGCTTACAGTGACTGACGTAAACACCTATAACATTGAAAACGGCACTTATCAGATCAAAGCAAAATAAGCAATCGATTCAAACCAGATGAAGCACGTGAAAAAGGAAGGGTATCCATATAAATACGGACGGAGCGCCTGACGCATAGCAATGGCTACCTGGTAAAGCTTAACTGCTAAGCTTTCGACTCGAACCAAACTACTGTAGCTGTATCGTCATTCATTCGACCTAAATTGTGTCTCATATTACAATGGACCAACTTTGTTTCGATTTGGAGGTGCGGCCTAAAACTTTTCTCTCCCCTTTAATTTCGAGTCTCAAATTTCAGGTGCGGCTTAGATTTGGGAGTTTTTTTTTCCCCTTATTTCGAGTCTCATATTTCAGGTGCGGCTTAGATTCGAGTAAATACGGTAAATAAAATGAGTCACTTTTAACTGCACTAGTGACAATCTGGTAACTTATTTATTCATTTAAGAAGAAAAAGTCTCTAGCAAACTATGTAGAATATAATTAAAGCAATTAAGTATAATAGACCTTCTGACAGCTTGGTCTGAAGCATCTGCATCTGGCTGAAATGCAGATGTCATTCACCTCCACAGCATCAGAGTGAAACCCATCTCTAACATCTATTCCAAACTCGTGTAGAACTGCAGCAGCCACAATAACATTCCCAAACTTGTTTGGTTCAAACACCAAACGCTCACTCAATTACACATCTGGTTGCAATATGGGCTCTATTGTAGTGCTGTTCGGCTTCTGTGAGGGCTTGGAGTACAGGTGTCATAAGATGTTTGGCCCCCCTAAGAACCATGGACCTTGCTGTTGGTGGGGAGGCTTGCGTGTCTCAGCGATACAGATAGCCGTACCGTAGGTGCAACCACAACGGAGGGGTATCTGTTGAGAGGCCAGACCAATGTGTGGTTCCTGAAGAGGGGCAGCAGCCTTTTCAGTAGTTGCAGGGGCAAAAGTCTGGATGATTGACTGATCTGGCCTTGTAACACTAGCCAAAACGGCCTTGCTGTGCTGGTACTGTGAATGGCTGAAAGCAAGGGGAAACTACAGCCGTAATTTTTCCCGAGGGCATTCAGCTTTACTGTATTGTTTAATGATGATGGCGTCCACTTGGGTAAAATATTCTGGAGGTAAAATAGTGCCCCATTCAGGTCTCCTGGTGGGGACTACTCAGGAGGATGTTGTTATCAGCAGAAAGAAAACTGGCGTTCTATGGATCGGAGCATGGAATGTCAGATCCCTTAATCGAGCAGGTAGGTTAGAAAATTTAAAAAGGGAAATGGATAGGTTAAAGTTAGATATAGTACTAATTAGTGAAGTTCTGTGACAGGAGGACCAAGAGTTTTGGTCAGGCGAATACAGGGTTATAAATACAAACTCAAATAGGGGTAATGCAGGAGTAGGTCTAATAATGAATAAAAAAATAGGAGTGGGGGTAAGCTACTACAAACAGCATAGTGAACGCATTATTGTGGCCAAGATAGACATGAAGCCTATGCCTACTACAGTAGTACAAGTTTATATGCCAACCAGCTCTGCAGATGACGAAGAAATTGAAGAAATGTATGATGAAATAAAAGAAATTATTCAGATAGTGAAGGGAGATGAAAATTTAATAGTCATGGGTGACTGGAATTTGGTAGTAGGAAAAGGGAGAGAGGGAAACATAGTAGGTGAATATGGATTGGGGCTAAGAAATGAGAGAGGAAGCTGCCTGGTAGAATTTTGCACAGAGCATAACTTAATTATAGCTAACACTTGGTTCAAGAATCATAAAAGAAGGTTGTATACATTGAAGAAGCCTGGAGATATTGATGGGTTTCAGATAGATTATATAATGGTAAGACAGAGATTTAGGAACCAGGTTTTAAATTGTAAGACATTTCCAGGGGCAGATGTGGACTCTGACCACAATCTATTGGTTATGAACTGTTGATTAAAACTGAAGAAACTGCAAGAAGGTGGGAATTTAAGGAGATGGGATCTGGATAAACTGACTAAACCAGAGGTTGTACCGAGTTTTAGGGAGAGCATAAGGGAACAATTGTCACGAATGGGGGAAAGAAATACAGTAGAAGAAGAATGGGTAGCTCTGAGGGATGAAGTAGTGAAGGCAGCAGAGGATCAAGTAGGTAAAAAGATGAGGGCTAGTAGAAATCCTTGGGTAACAGAAGAAATATTGAATTTAACTGATGAAAGGCGAAAATATAAAAATGCAGTAAATGAAGCAGGCAAAAAGGAATAAAAACGTCTCAAAAATGAGATCGACAGGAAGTGTAAAATGGCTAAACAGGGATGGCTAGAGGACAAATGTAAGGATGTAGTGGGTTATATCGCTAGGGGTAAGATAGATACTGCCTACAGGAAAATTAAAGAGACCTTTGGTGAAAAGAGAACCACTTGTATAAATATCAAGAGCTCAGATGAAAACCCAGTTCTAAGCAAAGAAGGGAAAGCAGAAAGGTGGAAGGAGTATATAGAGGGTCTATACAAGGGCGATGTACTTGAGGACAATATTATGGAAATGGAAGAGGATGTAGATGAAGATGAAATGGGAGATATGATATTGCATGAAGAGTTTGACAGAGCACTGAAAGACCTGAGTTGAAACAAGGCCTCAGGAGTAGACAACATTCCATTAGAACTACTGACGGCCTTGGGAGAGCCAGTCCTGACAAAACTCTACCATTTGATGAGCAAGATGTATGAAACAGGTGAAATACCCTCAGACTTCAAGAAGAATATAATAATTCCAATCCCAAAGAAAGCAGGTGTTGACAGATGTGAAAATTACCGAACTAGTAGTTTAATAAGTCACGGATGCAAAATACTTAAGCGAATTCTTTACAGATGAATGGAAAAACTGGTAGAAGCCGACCTCGGGGAAGATCAGTTTGGTTTCCGTAGAAATATAGGAACACGTGAGGCAATACTGACCCTATGACTTATCTTAGAAGCTAGATTAAGGAAAGGCAAACCTACGTTTCTAGCATTTGTAGACTTAAAGAAAGCTTTAGACAATGTTGACTGGAATACTCTCTTTCAAATTCTCAAGGTGGCAGGGGTAAAATACTAGGAGCGAAAGGCTATTTACAATTTGTACAGAAACCAGGTGGCATTTATAAGAGTCGAGGGACATGAAAGGGAAGCTGTGGTTGGGAAGGGAGTGAGACAAGGTTGTAGCCTCTCCCCGATGTTATTCAATCTGTATATTGAGCAAGCAGTGAAGGAAACAAAAGAAAAATTCGGAGTAGGTATCAAAATCCATGGAGAAGAAATAAAAATTTTGAGGTTTGCTGATGACATTGTAATTCTGTCAGAGACTGGAAGGGACTTTGAAGACCAGTTAAATGGAATGGATAGTGTCTTGAAAGGAGGATATAAGATGAACATCAACAAAAGCAAAACGAGGATAATGGAATGTAGTCGAATTATGTCAGGTGATGCTGAGGGAATCAGAGTAGGAAATGAGACACTTAAAGTAGTAAAGGAGTTTTGCTATTTGGGGAGCAAAATAACTGATGAGGGTTGAAGTAGAGAGGATGTAAAATGTAGACTGGCAATGGCAAGGAAAGCGTTTCTGAAGAAGAGAAATTTGTTAACATCGAGTATAGATTTAAGTGTAAGGAAGTCGTTCCTGAAAATATTTGTATGGAGTGTAGCCATGCATGGAAGTGAAACATGGATGATAAATAGTTTGGACAAGAAGAGAATAGAAGCTTTTGAAATGTATTGCTACAGAAGAATGCTGAAGATTTGATGGGTAGATCATATAACTAATGAGGAGGTACTGAATAGGATTGGGGAGAAGAGAAGTTTGTGGCACAACTTGACTAGAAGAAGGGATCGGTTGGTAGGACATGTTCTGAGGCATAAAGAGATCACCAATTTAGTATTGGAGGGCAGTGTGGAGGGTAAAAATTGTAGAGGGAGACCAAGAGGTGAATACGCTAAGCAGATTCAGAAGGATGTAGGTTGCAGTAGGTACTGGGAGATGAAGACGCTTACACAGGATAGAGTAGCATGGAGAACTGCATCAAATCAGTCTCTGGACTGAAGACCACATCAACAATAACAAGATGTTTGGGAGAGCATATCCACTATCTCCAACAAGCAACCCATGATATTGTCCATATTCAAATTCTACAGCAACTCTACTAGTGGTCCAAATGCGTGCATCATGCGTGGAACCTGGCCAGCATATTGGCATCACAGATGATTTGTGTATTGATAGAAAAGAAATTCTTGTCATTTCTGTATAGTTCTGCTTGTACACCAGAAGTACAAAGTATGGGTATATGTACACAATATAGCCCCTATGACATTTGGGAATCCACCATTTCATTACAGTTCCCTTTTGTTCTTGGCTCTGAGGCATGGACACATTGAATTGAATTGAATTGAATTGAATTGAATTGAATTGAATTTTATTTGATCCTGTAAGATTACATTGTGTACAGTAAATGTACGTGTAATATAGGACATGTCAAAGTATTGATATTCTTTATCACTTATTTTTCTACACCTTTAGCTTACACTTTGACATCACTGATAATGAGTAACAATATATACAAATTTAATGGCATAAGTATTCTGCAACACTGTAAAACTCTTTTTCAATGAGATAGTCTTTAAGTTTCTTTGGAAAGTCATTGTGAAGTACACTATCTTGCAGGGTTTTGGGCAGACTTCTTAGTAGTCTGATACCAGAGTACTGGGGTCCTTTTTCTAGCCCTGCCAGTCGGTGGGGTATGCTCCGTACGTCATTCTTCTTTCTTGTATTGTGGGTGTGTACACTAGCATTTGTAATCCAGTCTTCACTACCTTTTGTGATGCACATTATTGTTTTGTATATATACAATGATGAAAAAGTTAAGATATCTAAATTCTTGAAACAGTTTCTGCATGTTTCAGAGGTCTTTCTTCTTAAAATGGTCCTAATTGCTTTTTTTTTTTTTTTTTTTTGTAATGTGAACACTCGTTTTGTCTCTTGTTTGTTTGAGTTTCCCCACACAGTCACTCCATACTGTAAGTATACAGTGGTAAGGCAATTAAACTGTTTATCACACTGTTTAAAGCTCTTCCTGCAGTATTGCAATGGATATTAATGAGATTCCCAGCTATTATTTGATAAGTACCTGTGAGAAAGATTTGCAGTCCACAAAGAAGTTGCAGCCTAGGAGACAAGCACGGTTCCTGTCAGAATTATGCTGCAGTAATGGTTCCAGCATACCAGGCAGCAACTCAAAAGATTACTTACGAAACCCAAACTACTCTTTGAAATCACTGTCACTATACATCACAAATGGGTCTCTTCTCTCCAGTACAACCCTCTTTCTTGGGATGTTCACCTCTTCCTCTGTCTCCATGTATTCTTTGTAGTCCAGGTAATTCATAGAATTTGACACTTAAAATTCAGAACTCAAAGATCGCATCTTACTCTCATACTTTACTCCTACTACTGCCTAGGAGTAAATTTTGGCCTTCTTTCCTCCTTAAGTTACTAACAAAGTAGCGTACTCTTCAGTGGTGCTTTCCACCAGTAATGGAGTAAACACATTGACTTTGGAAGAAAATGAAAATTTTACTCCTGGAGTAATTTACTGCTTCAGTTCAGTGCTATCGACTGGAAGTCACTGATTTCCTTCTCTCTTAGTAACTGACTTCTTTAGTTTCACTTACTCCTGGTTGGCGCTTGCCACCCCAGAGCTGAATAATATTCTACACTAGGGAGTCTGCTCCTTCGTTTACAACAGTAAAATATCTGGTGGCAGAGTTCAAGTGAGGCTGTATGAACTACCGAGATGAACATCGCAGTTGTCAACCAAATGAGGTGACCATGTCAGAAATTGTGAAGAAAAGTCACAAAATGGCTTTGAATGACCATTGACAGAAGGTGCATGAGCTAGCAGACATCACGAGCATCTCAAAAAGTGCTGTATATTGTATACTAGATGAAAATTTGGACATGAGTAAGGCGTGTCAAGATGGGTGCTATGTTGACTCACAATGGAACAAAAACAGCATAATGAAGATGCTTCAGTCGAGTGTTTGGTGATGTTTCACTGCAATAAAGCCAACTTTTTGTGTCAATTCATAACCATGGATGAAACATGGGTCTATTACGCCAGACCTGAGAGGAAAGAACAGCAAAACCAGTGGATTGAAAGGGGAGGATCAGTAAGTTCTAATGAAGGTGAAAACAGTTCCATCTGTGGGCAAGGTCATGGCATCATTATTTTGGTATGCATATGGGATAATTTTGTTGATTATTTTCAAAAAGGAAAAGCAATAAATGTAGAGTTATTGCAGTGTTTGAGTGATGAAATCGAACAAAAATTGCCATGTTTGATGGGCGGGGGAAGACTGTTTTGCTTCATCATGACCGTGCACCAGTTATTGCCATGTCCAAAGTAAGTGGATTGAAGTTGAAATTGCTTACCCAGCAGCCTGTTCTCATTGTTTCTCTTTCCAAACTTGAAGCAATGGCTTGGTGGTAAATCTGCAAAAATAAAGAGGTGGAATCTGCAGCTGACAGATTTTCTGTAGAGTCCAGGGAAACAGGGTACCAAAGCTGCTAAAAGGAGACTATGTAGAGAAATAAAGATGTTTTTCCCTAAATTTTTGTGTTTTCTTTGTTAGGTTGGATACTTCTGGGACAGGTCTTGTGTGTTTTCTTACAAAATAAATTTATAGAGTTTGTATAGATAGGAAGATATCTATTAATATTATAAAAATGTGTGTGTGTGTTTTTCGTAACTCTGCCTATACTACTGCACCAATTTCAATCGAACTTGTACACACATCCCTTGATGTCAGGCAGCAGTTGCTGTTTGGGCAAGAACCACCTACCTATTATAATTCAGGAGATATTACCTCATAAACAATGAGTTGTGTAAAAAAACTGACACATTTTGTATGATGTTTAAATTTATTATTTCTGTGCCACTAATTCTATTCTCAATAAATTTTGCATACAGTTTCCTCATATGAGGTTAAATGCACCTACAAAATTATATCATGGTACCACACATGTTTCAGGAGATATGATGTCATAAACATTGAGATGCATGAAAAACTGCCACACTGTGTAGGGCATTGAGATTTATTACTTCTTTGGTACTAATTCTATTTGAATCACATTCTGTAGACCATATCCACACATGCTGCTGAATGTATCTACAAAAATGAATGCCAAGGAAATGTGGGATTTGTCACCTAGTTTTGTATAATATGGTACGTAGTGAGAACATGTTAAACTGTCAGTGAAGTGTTACTACTTTGTTGATGAATGTTTTAATTACTGCTGCAGGGTTTCTGAGGCAATGATTTTTGGTGCATGGATGCTTGGACAATCACTAGCATTTGCTCCAAATTTTAGCACAGCCAAAATGGCTGCAGCTAGACTTTTTGCTTTAATGGACAGGAAACCAACAATTGATGTAACATTTGGAGATAAAATGTTGGTAAGTTATTAATTATTACTCAAAAATGGATAATTTTGGTAAATGTGGATTTTTACTGGTATGTACCAACTTTACCAATTTCCCTTTATTATAAATTCTGATAAAATTGTTGTATTGCAATATTATTTGTGTATGTGTTATGTAGTCTTCAGGGGGAGGAAAAAGGGCACATGCTTAATTTGCAGGGGAACCCATGAGTCTATCAGAAGGTCTCAAACTGCCTGACATATGCTTTAACTGTGCAACATACGGGATGTTTCTGTAAAAGTATCCCATGTTTGTATTGGAAATAGCACTTGTTAAAAAGAGATAAACATCATGTGAACATAAGTTTGGAAACAAAACGTTGTTGAGATATTGGCCATTCTGTCCTATGATAGTCATTTGTCTGTTTACTACTATCACTACTACTGCTGTTGGAGATGCTCAATGCGGTTAGCACTCATTCTTACAATTCCTTCAGCCATCTTTCATAAAAAATCAAGAACTCATCTGACCTGTCTTGGATGCCCTTGAATCTGGTCACGTGCATGAGGCTCATGCTCCTCTAATGTGTGTACATTTTCAATGGGTCTTGAACACAGCAATGTCTTTAAATTTCTTCACCACCAGAAATGAGAGGGCTTACAGTCAGCTGAAAAGGCTGCGACATTACTAGACCTTCACAATCAATGTTTGTGTTTGATACTGTCACACAAGCTGTAGACAATAGAGTAATGTCCTAGCCTACAAAACCACAATCATCGTCTTCCTAAGGAATATGTTGTCCAATAGGGTAGGTAGTCTGCAGCTCGTGGTCTCATGGAAGCATTCTCGTTTCCTGAGCCCGGGGTCCCAGGTTCAATTCCTGGCGGGATTCTCACCTGCCCCGAGATGACTGGGTGTTGTTGTGTCATCATCATCATCATCATCATCATCATAATCATTCATCCCTATTAAGGTTGGAGGAAGGCAATGGCAAACCACCTGCATTAGGACTGTGCCTAGTATGGTGGTGCGGGTATCCCACACCATTCCCCTATGCTCTGTTAAGAAGCATGGGACTTCATTTCCATTTTTTCAATAGGGTAGGTAATTTGTCACACAGAAATTGGTGACAAACAACAGATGTTAATTAATAGGGAAAAGTGTACGGCCCTATTAATTCATCACCCATAATTCCAACTCACACAGTGATACTAATGTAAACTTGATGCCTTCGTTCCATGCTACTAATGAATGATACAAGCAAGAGGCAACAGGTGTTACAGGATTCAAGCCACCTCTTTGCTTCTGCAGAATAGATACAGAACAAGGTGGAATTTTGCCATATTTATCAATTACTGTTTTAAACTCAAGAATGTTGAAAATAATGATTTGTTTATAAAGAAGCATCTGGATGAATTTCATAAAATTTCATAAAATAATTTGTATAGTAGTGACTGCACACTAAACACATGCAGGGGATTTTAATGTGTTTAGAAATAAACTCTGTTAGCATGTTTAAAAATTAAAAAGAATATGTAAATAAATTTTCATAAATCTGTCCTGCTTAATGTATGTTGCCCTCAATGTAACTCCTGCAGTATTGTTTTCAATCAGTGTAGCTAATTGATTTATATCAATTATTGGCAACATTTTTATAAAGAACAAAATCATATCACAAAACCAATATGACAGACCCATGAGCTAACAAATCAGTTGTCTAATTAACAGGTGATGATGTGTAGTGTCTCCTAAACTTCCATCTTTAGTTCATTTGCTTTCACTAGTGTGCATTAATGACTTTGATCAGTGATACTGCCAGATGGTGGATTTGTTTGGTATGCATGTAAAACAAATATTGTTATAAATAAATAGTTTTTGAAAGGACTTTCAATGGGACAGAGCGATATGGCACAGTGGTAAGCACAATGGACTCGCGTTCTAGAGGACACGGTTCAAACCCAAGTCCGGCCATCCTGATTTAGGTTTGTGGTAAACTTCCCTAAATCACTTCAGGCAAATGCCAGGATGGTTCCTTTGGCAGGGCATGGTCAACTTCCTTCCCCATCCCTCCCTAATGTGATAGGACCGTTGACCTCACTGTTTGGTCCCTTCCCTCAAATCAACCAACCAAACAACTCTCAATGGATGTGCCACTGACATTCCTCATTTATTAAACTTTGAGAAGGCTCACTATATATAGTTTGGAACATTTAAGAAATTACTGCACAGCATATGTATAAAATTTTAAGATATGATTACAGATGTGTTTGATGGTATTAAAATTTTTGGCATTACAACTTAGAGAGGTGCTTACCACAGAATTTCTCAATTGTGGAACTTGAGCTAGGACAGAAAAATGAACCTCGCCAGATTGCTGAGCACCATTCTGTTGACTCTGTCAGCTTATGAATGCTTTAACACTTACTCCTCACAGCCTCATTTTGTCCTTCACTTGAAAAACTCCTTCCTCGACAGTTCTTGTGTCTGAATAGGGAAGTAGTTTACCTTTGTACTTTTTTGTGAAGCAATACATCGTTGTGATAATATTGTCTTAAATGGCCTAATTTTGGTTGCTATCTTCATCCTCATCCCATTGATCACTGTGGACTCATCCACCTGCACAGATACCTTTAACCCTCGACGTTCATTACACTTCATAGAAGTAGGCTTTGTGGAAATTTGAATGTTTTTAAACAATGCAAGATTTTAAACATTTAAAACACAGCAAAATTTGCTATGTATTTTTAATATATGCATTACAAAAGTAACAACTTTCAAATTATCATCAAAGAGATAATAGTACAGATTAGCAAAATAGCTAGTTGGAAAAACACACTCCATTTTTCAGAAATTGGATACGAAGTCAGCTTTGGGTTTATTGCTCATTGTTTCAGAGTAGAGTGGCTGTTGCACTCCATAATTCAATAAAGGGAAAATTTTTGCCACATTTTACTTTTAAAAGAAGTAGTACAAACTAATTATTTAGTCCTATGAGTTCCTGAATCATATTTCAATCACTTTCAACTTGCATGCGATTCATGCAGATCTTCCGAGCAGACTCGCACACTGTTGACAGGGAAATCTTGTTTTCCTCTTTAGATGAGGTGGGCAAAAGGCACATTTTTTTCCTTTTTCAAACTGTTCTTTCAGTGTCTGTGGCTCATTTTGTATGTGAAGAATTTTCTCGTGGTATCACTGAGCTCTCGTGGTAAGCATCGTGTAGAAAATCTATGCTTCATATGAGGCTCAGCAAGATCTTTTGCTGGTCTCTTCATGAATATTAATCTTGTCATTACTTCTGCCCTTGGATAAGCTTTATATATCACATAAGAATTCATATCACAAGCAACATCCACTAATGTGAATGAAGTGGCCAAAGGGCATCTTCTTGTCTGGCGGCTTGATGAATAAGCTGCATACCTTTGGTCAAGACAGTCCACACCACCTTTTGTCATAATAAAGCATGATGATCTCAGCTTTTCCTGATTCAGGATCATTGTTTACTGCTTGGTGCAGCTTTTGACTTTTAGCGCAAGAAGGAAACAAGTGTCATGTCTTCTATAAAACCATATACAGTTGGTCTTAACTCCTCATTTCTTCACCGAGCGGGGTGGCGCAGTGGTTAGACACTGGACTCGCATTCGGGAGGACGACGGTTCAATCCCGCGTCCGGCCATCCTGATTTAGGTTTTCCGTGATTTCCCTAAATCACTCCTGGCAAATGCCGGGATGGTTCCTCTGAAAGGGCACGGCTGACTTCCTTCCCAATCCTTCCCTAATCCGATGAGACCGATGACCACACTGTCTGGTCTCCTTCCCCAAACCAACCAACCAATCCTCATTTCTTATTAGGTAGAAACTGCTGTGGTATCTCCTTTTCATTTCTTTTCCGAGTGCTGACATATGTGAGGCCTTATTTCAAAAATTCATTGACTAGTTCTACTGGTGAGTACCAGTTGTCACCTGTAACATTTCTTCATGAGTTTTCAGTAGAGTTCACCAATTGAAGAACAACCTGCATGGAAACACTGGCCTTTCTCGCACACTGAAGTGCCAAGGAAACTGGTACAGGCATGCGTATTCAAATACAGAGATAGGTAAACAGGCAGAATACGGCACTGTGGTCAGCAACGCCTGTTGCAGTTACTAAATCAGCTACTGCTGCTACAGTGGCAGGGTATTGATATTTAAGTGAGTTTGAAGGTGGTGTTACAGTTGGCTCATGAACGATGGGACACAGCATCTCCAAGATAGCAGTGAAGTGGGGATTTTCCAGTATGACCATTCCACAAGTATACCGTGAATATCAGGAATCCGGTGAAACATCAAATCACCGACATCACTGTAGCTGGAAAAAGATCCTGCAAGAATGGGACCAGCAACTACTGAGGAGAATCGTTCAATGTGACAGAAGTGCAGCCCTTCCGCAAATTGCTGCAGATTTCGGTGCTGGGCCATCAACAAGTGTCAGCATGCAAACCATTTAACAAAACATCATGGATATGGGCTATCGGAGCTGAAGGACCACTCATGTACCCTTGATGACTGTATGACACAAACATTTATGCCTCACCTGAGCCTATCTACCCCAAAATTGAGCTGTTGATGACTGGAGACATGTTGCCTAGTTGGATTAGTCTCGTTTCAAATTGTATCGAACAAATGGACATGTACGGGTATGGAGACAACCTCATGAATCCATGGACCCTCGATGTTAGCAAGGGACTCTTCAAGCTGGTGGAAGATCTTTAATGGTGTGGGGCATGTGCGGTTGGAATGATATGAGACCCCTGATATGTGTGCAGCCGGATCATAACGTCTTCATGCACAATATTTCCACAGTCCAACTGGCCGCCATTTTCAGGTGAGAGTGCTTGTGCACGATCTTGCCACAACTGACTTCCCAGCGCAAGCGGTGGCCCCTATATAGCCCGCAGAAGGCACACAACGCGTGCACGAGGAGGTGCTGTAACTGCCCTCTAGCACAAGTAAACATACCTCGCCACCAGTGGTGGAAACAGGTGAAAACGAGATATCGCTATCAAAAATTAAAAAAAAAAAAAATTAAAAATTTTATTCCGACGATCGAAACACAGACCATTTGTTTTTAATGTCTGATAACACCGGGTCCCAAGTCTTACATAAAAGATAATCCTTGTCTCTATTAATAAGATTATGAGATAAACGAATCTCTATGGATTCTTTTAAAACACAGTCCCAATAGCGAGATGCAGGGGCAACTATTTGTGTCTCATCATATTGCATTCTGTGTTCTTCGGTGACGCAGTGGTCCGTCACTGCAGATTTCTGAGGTTGAAGCAACCGTGTGTACTACTGGTGCTCAACACATCGGTCCTGAATGGTCCGGATTGTCTGACCAATATAAGCCTTCCCACAGTCGCAAGGGATCTTCTACACACCGGGCTTCCTCAAACCCAAGTCATCCTTAACAGAGCCAAAAAGCGCTCTAATCTTGGCAGGTGGACGAAAAATACTTTTGATATGATATCTTTTCAGAGTTCTTCGTATCTTCGAGGAAATGCTTCCAGCAAAAGGCAGAAAAGCCACCGATTTGCAGGTATCTTCTGGTTGTTCAGGTGAAGGTCCAAACTGGAAAGCACGACGGATGTGTTTATCTGTATAGCCATTCTGCTTGAACACAACCTTAAGATGGTCCAATTCTTGTGTCAAGCTTTCTCCATCAGAAATGGTATAAGCTCTTCTCGCCAATGTCTGCAGGATCACCGTATGCTGGAAAGATGGATGACAGCTAGAAGCATGCAGGTAACAGTCCGTGTGCGTAGGCTTTCGATAAACACAGTGTCCCAGTGTCCCATCATCCTTTCTGTACACCAGAACATCCAGAAATGGAAGCTTTCCATCACTTTCCACATCCATGAGGATTGCAGGGAATTAAACTGATCTAGGAGGCGGTCAAGAGCATCTCTCCCATGAGGCCACACCATAAACGTATCGTCAACGTACCTCCAGAAACAGGTTGGTTTTAAGGATGCCATCTTCAGCGCCATGTCCTCAAAATCTTCCATAAAAAGATTGGCGACTATTGGGGGCAATGGGCTCCCCATAGACACTCCGTCAGTCTGTTCAAAATATTTGTCATTGAATAAAAAGTACGTCGATGTCAGCACATGGTGACAAAACCTGGTTGTTTCCTCATCCAGTTTCTCACCAATTAATTGCAAGGATTCTTCCAGAGGAACCCAGGTAAAAAGCGACACGACATCAAAGTTCACAAGCAAATCCCAGGGACTAAGAGACAACAACTTCAATCTCTGAGTAAAAACCATAGAATTGGGAATGTGATACTTGCATTTACCGACGTGAGGGCCAAGAACAGATGCTAAATACTTGGCTAGATTGTAGGAAGGAGCACCCAAATTACTCATGATCGGACGAAGTGGGACCACTTTCTTATGAATCTTGGGTAGACCATATAATCTTGGTGGCACGGCAGCACCAGGATGAGGTTTTTTGAAAGTGTCGTCAGGTAAATGCGAACATCACATTCCCAATTCTGTGGTGTTTATTCAGAGATTGAAGTCCTTGTCTCTTAGTCCCTGGGATTTGCTGGTGAGCTTTGATGTTGTGTCGCTTTTTACCTGGGTTCCTCTGGAAGAATCCTTGCAATTAATTGGTGAGAAACTGGATGAGGAAACAACCAGGTTTTGTCACCATGTGCTGACATCAACGTACTTTTTATTCAATGACAGATATTTTGAACAGACTGACGGAGTGTCTATGGGGAGCCCATTGCCCCCAATAATCGCCAGTCTTTTTATGGAAGACTTTGAGGACATGGCACTGAAGACGGCGTCCTTAAAACCAACCTGTTTCTGGAGGTACTTTGACGATATATTTATGGTGTGGCCTCATGGGAGAGAAGCTCTTGATCGCCTCCTAGATCAGTTTAATTCCCTGCATCCTAGCATCAAGTTTACCATGGAGGTGGAAAGTGATGGAAAGCTTCCGTTTCTGGATGTTCTGGTGTACAGAAAGGATGATGGGACACTGGGACACTGTGTTTATTGAAAGCCTATGCACACGGGCTGTTACCTGTATGCTTCTAGCTGTCATCCATCTTTCCAGCATACGGGGGTCCTGCGGAGGTTGGCGAGAAGAGATTATGCAATTTCTGATGGAGAAAGCTTGACACAAGAATTGGACCATCTTAAGGTTGTGTTCAAGCAGAATGGCTATACAGATAAACACATCCGTCTTGCTTTCCAGTTTGGACCTTCACCTGAACCACCAGAAGGTACCTGCAAATCGGTAGCTTTTCTGCCTTTTGCTGGGAGCATTTTCTCAAAGGTAGGAAGAACTCTGAAAAGATATCATATCAAAAGTATTTTTCGTCTGCCTGCAAAGATTAGAGCGCTTTTTGGCTCTGTTATGGATGACTTGGGTTTGAGGAAGCCTGGTGTGTAGAAGATCCCTTGCGACTGTGGGAAGGCTTATATTGGTTAGACAATCCAGACCATTCAGGACCGATGTGTCGAGCACCAGCAGCACACACGGTTGCTTCAACCTGAGAAATCAGCAGTGGTGGAACACTGTCTCACCGAGGGACACAGAATGCTATATGACGAGACACAAATGGTTGCCCCTGCATCTCGCTATTGGAACTGTGTTTTAAAAGAATCCATAGAGATTCGTTTATCTCATAATCTTATTAATAGAGACAAGGGTTATCTTTTAAGTAAGACTTGGGACCCAGTGTTATCAGACATTAAAAAACAACGGTCTGTGTTTCGATCGTCGAAATAAAATTTTTAATTTTTTGATAGCGATATCTCGATTTCGCCTGTTTCCACCACTAGTGGCGAGGTATATTTACTTGTGCTAGAGGACAGTTACAGCACCTTCTCGCACGCGTGTTGTGGGCCTTCTGTGGCCTATATAGGGGCTGCCGCTTGCGCTGGAAAGTCAGTTGTGGCGAGATCATGCACAAGCACTTTCACCTGAAGATGGCGGCCAGTTGGACCGTGGAAATATTGTATCATGAAGACGTTATGATCCAGCTGCAACCTGAGATGAATATTATCAATTATTATGCTGGGAAAGCCCTGATATGTCTATATACGACTCTGACAAGTGACATGTACATAAGTGTCCTGTCTGATCATCTTCATCCATTGATTTCCATTGTTCATTCTGACAAACTTGGGAAATGTGATGCCCCACATGTCCAGAATTGCTACAGAGTGGCGGCAGGAACACTCCTCTGAGTTTAAACACTTCCACCGGGCATTATTGAGCATATCTGGGACACCTTGCAATGTGCTGTTCAGAAGAGATCTCCACCTCCTCATACTCTTACCAATTTATGGACAGCCCTGCAGGACTCATGGTGTCAGTTGCCTACAGCACTACTTCTGACGTTAGTCGAGTCCATGCCACGTCGTGTTGCGGCACTTCTGTGTGCCCGCTGGGACCCTACACAATATTAGGCAGGTGTACCAGTTTTTTTGGCTCTTCAGTGTAGTTTGAAAGGGTGTGACAGTCACTGCCTGTTCCAGAATAAATGTACACATTATACAAGCAATTTATACGAGCATCAGTCAAGCACTGAATTTTCGAGCCATATTTTGTCAGTTTGTTTGGCATGTACATTCTTACCCCACACTTTTCATGGAAAGGTATAAGTATTTCATGAACTTAACTGTTGCACCTACAGGGTAGGAAAGTTAAATGTTTTAAATGAAACATATAAAGATTTGTGAAATTGCTGCTGACTTGTCTACTTTCTTTGTCTCCTGATCATCTGGATTGTCAAATCGCAATGCAGATAGTAAAAACAGAAGTCATTCTTTACTAACAGTGCATCTGAAAATATCTGTTGCAAAGAAGCTGTAAATCGATTCGTTTGAAAGTGGCTGAATACACTAATTCACCTGTTAGTGCCTTCAGTTCACTGACATCAACACCTTGCAGGTAGGACCAGTGATCATTTGTATACTGTGCTGTAAGTTTAGATATTTTCGGATTTGTCCATAAAATGATTTTATCTAGAATATCTTGGATAAAGAACAGTTTCCATACCTCCAAAACAGCAGGGTTTTATCTGGGACTTTTCGCCATTTATCACAGTCCAGGAAGCTGCAAGATGATGATGTATTGCCTTGTTCTTACATTAGCTGGTGGCTGCTGTTTTCTCCAGGAAAAACATCTGTTCTTACTGAAGAAGTAAGCTTCTACACCGCCATCACCTGTCACATCTTCATCACTTTCTGTTACCTACACTGAATTGGTACCGTGATCACTAAAGATCTCAAAATCAGGGTCATTATCACTGTCGTCAAAGTCTTCATCTGAGGATTCACTGAGATGTTCTTGAAAATTCACATACGTCTTACATAAAACATGTTGCATAGAATGTCAAGGTTTTTCCACCATGGAGACACTGTAGCATTCAACAGAACAACAAACAAGCAAATACTGCCGTTCTTCTGTGAGACTCTCAAGTCCTATAAATAAGAAACAGAGAGCAGCAACAGTGCAAGAGTTCTAGCATATACAGCTTGTCAACCAATAGGAAGGTACACAAAAGAGTCCATTTTGCTTTGTATTTATGTGTGAAACAACACAAGATGAAACGTTGTTGCCATTTGAGAGACTGTCCATAGCAGTTAAGGGTTAAATTAGTTGACAATGGTATTAACTATCAAATCAGGATTGTAATTATTTGGAATATAGAATATGAAAATTGAAGACCTAGAATTGTACAAAGAATTATTACAGTTGTGTCACCAATAAATTAAAAATAATAATTTTCTAAGGAGCTGAAATGTGAATGCATGCTTGCACACTCGATGTGCGCGCGCACACACACACACACACACACACACACACACACACACACACACACACACACACACACTAGTATATAATGAAAATGAAAATGACCCAGCCGGAGTGGCCGAGCAGTTCTAGGCACTTCAGTCTAGAACCGCTTGACCGCTACGGTCGCAGGTTCGAATCCTGCCTTGGGCATGGATGTGTGTGATGTCCGTGGGTTAGTTAGGCTGAAGTAGTTCTAAGTTCTAGGGGACTGATGACCCACCCAATAGCTGTATGTATTAGCATGGTGCTTATGGGATTCGGGAAGGCGATGCGCCCCAAATTGTATCTACCTGGCAGACTAACAAGAGCCATAGCATTTGCCAACATGGACATGATTTTTAGGCTGTTTCCTAAATCTGAGTAGGTGAATATGATGCTGGTACCCACATCATGATACAGTTACACAATTTGGAAACATTTAGAAAATGTTTGCACACTTTCACATGGGATAACGCTAGATGCAGGCAATTGGGGTACACAAATTCCATCCTAAGAGAAAGGAGTGGTGACAGGATTGTCATCTGGCCACTTTTAACAAATAACATTGGCAACTCCAATAATTAACTTACCAATCCCATAAGGGTATAGGATAATGACTCAAAAAAGAAGAAGGTGGATGCAAATTGTAAAGAAAAGTCACAACATTTCTATGTTTGTAACAGCAACTGAATGGTGAAGTGAGGTATGATAAAGTGGACTTCAGATATCCAACGAGACCAGGTGTTCAAGTGCTCAAGTCTCTGAATCTCCTTGTGCCGGCTGGAAAGACAGTCGCACTTGTTGGGCCGAGTGGATGTGGAAAGTCGACATGCCTGCAGTTGCTGCAAAGATTGTATGATCCTCTAGCAGGAACTGTGGTGAGTTGTGTTAGCTGATTTGAAGATTTACTTATTTTTTTTAGAACATTATTTATTTATTTATTTATTTTGATCCATCTTTAAGCATTTTTATGCAATCGATGTCATCATATGGAGCTTGCATATATTGTAAAAATACATTTTGTTGACATAGTTGCAGTCCACATACTACTAATAATAATAATACAAGGCACATAAAATATGCACCAGAAAACAATTTATTAGTTTTGTAATACATAGAAAATAATAGAATCAAGAAGTATCAAATGAACCATTGACATACTTAGATAAATACAAAACAGTTTACAGTTAGAAATAATTTAGTGTATCATGTCACCTTCAGAAATTCTGAAATATTGTATAAAGCCTTGTCTTTGAACCATTTTTCAGTTTTTGTTTTAGAGTTTAAATGAAACATGATGTGCATGGAAAGATAAAGTATTAAATAATTTTATGCCCAGGTAGTCATAACTAGACTGTGTTTTCTTTAATTTGGCTGTGGGTATATCTAACAATCGAAAATCCAGAGTGGAATGTAACAGTATTATGAAAAGGAAAGTTTCTATTCACCATACAGCGGAGATGCTGAGTCGCAGATAGGCACAACAAAAAGCACACACACACACACACACACACACACACACACACACACACACACACACACACACACACAACTCACATGCATGACTGCAGTCTCTGGCAGCTGAGGCGACACTGCGGGCAGCAGCAGCTATGCATGATGAGAGTGGCAACTGGGTGGGGGTTAAGGAGGATGCTGGGGTGGGTGAGGAGGGGTAGGAATAGGAGGGTAGGGATGGGGGACAGTGAAGTGCTGCTGGGGAGCATGGAGGGATGACGTGTGTGTGTGTGTGTGTGTGTGTGTGTGTGTGTGTGTGTGTGTGTGCGCGCGCGCGCGCGCTTGCATGTCTGTCTGTCATCTATTTTTGACAAAGGCCTTGTTGGTGAAGTGCTTATTTCGTGACAGTCTTCTTGTTGTGCCTATCTGTGACTCAGCATCTCTCCTTTTCATAATATTGAGGGCATATCTATCTGTTTCATTTGCCTAGTTTTATGTTGACAGCTTCCCTCAGGATGTAGTTATTTAAGTTTTTCTTTAATCTTTAGTAGGCAAGACTATATAAAAAGTGATGGGACTGTCAATACTTTTAAGTCTTTAAAAAGCAGTCTGTAGGATGCTTTAAAGTTTGTAACTCCAGAAATACACTCCTGGAAATTGAAATAAGAACACCGTGAATTCATTGTCGCAGGAAGGGGAAACTTTATTGACACATTCCTGGGGTCAGATACATCACATGATCACACTGACAGAACCACAGGCACATAGACACAGGCAACAGAGCGTGCACAATGTCGGCACTAGTACAGTGTATATCCACCTTTCGCAGCAATGCAGGCTGCTATTCTCCCATGGAGACGATCGTAGAGATGCTGGATGTAGTCCTGTGGAACGGCTTGCCATGCCATTTCCACCTGGCGCCTCAGTTGGACCAGCGTTCGTGCTGGACGTGCAGACCGCGTGAGACGACACTTCATCCAGTCCCAAACATGCTCAATGGGGGTCAGATCCGGAGATCTTGCTGGCCAGGGTAGTTGACTTACACCTTCTAGAGCACGTTGGGTGGCACGGGATACATGCGGACGTGCATTGTCCTGTTGGAACAGCAAGTTCCCTTGCCAGTCTAGGAATGGTAGAACGATGGGTTCGATGACGGTTTGGATGTACCGTGCACTATTCAGTGTCCCCTCGACGATCACCAGTGGTGTACGGCCAGTGTAGGAGATCGCTCCCCACACCATGATGCCGGGTGTTGGCCCTGTGTGCCTCGGTCGTATGCAGTCCTGATTGTGGCGCTCACCTGCACGGCGCCAAACACGCATACGACCATCATTGGCACCAAGGCAGAAGCGACTCTCATCGCTGAAGACGACACGTCTCCATTCGTCCCTCCATTCACGCCTGTCGCGACACCACTGGAGGCGGGCTGCACGATGTTGGGGCGTGAGCGGAAGACGGCCTAACGGTGTGCGGGACCGTAGCCCAGCTTCATGGAGACGATTGCGAATGGTCCTCACCAATATCCCAGGAGCAACAGTGTCCCTAATTTGCTGGGAAGTGGCGGTGCGGTCCCCTACGGCACTGCGTAGGATCCTATGGTCTTGGCGTGCATCCGTGCGTCGCTGCGGTCCGGTCCCAGGTCGACGGGCACGTGCACCTTCCGCCAACCACTGGCGACAACATCGATGTACTGTGGAAATATCGAGTCAAGTTGATTTTAGGATCTGGCAGCAAACCCGAAGAGACTTTCAAAACCTTTGGTTGTTGTTAACTATAAATTGTTTCCTGTCACTGAGATAGGAGCTTATGAGGCAGAGTTCTCAGTCTCTGACTCCATAACACCAACATTTCTCCAATAGTATTGCATCATTCACTGAATTCAAAAGCCTTGCTTAGGTCTACTAGAATGGCTTCATTAGATAACTTTGATTCAAACGAGGTTTGTATAAAAGAAATGAGACCTTCAACTGCTTTCAATTTTGAAAATTTGGACCTAAAAACCATATCAAGATTTAGTCAGATATTGTTTTCAGATAAATGTCTGCAAATATTTTGTTATAGGCACTATAATATTATTTTGGAGAGAATACCACTGAAATTAGATGGTAATTATTTGTGTGTAACTTTTTACCCTTTTTATGAACAGTGATGACAATTGTTCTTTTTAGACACCCTCGAAAATGGCCACTACCATAATCCAGTTTATTAATTACAAAGAGGGTTTGATATAGACTCACTATTTTTTTAATCACAAAATTTGATTAGCCTTAAATGTCTTCGGATTTTGAATTTCCTAGTTTTGTTATTGATTTAACCACATATATACTTGTATTGGAATCCATTTGAAAGTTGGTACAGTGTATGTACAGTTTTGAAGAAACTGATTGCCAGAAATGGGCTCTAGATTAGGAGCATACATTGAATTGGAAATATGCTGGCCAGAAGTTGGGGTGGTAGTGAGGTTTGCTGCCTTGACAGAAAATTGATTAAATTCATCTGCTGTGATACCAACAGCCGTTGTGTTTTCTTTACAATTTATAACTGTACCCAACTCTGCTTTTATAATCCTCCATGCTGCCTCACATCTATTATTTGAGTTTTCAATGTAATTTTCATTTGCTCTACATTTGGCTATTCTAATAGTGATCATTAATGTGCTTTGAGATTGTAATAAGTTTCTCTGTCCACATTACCACTTTTTGTTTTTTCAAAAGAATGTGTTGAATGTCTTTAAAAGAAATTCAAAGAGATTTGCTGCATGAGTGAGCTTCAACAATGTATTATTTAATTCTTCTACAGAATGTTGATGGCACGAATGTAAGTTTTTTCCCACTTGGAAATCTGCGATCTCAAATGGGCATTGTGTCTCAAGAGCCAGTTCTGTTTGATCGCACAATTGCAGAAAATATTGCCTATGGAGATAATAGCCGTGCTGTATCCATGGATGAAATCATGGCCGCAGCAAAGGCAGCCAACATACACACGTTTGTTGCATCACTTCCACTAGTAAGTCCAAATATTAATCGTAGGTAGAATTTTCCTACTGTATTTTTATCTTGATCATACAGTGTCATATTTATTAACATTTAATCTTAAAATTAACTAGCATTTGTATTAACTATAAACAAGTATGTCATCATGTCATCTCCTAAGTATGACTTCATTAAAAGCATTAGTGTCTTGATAAGTTTGTACAACAATGTAATCTCTCTCTCTCTCTCTCTCCCTCACACACACACACACACACACACACTTATTTCTCTCATATTATTTACCTTTGCACAACGTTAAGTAAAAAAAATGCAACTATGGTATACAGCGGCTATTACTTAATGCTTTTAATCTGTTGAGTATCTTCAAAACTGATATATGTACTTGTTATTATTGTTATTACTCTCTCTGTATAGCCCTGAGATAGTCATTCTATTCAAGTTACATGTCGTATTCACTTACATGTCGTATTCGCTTCTTCATTTCAAATCTTACACTTGTTTATATGAAGTTTCATGTTTAGATTTTAAGAGAACATTTTTCTAGGATTCAATTTCTGTTGAGGAATGGTACTGTCATTTTACTATGCCATTCAATCTTACTCCTTCAGTAGTAGGCTTACCAACCCTGAAGATTCTTATGTTAAACGTTACCTTAGTACTTTTGAGGATTTGTAGGATATTGACCTTTGGCATCAAACAATTCTAGTAACTGGTGTTGGCTTTCTCAAACTATTTCCATAAACTCCCCCTCCAAGAATTAAATGCTTCTAAATTAAGCACACTCTGTCATAAACTGTTTTGCAACTTTTGCAACAAATGTCAATGACTTTGGAGACCAAGACTGAGTTTCGGTTGGGTCACAACTTTGTTTTAAAAAGACTGCACCCAAGTATATGTCGGTCCATGATTTTCTTGGTGTGCAAGCCACTTATCACTCAAAAACTGGATTCATTCCATATGAGAACACATATGGATGTCTCACTGCCTGTTCCTTGCTGCTGTCATGAAAGGTTGAATCAATATGATGACATTGACATAATTTCATGTGTGCATTCATTAGGTTTTCACTGTTTGCTCCAATTCCGCTACAAATACATCACATTTGTTGTGTGAGCAAGAATTTTGGAAGCTCAAGAGGAAGAAACTACTGCATAGCTCACCTCACACATTTTTCTTGGAAGGATGATTGTAGTTTCTGTCATTATTTTAAAAATGTAATCTATCAAAAAACGAAAGTAAATAAGAAAAATAAGTCTTGAAGCTTGGTCCTCTTGTAGTATGTATTTCTCTTGTAGATGCACCAGTTACATATGTGCTGGCAATGTTTTAAACAATAGCATAAATAACCAGTTTTCTAGGCCTGGTATTGTTCTAAGTGGCCAGCCTCCAAAGTGCTAACATAGTGCTCTTTGAAAGTTTTTGGATATAATGACTGAGCCACTGTTTCAGTTGTACATAGCAGTGTGCCCCCTGCATATATCCTACTACAAATGTAATGTTCTGTTTTTCATTCTAGCAAGCAAGTAGCTTTTCCAAAAATGGTCAAATAAACATTACTGGATGCATATCTTTTTTCCAGGATTCAGTGCATCACTGCAAATTTCAAATTTAACTTTTTTTGTATGTGGGGGGATCAAATATAAACAAGATTTTTGTTCCTGACCATCAGCAGTTGGTAGGATTAGCCCTGCACTTCTGCTATGCTTAGGCGGGACTGTTAGAAGTGAGGAGAGTGTGCTGTTAGCTATTTCCCACCATTTTGTCAGTAATGCTCATGATGTCTGAGCAACAGGTGCAACCCTCCATTATGCAATGCATAATTATAAAATTTCTTGCTCGTAAAGGAGTTACAGTGGCAGAAATTTGCCAAAGATTGACTGTACAGTTCGGTGATAAAACATTATCAAGGATGTGTGTGGTTGCCTGGCATAAAAAATACAAAGACAAGAAAATGAGCAACATGATCACCATCCTCCTCGGACCAGCATTACAGACAAAAACATTTGTGCAGTTAAAGACATTATTTTCGACGATCAATGGACGATAGTATCAGAAATTGCACAGAAAACTGGAATCAGGTATGGGAGCTGTCAAGCAGTCATCACAAATGACCTACAGTTCTGTAAAGTGTTTCCAGATGGGTACCTAAACTTTTGACCGAGAATCTGAAGTTGAGATGTTTGGAGGTCTGTCAGAGGCTTACTGCAAGGTTTCCGGAAGAAGGTGATGCAATTTTGAGACAGATCGTCACCTGTGACAAAATATGGGTTCACCACTACACTCCAGAATCCAAACGAGCCTGTAAGGAGTGGTGGAGGAAAGGGGACGCAGCACCAATGAAAGCCAAGACTCAACTGTCAGATGGCAAGATTCTTTCAACCATTTTTTCGATCAGTGAGGCATTTTGCTGATTCATTTTTTGCATGAGTGACACACAATCAATGCTGCTTACTACTGAGAACTTTTGAACAAGGCGAGAGTTGCGTATCAGTGCAAAAGAGGAGACAATTCGATTTGATAGGTCATCCTCCTCCACGACAATGCGCGACCCCATACTGCAGCTCTAACTGTCTCCAAGCTACAAGAAATGCACTGGACTACAGTTGATCTTCCTCCTTACAACCTGGACTTGTCACCCTGCAATTTCCATTTATTTGGACTGCTTAAAAAAGCTCTAGGATGGCGATGATTTGAAGATGACGAGAGTGTGGAAGACTTTGTGTGCATCTGGCTGGTGACACGATCCAGTTCTTTTTATGATGAGGGCATCAAAAAGCTGCCCATACAGTGGGACTAATGCATTTCCAAAGCAGGAGACTATGTGGAAAAATGAATTATAATTGCCTTGAGTTTTTTGGTAAATGAATTTAAATAAAAAAATAAAATCCCATGTATATTTGATCCACCCTCATATATGTGCAATGGTGAAACTCAACCCAATTTCACAAATATGAGACTTGTTTGGCTGAACTCCTTTGTTTACTTCGTTCTGCATATGTTTTTGAGAGACCAATATCAGACTGTACTTCCGGTGTTTGGTGTTGCGCACAATCACATCAACATGCATAACAAATTTCTTTTCCAGATCATGTGTGACTGCCATAAAATTAACACATTCATAATAAATTTACTTGATAATTCACTCACATTACTGATTACTTCCTCTTCCATGTTCACTAGATGCTCTTGGGCTTCCTAAGTACTTGCCAAACACTGATCTTCATGTCCATTTAGTTACAATCATATCTATGCATGAGGACCAATGCACTTGATAGGATGCGATCACAGGTTCCCCTTCACTTGGTACACACTCTCTCTCTCTTTCCAAGCAATAATCCCAACTTGTGGGGTCGCCTGGTTAATCGGATGTGGCATGACAATTTTTAAGGGGTGGCCGGATGCCCTTCCTGTCACCACCCTGTACCCCGTGGGATGGAATTAGTGTACCCCAACTGTCTGTGTCGAGTGTAATCCATGGAATAGTGCTAATGTGTTCAGATGTCTGTGAGCCATGTTACTGAGGCGTAATGCGGGGACCAGCCCATCATTCACCTAGTGGGGTGTGGAAAACTGCTTAAAAACCACATCAAGGCTGGTTGGCACACCCTCTCTCATCGTTAATCCGCCAGGCAGATTCTATCCGGGGCTGGCACACCTACCCGAGTCCAGGAAGCAACGTGTTAGCACTCTTGGCTACCCTGGCAGGTTTCCCCTTCACTTGGTACTGAGGAGCGTTATTTCAAAAGTCAGTAAATGCTCAATTTCTCAAAATTCAGGCTTTTGTTGTTACTAGTGAAGCTTGTTGCCGTGCATGACTTGTTGAAACAGTTTGGTCAAACTCTGATATTTGCTGTTGTTATAGGGTGCTGAAAACTAAGAGTTTTTGCAGGACTTGATATTTGCTCTCAGTCAGTTGAAACAAAAGTCAATAAATGCAAACTGTGCTTTGCTGCTGAGAGATCTGAAGGGAGAATAACAATGTAGGAGATCATTTTCAATGATTGATAGATAGATAGGGGAGAGAGAGAGAGAGAGAGAGAGAGAGAGAGAGAGAGAGAGAGAGAAGAGAACATAAATTGTAGGCAAGTACTTGCTGCTGTAACCAACAATAGAAACACAACAAAATTAGCTTCTGATTACTATGCAGTTTGAGATACCTTTGACAGGGAGAATTTTGCAGTGAAGGAGTAGGCTACTAAACTGTAAAATAGATTCAGCAAATCGTATACATGTAATTGAGTGCTTAGGTGGTAGGAGTCCAGATTGAGAGTGAAAGTATCCAAAAAGCCCAACAAGAACAAGAAAATGCCAGCCACTGCCTGTTCATTTGGGCTACCAAACTATCAGTGAATCCAAAAGATTTAGGAAAAAAAGAATGAAGAGCAGCTGATATCACTTTTCATCTCAATGCAAATAGTTGTTGTAAAATAGACAATGTTCAGTTAATACTAAAATACATGGTAATCACATCACTGAAATGCAGGAACATCAAGAAAGAAGCAAAAAGGAAGAATACTGTTGAAGTACAGTGTAAATAAAAAAGATAGCCAGGCAATAACAGGACTGTATCTACCACAATATTTCAAGCAACATCAGAGATGTCCAAAGACAGACTCTAGAGTGATACCAAAACATATAGTTGTAAAGAAAGCCGCTGTTTGAAGAAAAAGTCCAAGCTGAATATAATCAAACTGTGGAAACATTTCTTAAAAGGAAGCATCAGGCCTCCCTACTTGCTCTTTATTGTCAGACCTACCTATTTGCTCTTTATTGAAGTACAAACACATTTTCTGCCACTACTTTAATCTTTCATTTAAAACTCCCCATACTGATACATACTCAACATGCAAGATTTGTTTACTGAAATTAAAAAAGGAACACTCTCTGGGGAAAAGAATAAATTAATAACAAATCACACATTGCACAAGCTTTGTGCAAAAGTGTTGTGTGCCATAATGGAGCAGGAAAATCCTAAAGCGATAAAAGTGTGTTTTGATGTAGAATGTGAATCAGCCAATAACAAAGCTGTCCATGTGTCAAGTATCTATTCAGGACAGATTTCGCTATACAGTTTTTGGATTAGATTGATTCCTGAGCACAGAAAAATGAAAGGATTGCTTTTTATACTTGATCTGAGGCAGAAGGACTGAACGGATGCACCCAAGTAGCCTCTATTGGATTTTCTCAGAAACCTTGAGGCACCACAGCTAGAGAGTGGTCCAAATGATATTCAGTTCATCTCTGACTCCTACACCAGTCAAAATAAAAGTACAGCAATAATGTGCACACTAATGGCCTTCAGGGAATAAACCAGAAAATTTAATAAGGTAGTAAATTATGCTGAGGTGACAAAACTAATGGAATACCTTATAGTATTGTGCAGGACCTCCTTTTGCATGGCATAGTGCAGTCAATCGATGTGGTATGGACTCAACAAGTTGTTGAAAGATGCCTGCAAAAATATTGAGCCATGCTGCCTCTACAGTCATCCATAATTGTGAAAGTGTTGCTGGTGCAGGATATTGTACATGTCTCATAAATGAACATATCCCACAAATGTTTGATGGGAATCACGGCGGGCGATCTGGGTGACCAAATCATTCACTCAAATTGTCCGGAATGTTCTTCAAACCAATAGCGGACATTTGTGCCCAGTGACATGTTTGGGAGCTACTAGTCCATGAATGGATGCAAATGGTCTCTTAGTAACTGTACATAACCATTTCCAGTCAATGATTGGTTCAGGTGGACCAGAGGATCCCACCCATTCCATGTAAACACAGCTCATACCATTATGGAACCACCACCAGCTTGCACAGTGCGTTGCTGACAACTTGGGATCTGCACCACACTCAAGCCCTACAGCTCTGACCAACTGAAATCGGGACTTATCTGACCGGGCCACAGTTTTCCAGTCATCTGAGGTCCATACGATATGGTCATGCACCAGGGAGAGATGTTGTAGGTGATTTGCTGTTAGCAAAGGTACTCGTGTCGGTTGTCTTCTGCCATAGACCATTAATGCAAAATTTCACCACACTGTCCTGTCAGATACATTTGTTGTACATCCCACATTGATTTCTACAGTTATTTCACACAGTGTTGCTTGTCTATTAGCACTTGCAACTCTATGCAATCACTGCTGCTCTCGGTCATTAAGTAAAGGCTATCGGCCACTGTGTTGTCCATGGTGAGAGATAATACCTGAAATTTGGTATTTTCAACACACTCTTGACACAGTGGATGTCAGAATCTTGAATTCACTAACAGTTTACAAAGTGGAATGTCCCATGCATCTAGCTCCAGTTACCATTCCACATTCAAAGTCTGTTGATTCCCATTGTGCAGCTATGAAGACGTCAGAAACCTTTTCACACAAATCACGTGAGTACAACTGACAGCTCCGCCAATGCTCTGTCCTTTTACATCTTGTGCATGCGATACTGTTGCCATCTGTATACGTGCTTATTGCTATGCTAGGACTTTTGTCACTTCAGTGTATTTCTCTACTCATTGTCACAGCTATAAGCCTTCTGATCGTGTTTGGTACAGTTAAAAAAAAGACTACCGAAAAAGAAAGATATTATTTCACCTACTGAATACTATAAAGTGCAGGAACAAGGAGGCATTGTCAATATACTCAATAAATATTTAGAAGCAAAGTATCTCATGTCCGAAGCAGTAAAAGCCCCAGGATTTAAGAGCTTCCAGAATAACTGCGCAACAAGTGATGGCTTATGAAAAATCTGAGATGAAGGTATTGGTGTCAATATTGGACACTAGTGAAGAAAGTCCTGTACAGGTTGAGGTATGAAAATCTGTAAGCTGCAACCAGGAAGTGAGGAAAGCAGCTACCTTAGAAAAGATAAACTTTGTCAGCAAGGAAATGAAGAAAGATGTCTTAAAACATATGAGGCATTTTAACATACCAGAGGAGCAGAAGAGTTTTATAAGGACATTGTTAAAGTGATCAATAGAGTTATCAATAGATGTCTAGTGTAGTATCGCTGAAGCCAGTGGGTTGTGTTATGTTTCAGCAATGTTTGGTGATATTTGTGCTTTTGCCTATTGAACATTTATGGAAAAGTATAATACTAATGTGTCATATTATAGTACATTATTGCATTTCAATGCAAAGTGAACTATAAAGTAGCATTCTTTGTAATTAATGTTAAAGCTAAAAAACTAACAAAAAATCACTTTGAATGTTAACAAAACTTTCATCTTCTATCTTTGCATTTATTGAATTTTGAAAAAAACTTGAAAGCTTTGTCCCTGTGCTCCAATACAAACAATAAAAATTTTAGGAAATTCAAACACACAATTAGAATTTTGTCTACAAAAGCAGTGTAAATGTTAAGTTATCCCATTTATGTAATTAATATTTTGGTATGATATTTAAAAAATGTGTTTCCTGAAAACAGTTCATGTTCCCTTCTAATGTTTTTAAGTTCAAATTTCTGTTAGCATCTTGTATCTTCTACTTACACTTTGCATTTCTTTTCTTGTTTTGTAAACATTTTGTTTAGCTTCAACAATAGGGGCTCCAGTTTCCTTTATGATAACGTACAGTTAAATTTAATACAGTTTTTAACCCCACTAAATCAATCACATCCATGTTACTATTCAGTCGAGGGGTTAATGAAGGATGAACTAATAATTTAAGCTGAATGTTATTGATCATTAGCTTTATTATGTAAATAAAACTTCATTCTCATGAAAAATTGAATAATTTTAGAATATTGCTCCATCTCATCAGCTGTAATTTTATATAAGTTAATTGTATTGTTAATATTTGCTGTGTATTCTGTCCTTACTTATACTCTTAGCACTTCAGGCTGATAGATTCTGTGCTCACACCTGTCCTGTTGGTAGTAGTTCATACAACTAGCTGCTATAGGGATGCAGCATTTTATTTAAATTGCTCTGATGCATCAATTAGTTGTATACAATTAACTAAATTTTCAGAAATTTTTGACAGTAGACCTTTATCATGTTTAAACATTGCAGTCTCTTCCTGTGAGTTTCCAGTTGTTCTGTTATTAAAAAAGCCTAAATTGTGTATGTGTGTCTTCCTTTGCCTTGTTAGTGACTTGATAAACAATAAAGGAAATCTGCACTATAATATTTACTACCCTTCTAAATATATTCATGCACCACATTTTCTTTCTATGAAGACAGTTTGCAGTTCATGATTCTTCTGACTCACTAACTTTCCAACAAAGATCTTAATGAGACATCAGTGCAGACACAACTAAATTTAGCAGAGAAAATAGTGTTGCCTGTTACAACATATGACAGAGTAAAACCAGTTTTGCTTGCAAAACTGCATTTGGCTAGTATTTGGTCAAGTTGATGACATGTGAGTATGTATGCGATTTTCCAGCTTGAAGGGTTAAAAAGTGTATGTTATAAGACAAATGGTTCACTATTCATTGTCCAGTCTCCATGTCAACTATGGCTGTGAGCTCATAATATTATGAGTGCAACATTTATATTTGTACAAGGGTATTTTTTTAGATAAGGTCCATTTGTGAATGGGTGCAAGAATGGTGCCAAGTCACCACAGTGCGCATGCACATCTGCTCCCAGAATGTTTTGTGCTTGTGTATATGCCATTTGCAACTGTATCATCTGTCTGTGTGCTGAGCTGTAGAGATATACACTGAAGTGCCAAAGAAATTGGTATAGGCATGCATATTCAAATACAGAGATATGTAAAAAGGCAGAATTTGATGCTGTGGTCAGCAATGCCTATAAAGGCCAACAAGTGTCTGGTGCAGTTTTAAATTGGTTACTGCTGCTACAATGGCAGGTTATCAAGATTTAAATGAGTTTGAATGTGGTGTTACACTCGGCATGTAAGCGATGGGACACAGCATCTCCAAGATAGTGATGAAGTGGGGATTTTCCCATAGGACCATTTCACAAGTGTACCGTGACTATCAGGAATCCGGTAAAACATCAAATCTCTGACATTGCTGTAGCTGGAAGAAATCCTGCAGGAGTGGGACTAACGACTACTGAAGAGAATTGTTCAACATGACAGAAGTGCAAACCTTTCGCAAATTGTTGTAGATTTCAGTGCTGGGCCATCAACAGTTGTCAGGGTGTGAACCATTCAATGAAACATCATGGATATGGGCTTTCGGAGCCGAAGGCTCACTTGTGTACCCTTGATGACTGCAAGACACAAAGCTTTATGCCTCATCTGGGCCCATCAACACTGACCTTGAACTGTAGATGACTGGAAACATGTTGCCTAGTTGGTTGAGTGTCATTTCAAATTGTATCGAGCAATGAGTCTTGTTTCAAATTGTATCGAGCAAATGGATGTGTACCGGTATGCAGACAACCTCACGAATCCATGGACCCTGGATATCAGCAGGGGACGGTTCAAGCTGGTGGAGAATCTGTAATGGTGTGGGGCATGACTCTGAGAGGTGACATGTACGTAAGCATCCTGTCTGACCATCTTCATCCATTCATGTCCATTGTGCATTCCGATGGACTTGGACAATTGCAGCAGGACAATGTGACACCCCAAATGTCCAGAATTGCTACAGAGTGGCCCCAGGAACACTCTTCTGAGTTTAACTGAGTTTAAACTCTTCTGCTGGCCACCAAACTTGCCAGGCATGAACATTATTGAGCATATCTGGGACGTCTTTCAACATGCTGTTCAAAAGAGAGCTCCACCCCCTTGTTCTCCTTCGGATTTATGGACAGCCCTGCAGGATTCATGGTGTCAGTTCCCTCCACCACTACTTCAGATGTTAGTCAAGTCCATGCCATGAAATGCTGCGGCACTTCTGCGTGCTTGCGGGGACCAGATATTAGGCAGGTGTACAGTTTATTTGGCTCTTCATTGTACAATGCATAAGAAAGTTAAGTTGCCCACCACCTGTCAGATAATATCTGTAATTCGATTCTTGAGTGTGAGAAACTTGGCAGTACTAGAAATTCACTGTCAGATCAGTTGTGCTCTTAGTGACAGTTAAGTTCAAAATTGGCTGAGGCCAAGAATGATTAATGTGCATGATGGGCTACACTCAGGCCAACGTCCACTGATCCACTGTGCTCAGGACCCTCATTCAACAAATTGAAGAGGAAATTCTAGCATCCACTGAGGGAACAGGAGGCAACCAACTGCAGATTGTGGTGTACACTGGGACAAACAATGTCTATTTGCTGAGCTCAGGGGTCAAATTTAGATCATTTTAGCGACTGGCAAAGGAAGTTGAGAATACCAGCCTTGCTCATGGGTTTCAATGAATTGCAAAATCTGTAGCATTGTTCCCAGGACAAATCATGGCATTTTGGTTCTGAGTCAGGTGGAAAGCTCGAATCAGCGAGTGTGAAGAGAACTTTCTTGATTTGCACTGCAGTGTTGAGAACTTTAGGGTCTCACAAAATGGGTCAGGATGCACTACACATCAGAGTTAATATTCACATATCTGACTATGTGTGGGTGCACACAATGGTTTTTGGGTGCACGGAAGGTTTTTTTGGGTAAGTGCCAAAGTATTAGCAACAAAGTGCCAGATGTTCAAGTGCCCCTAAAAAGCAGTGAAGCTCACACAATACTAGGTACAAAAAGCTGTTTAAAACCAGAAGTTGACAGCAGTGACACTTGGGGAAAATTTAAGCATGTATCAAAAGGATAGGCTAATGGGGAAATGTGGTGGCATGTTTGTTGCATTAGACAAGAGACTCAGGTCTACTGAGATATAAATTGAAGCTGTGTGTAAGATTGTTTGGGCAGGACTCGCAAGATGTGGGAATAAAATTATAATTGGGCCCTTCTATGAACCACCAGACTTACCCCCTGATGTAACAGAAAACTTAAGAGAAAGCCTCAGTTCACTAGTATATATGTTCTCCAATGATACTGTGATCATCGGAGGAGACTTTAATCATCCAACAGCAAAGTTGGATAATTAAAATTGTGACAAGACATCCCATGAAACAATCTAAATGCCTTGTCTGAAAACTACCAAAAGCATACAGTTTGGAACCCCACTCCTGATGAAACTATATTAGTTCTAATGGCAACAAATATATAGTTATTGGAATCAGATAAGTATAGGAGCAACTTCAGAACCAATCGTCGCTGGCCAACTGGTCAAGAGTGTAAACAGCAAACCAATATCAAATACTAAGACTTACCAAATTCAGAATAAAGACAACAATGTGTTGAGATCTATATGATAATGCAGCGAAATCACAAATAATGGACAGAGCAACCACACTGCTGGCTTTAAAGTGTGGTTGCGGGCCGTGATAGGCTGGCGAGACAGATGTGGGTTATGGCAGTGCTTATGTCAGTGAGTGCAGTCCCGACAATTGCAGCATTGCAACCTAATGGACATCATCCATGTGAATACTGCCTGATGGGTCTTCATGGTCCCTGGGTTGGGATAGCAAGAAATTGACTGACATTTTTAAGGATGTCGACATCAAAACTGGTATCATTGGCCGTGAGGCAGTTGCAGCATCAGTGATTACCAAAGTACAAAGAACAGCTAAATGGAGTACAAAGATTTATATATTCAGTAAACTAGATAAAGAAGGAGTACTCTCATATCTTAGTGAGGAATTTCAAACTTTTAGCTCAAGAGAGGAGCATTTAGAGGAACTGTGGCTCATGTTTAAAAAAGTAATTGACCACAGACTGGATACATATGTACCCAGCAGAACAATCTGTGATGGAGGGGGGCTCTATAGTTTATAGTCACTGTAATAAAGAGAGACTATTGCACAGTAGGGTAAAATAAAATAGAGGGATACGTATAGGGAGATTTATTTATTTATTTTGCGTATGGCAATACAGTGACAATATTTTATTTAAGTACAACGTTATGTAAATGAAATGTATAAAACAAAACAATGTGTAAATAGTACATGTGTAAAAAACAAGCAGTAGCACAAAAGGGTAAAGTATAAACACTCAAGACAAACTAACTACACGTTAAAAGCTTGGCAAGACTGACTAGAAACTCATTCATATTTTTAAAGCTCAATATCTAGATTTCTCAGCCAATCCAAAGTAGAGGGTTTCACATATATAACCTCAGAGACAGGTCCGGCATATCTTCTTAAGGGGCATTCCTCAATAATATGGTGGATGTTCTGTTCTGGTGCTCCACAGTCACAGGCTGGTGAGTCGCATAGACTCCACTTGTATTTATATGCATTGAATCTTGCATGGCCCATTCTGATATGGTTTAATTTTGTCCAGGTACAGCTCTTCAGGTCAAAGCCCGGTAATTCCAGAGTAGGATCTTGGATACCTTGTTTATTAATTCCAGAATCATTCCAAAAGTGCCGCCATTGCTCCATGATGTCAGGTTGATGTTCTTGTGTATTAACCCATATAGGCTTCCGTGACTTCAATTGGGTCGATGGTATTTCATTCAAAACTTCATGGATTGGTAGATTCTGTGGGTAATCTGAGTCATGAATTTTTGACCACTCTCTTGCTGCTGCTTCTTGCCTTCTCTATTGTGGAGGTGGGATATTACTTAGAGTATGCAGCCAAGGGACTGGGGTGGATTTAATAGTACCCGTTATTATCCTCATACACTCGTTCAACTGGACTTCAATTTTCTTAGTATGAGTTCTCGAATGCCAGACAGCAGAGAAATATTCGCCAACAGGATATACCAGGGCTATTGCGGCAGTACGTAAGGTGCTTGAGTCCCCAAGTCGAGCCAGCCAATTTTCTCAGAATGTTGTTGCAACTCTTTAGCTTTTGGCTTACGTTTTCTAGATGTTCTTTGTAAGTCAGGGAGTGGTCTAGTGTTATGCCAAGGTGTTTGGGGTTGAAGTTGTGTTTGACTCTTTGTTCCTAGAAGTTCACATTCAGTTCCTGGTGGGCCATTTTATTGTTCAAGTGGAAAGCACACGCCTCAGTCTTGGTTGGATTAGGAATTCAAGGACTCCAGATCTTCTGTGAGTATGTTCGCTCCTTCCCCAAGTGTTTTAGTTTGTACAACTAGTGCCAAATCATCGGCGTGGCAAAATTTCCTGCTGACTGTATTTGGCAAGTCGCAAATATATAAATTAAAAAGGGTTGGAGCCAACACAGATCTTTGAGGGAGGCCATTTTTTATTTTATACGATCTGCTGGTGTTGTGGCCGATGCTCACTTTGAAAGACCTGTTCGTCAGCATGTTGTTCATTAAGGTTGCCAGTTTTAAACTAGGAATGTGTCTCTTGAACTTAAGCATAAGACCCTGGAGCCACACAGTGTCGTATGCCAACGGCAGATCAACAAAAGCTACATTTGACTTCATCCTGTTCTGGAATCCGCTTTCTATATATGATGTCAGGGCTAAAACTTGTTCGTAACAGCTGCACTTGTTTATGAAACCTGCCTAATATGTAGGGGTTATTCCATCCACAATGTACTGAATTCTATTAAGTATTAGGTGTTCCAACAACTTAAAGCATACACTCAAGAGGGCGATGGGGCGGTAGCTAGTTGGATCTTCTGGTAGCTCTCCAGGTTTAAGGACTGCTAGCGTGTGGGCTATTTTAAATTGTGGTGGGACTATTCCAGTGTTTAAAATGTTTGTGTAAAAGTTTCTTAGCCACACTTTTCCATTAGGTCTGAGGTGTTTTATAAATTGTGGGAATATACCACCCAATTCCGCCGCTTTGCGTATTTTTAAGGTCTTTATCACACCCTTCATTTCCTCTTCGCTAAATGGTGATGAAAGCTGTTGTGACTTGGCACGACAGCCAAGCCACTATGACAGGAAGCCGAAAGGCACGCGTTTAAGCTGACGCAGGCTGGCATGAGGTCTGGAACAGTTAAAGGGATTGAGACTGGCAAATAAAGTACGTTGCTGATGGAATACTTAACTTTAATCCATAATTGGTGAACATCGGTCTGACCGTACATGCATCACAAGATAAATAGCAAATGATAATGGCGCCTTGCTAGGTCGTAGCAAATGACGTAGCTGAAGGCTATGCTAACTATCGTCTCGGCAAATGAGAGCGTAATTTGTCAGTGAACCATCTCTAGCAAAGTCGGCTGTACAACTGGGCCGAGTGCTAGGAAGTCTCTCTAGACCTGCCGTGTGGCGGCGCTCGGTCTGCAATCACTGATAGTGGCGACACGCGGGTCCGACGTATACTAGCGGACCGCGGCTGATTTAAAGGCTACCACCTAGCAAGTGTGGTGTCTGGCGGTGACACCACAAAAGCGATGTTTCATCATTCAGAGTTTTGTCAAGTTCATGTAGTTCTTCTTTAGTTTCATCTTCAGTTGCTGGATCAAAAGGGGTTTTCTCAGCACGTGCCTTTATGTGCATTTCCATCTCCGACAGTTTTATTTTAGGTTCCTGGTGGCGTGCTGAAGAGGAGTTACCAAGTTTCCTCAATAATGACCAAGCTTTTCTGATGGAATGTGTAAAATTCAGCTGGGATGTGAGTTCCTGCCACTTGCGTTTTCTGTGTGTGTTTAGTTCCTCTAATATTTGTCCACCGATTTCAGGGTTTCCTGTTTCTTGGCATTTATCATAAAGTTTGTTATTGTCCCAGCAAGGAATATACTGTTGTCTAACTCCGCGTGGTATATTCCTTTTGGCTGCAGCGATGACGACTCCAGTGAATCGTTTATAGTTTTCTTGCTTTGGGGTAATCCAGCACAAATTTTGATCAACTTCTTGAGCATATTTTGCCACATTAGCTTTCTTAAAGTTCCATCGTGGTTTATTGATAGATTTTACTACTGGGATTTAGAGGCTTATGTTAAGTATGGTGGGACAATGTTGGCTCTTTGGAAAGTGTTTCAGGACTCTTTTTTTATGGTATAGTGGGACTCTATTCTGATCAGTGGACACAATGCAGAGATCAGTATTGGTATCTGTTTGCCATCTGGCTGACTGGAATGTCTTAGGGTCCTTGGCATCATATATCACATACATGTCTTGTGCTTCAATCCACTCAGAGTTTCTCCGTTTTCGTCGATGTTGCTATACCCCCAGAGAGTGTGACAGCTATTAAAATCCCCCACATACACGCAGGGGCTGGGCAGTACTGGTAAAGCTGGTGTTGGCCATTTACTTAGTGTGGCCTTATAAACGGCTGCTGTGGTCATTCCATTAAGTTCAATAGCAATTATTTCTATGTCATTAATTTCTTGGCATATCACTTCTTTGTACCCAGTAATGTTGTTACCAAGGTAGAGAGCGGATCCATGAATGTGCTATGGCAGTGCTGTGACCATCCTGTAGCATGGAATGGTGCATGCTGTTATGTGCTCCTGCACTTGATAAGTTTCTTGGAGTGCTATGATGTCGATTTTATGATTGTTAGCCAGCTTGCTTATGTAGTCACATTTATCCCTTGTCAGGCCTTCTACATTAATTTGCAGAACATGGACGATGGGTCCAATATCTTTAGTCTGTTGGCTCTCAGAAGAGCCTTTTTTGATGATAGCATTCTTATTTTTCTTGTTTTGTCACTGTATGTGGCCGTGAGAGATCAGTGATCTAGTTCAGCAGCCATTTGTGTAGACTTTCTGCCATCCTCCTAGCGCAGTCCATTGCCCGGGGTGCACCATCTTGGAGGTTATCTACACGTTGCACCCCATGTAGGGAGATGCTAAAATGACACACATTTGGCTGTCAAGAGTGCAGAATATTATTGAAAGACCATTCACATAATCCAAGGAATTTCTGGTCATATGTGAAGGCTATAAGTGGCAACGTGGCAATATCAATAGAAAGGATGGCTACAAACTTTGGTGTTCTGGCTGCTGGCTATCCCAGTTCAGTGGGCTACATGCAGTTGCAGAGCAGAAGCCTCCCTAGGCATGGATGGAGCAGCCTAAACAAACTGGTATAGAGGAACTGTCAGTGTATTTCTGCACATGCCAGTAAGAAAACATGTCCACCAGGAGCCAAGCCCTTATTTGCAGACTTGCCAAACACTGGCAAACTGGCTAGTCCACAAAGATCATCTTTCCTACCCTCTATCCTTTTTTGTAAGTAGCCTGTAATAGAGCTGCCTTTCCTCCTGCCAAACCAGTTTTACCCAGACAAAAGCCATTCTAATAGGGTTGAAATATATGTTTTATAGTTTATAACCAAAGTATTTTATATAATGACAGTACAACAACTTGAAGAAATTTAGTCAACAATATTCAACATTTCGTAACTCATTCAAATTTAGAGATAGAAATATACTTTCTTTTACAAATTGTTCAGAATTTAATGCTGAACATAAAAATTACAATAACTCAAAATCCAAAATTTGTGCTTTCTATCTTATGTATGTCATTCACCCACATTCTGATATAAAAGTTAAAAAAAGTTATTTCCAATAAGTTACAATCAGACCTATACAGCAACATAGTGTGAAAGGAGAGCTGGTTAGGTGGAAGTGATTGCTCCATCACAGATATGGATATTATGAATCCTCAAAAAAATGTGGAACAAGGAATAAACTTCAAGCTCAGAGAAAGTGCAACATAAGATGAGAATCTAATTACAGTAGTTGGTGAAGCAATTTTAGGTCATAAACTTATCCAGTGTTGACACTTGGTACTGTTAACAGCTAAAATTGTTTTTCATAGATGAAGAAATGTGAAAGAAGTGTTTGAGAATTTGTACATGTTACATGATGAGATATTCTCTCTCTCTCTCTCTCTCTCTCTCTCTCTCTCTCTCTCACACACACACACACACACACACACACACACACACACACACACACACACACACAGAGAGAGAGAGAGAGAGAGAGAGAGAGAGAGAGAGAGAGAGGGGGGGGGGGGGGGGGGGCAGTGGTGGTATGAACTGTAGTCATTCTAACTGCTTTGGCTTCAAGAATTAAATATATACACATAAATCATAAAGTCTTGTGTAAGATGCTTTAGTGTGAAGCCACAGTTTGCCAATTTGATGTTTTAAATGACTCATAACTTTTGTTTCAAATGCGTATTTTAATGGTTATGTTACACATATGTTAAAGAGGATATATTTGTATCAATGTGAAAAATTAAATTCTTTTGAAACTTCAGTTTGGCCTCTTCATCAATAACTAATCTTACCTAATGTTTGCTTGTTTACTTCTGTCTTTCAAGGGTTATGAAACTCGACTGGGGCAAAAGGGAACTCAACTGTCTGGTGGGCAAAAACAAAGAATAGCCATTGCTAGGGCTCTTGTCAGAAATCCAAAAGTCTTACTGCTGGATGAAGCAACCTCAGCACTTGACAATGAAAGTGAGAAGGTAAGAGTTCTAAAACAAAACTTATTTGAAAAATATGAAAGAAATGCTGGCCATTAGTTTATGAGGCGAACTTTTTGGTACTGCATACCCTGGCTTTCAGAATTGTCAGTTTCTTCCTCAAGGATAAAAAAAAACCTAATAGGTGGAGCAAGTCTGAAAAGTAAGGGCAGTTCACTCAGATCTTGGCGATCAGTCAAACTCATGAGGAGGATGGGAGATTCCCCTAATATGGAATATTATGTGCACTGTCTAGTGAATTCTTCAAATTCTTAATTCACTTTCAAAGTTAAATTTCTCATGATCCTATTTTAAATCACATGTCTCATTTTTTTTTAGTTTTTGATGTGAAATATTCTTTTCCACACAGCCTTGACCTTTAAGGCAAGTGTATCTCTTTGATGCCAAATGCTTGTAGCAAAAAACCACTAGTGTCATCTCTGCCTTCACTGCCAGTAATTATCCCCCTGTCCTGTTGCCCCTGATTCTGCTGATTCATGTAAATCAACAACCAGTGAACGTGCTTCTGACTGCATGGTACGTACATAAATGAGGGGGAATGAGCAGATAGTAAATGAGAGCTAATAACAAAGAAACAAGATTGCACAAATTGCAAGTACTATGAAACTATTTGTCACAGCACATTATTGCATGACTATGGTTTGACTTTGAACTGTGCATTTAAACTGAGACAAGTTTTGTAAGAATTGATGACATCAATAACAGTGGATGAGCAGTTTACTGAAGATGTATTCCTGAACTCCATCAAAAGGTATTGTAGCAGGATGAAAGTTAAGCAACTAAATCAAATCATTATGTTATGTGATTTTTTACCCCACAAATAAAAAATATTATCAAGGCAGTCATCGCACATTTATTGCCAGAAACAAACTGAAGATCAGCTGGAGAATCATCCTCAAACCACAGGGCTTGTACAGTAATATGACAGGGAACTCTGATGTCAGATGCCCTTTGATTAATTTTGGGTAAAGGATGGTGTGGGAAAGAGAATAGCTGTCATGGGAACAAATATGTTATGGCATCATTAATTACTTCACCAATAACTGAACAGTAGTCATAACTTATGTATACAAGACTAAAATCTCAGTTATGTAATATGTATTTTCAGCACAAATACAGTTGTCTCACATGCTCCAGTCAAGTAAATAAAAGTGGTAAAGCTTTATTATTTTGTAGAGTATATTAGCTTGGTATGCTTTTCTTACATCTCTTAGCTACAGTGCTTTCAGCCTTTGGCTCAACAAAAATTAAACTGTTAAGGTAACATTTCAAATGCCTGATATTATTTGTTCACTGTATTCATGCTCATTGTAATATTTTTATACTGGTCTTTGGTTTCCAGTTGACTTTTTTCTTTATTTATATATGTCAGAGTTCCTCGATCGTGTCGTCAGATGGTAAAAATCAGTGCTAGAATCTTAAAGTGATGAGTTTATATAGGTTGCATATCCCTAATAACGCATAAAATCTATCCTATTCAATGTAAAATTATATTAATTTTAGCTTGTTACACCATTTTGAAGCACTCGGCAGTTCTAAACTGCTTTGAAGTGTACTTGTTTGACAGATGCGTAAGCAAAATCTCAAAGTTTACGCTCATACTTGTGTATTCACTTGCTTTTTGTCCGCCCCAAGTAGCTGAGTGGTCAGCGGAACAGAATGGCAATCCCCGGGTCCGGGTTCGATTCCCGGCTGGGTCGGAGATTTTCTCCGCTGAGGGACTGGGTGTTGTGTTGTCCTAATCATCATTATTTCATCCCCATCGATGCGCAAGTTGCCAAAGTGCCATCAAATCTAAAGACTTGCACCTGTTGAATGGTCTACCGAAACGGAGGCCCTAGTCACACGACATTTACATTTTTTATTTGCTTTTTCATATATGTTATGTAACCAGAATATTTATTAGGAATAACAAAACTAGAGGTAAATAAATTTTGCTACTAGGGCCCCAGTCAGTCAGTAAAAACAGATTCCTTATAGGATCACTTTGTTGCCAGTCTTTCTGTCTGTCTGTCAATCCGATTGTTAAAAACCCTTTTTCTCAGTAAAGGATAGATGTATCAAGGTGAAATTCATGTCACACACCGAGGTCTACAGATCCTTGGCAGTGTAAAAACCGTAATTTTCTAAGTCAATGCAGTCAAAAGATATTGCCATTTTTGACAAATATTTTGATACTTGCAAATTCACTTACTGAGATCTGTAGGGTACTTTCCATTGACCTAAAAATCATGAAATTTTGGAAGAAGCAAGGTTTCACAGTACAAGTAAAGGAAAAAATCAGAAAATTGTTACTTTTTAATTATATTACACACACACACACACACACACACACACACACACACACACACACACACACACAATTTTTTTGTCCTTGCAACTTAAAATTTAAAATTAAAACATTCTTGAAAGGAAATTCCTGAGACTGATATCTTGCCAGTATCAGTGCCGATAAAAAGCAAAAATCATTGAGACTGTTGTTTCCTTGAATGGATGAACTGTCTATACACATAATTAAGTTTGTACGGAACCCCTATAGCATGAGTCTACTTGCACTTGGCCAATTTTTGTAAGTAGATATGATATAGATATTTAATATGCACGTGTACTCCTAATTTTACATATAATTCAGACTACATATAATAATGTTTACCATGACATCATTGTATGCTAACAAGAAATCAGATTTAAAACCATACTTTTAAATGTTATTTATAGGTTGTGCAAGAGGCTTTGGATCAGGCAAGAGAAGGGCGAACATGTATCACCATTGCACACAGGCTAAGTTCCATACAGCAGGCTGATGTAATCTATGTAATAAGCAATGGTGCAGTACTTGAAAAAGGATCACATCAACAGCTCATGACATTAAGGGGCATGTACTATCAAATGCATCAACAGGGGCTGTAGAAAATGTTTCAGTAGATATCATTTGGTGCTCACCAAACAAGTTTTTATGGCCAATTGGTGTTCCACCAATTACAAACCATCATCTGTTAACTATTATTACAATAATTTCCAAGAAGTTTTCTAAGAGGAGACTACTTGAACATTCCAGCAAGGAAATAATGAAAATGTTCGAGAAGTGAGAAACATATTGGGATATTTGTATTCCAATATTTATGTATAAGTCTCACATTGAGAAAATGTCGTAATCCTCATTCCAAAAACATTTGGCATGGTTCCTAAAATTAAGTGCTACATTGTAAGTGTTTTTTCAGATACGGAGTTTTACACAATTTCAAATTCTTCCTGTTGCATTCTTGTGAAGATCTTGAATATTGAAATATATTGATAATGGCATATTTCTGTCCATCAATATAAGTTAGTACAGTTTATCTGTAATAAATTTTGTTATCATTTAGAACTATTTATCTTTAACGAGCCATAAATAGCAGTAAGAAGATTGAGCTACAGAGTACAATCTGCCGCACTTAATTTAATGATTGTACTAGTGTTTTAAAAATCAGATGTTCGTGGAGCACAGTGGTATTGATAATCATAGTTGGGCAAGCAGCTCATATGTTTCTTGTTGAAGCAGGAGGCACAGTATGTTAAGCTATGTAACAGCTGATTGTTTTTAGTGTAAGAGCAGTGGAGAAATAAAATACAATGTATAATAATGAAGGAACTGTTCTACCAACATAGACAATAATTTTTGTACCATACTACATAGATATGTCATATGTCTATTACTATAGTAGAAATACTTGTACATTTTAGTATATTCGTCTGTCATTTAGTTTATTTTTGTATTGAATGTAGTGAAACACTCCCAGTTATTGATTAGGTTTTAGCATCTGTAAGATGTTCAGGCAAATGTATGAAACATCATACAGAGTGGGTTTCATTCCAGAAACTTTGCACAGGTTTGAATGTCATATCTCTAAATGGATGTATACAGTACATCTGAAATGACAACACTCTCAAGCTCCAACTGACCTGTTTAAAAGTTTTGTATTAAAGAATAAAGTTTTATAAGATAAACATAGAATTTTATATTTCTTAATGTGGAAGTCTCTTTGAGATAATGTGAAACAGAGTTTCATTAAATTAATTGTGTGCCTACCATCCACCCATAAACCAAGAATCAACTGGTGTGTAATATGTTTGTTAGAGAAGGTTTCACAGATATTATCTATTGGAACCGTATGCAGTCATCATCAGTAGTCTCACTAAAAATGAAAGTTGCCCTGCAGCTATCCAAAATGCAATTAATATTTTGTTTTTGGTGGCAGTTGTTATCTGTTGCACACTATTTCCACATTTACAAGTTTCTCTACAGAAAACCTGCACATATAGAGCATACCTGACAGTAGGACTAAAGGAATAATATTTTCAGAGTGAATCACACTACTTGTGCATAACAGTTTGCATCTGAATGTTTCTGGTAAGAGGCTACTTGCATGGCTAATTGCCAGAAGCATCCACTCTGACCAAAGCGGTATCCATCCTACTCGTCGATTTTCAGTGTGTTCACTACAACTTTTGTAGGATAAATTCATCTGAAAAACAGAGCTCCAAGATTAAATATAGTTACAGTTGAAACTACTTGTAGTTCAACAAAATGCTGCTATTTGGACAAAGTCAAGGACATTACAGGAGATGCATTTAGGTTGGTTTGTTGGTTTAAAAGAGGGGGGGAGGGGGGGGGGGGGAAGGGACCAAACTGCAAGGTCATCGGTCCCTAGGCATTTAGGTGTTCTCCAACAAAATGTCACATGCCTTATGGAAAAGAAATACTTTTCGTATCCATTCGAGAAGGTTAAAACTTAGATGCAATTTCAGCAGACCTATCAGAACATCACATAGAAACTGAATGGGCATGTCTTGATGGGTACAAGCAAATATTATACTACTGTAGAATGAATCACAATAATAGGGGAGTGACTTATTCACTAGACTTAGCAGTGTAATGCATTACAAAGAATAGTACAAAATACTGAAGCAAGTAATCCAAAAATCAAAGCAGTTTTATTATGAGATAAAGATAATTACATCAGGCAAGAAAATAAAAACTGTATGGGGTATAGTGAAGACAGAGATAGGTGGGGCCGAAAAGGAACAGATAGCTCTAAAAATAAATGAGACATTGGTAATAAGTGCTAAAAAGTGTTGCAAACTTCTTAAACAAGTACTTTGTTTCTGTTATTGACAGCTTGGTGGGCGGGGAAGGGGTTGGGGTGGGGGAGGGGTCTCAGGTTTGGTGAACAGTTCAGTGGAGTATCTTGACATACTGGACCACAACATACTGTTGGAGAAGCTCCAAGTATATGGCATTAGAGGCACTGCACTAAAATGGTTCACTTTGTACTTGACGAACAGGAAACAAGGAATACAAATAAAACGTGAACTAAAGGAAAACACCTGGACGTGCTTCTTAGATGCAGAAGTTCTAAATAAAGGATTCCCTCAGGGATCCATTCTTGGGCCAATCCTCTTTCACCTTTATATAAATGATCTAGGCCTGAACATTGAGTCACAAACAAACACTTTTTTTTGTAGATGACAAAAGCATCTTAATTATAGGAAATACCCAAGTCACCTTCAAACAGCTGTTAATAAGACTACTGAACTGCTAAATAGATGGTTTGAGTGGAATGAACTTATGATAAACATGAAAGAAACAACGTTCCTAAATTTCTGTTTAAAAGGTGATCCATGCTGCACCAATGTGACAATAAACTGCAACAAAATTTCTTCTTCTCCAGAAACAAGGTTTTTAGGCTCATGGCTTCAAAATAACTTCAGATGGCACACACATAAAAACAAAATCAATGGAACACTAAAGAAAATATGTTACAGTCTGTGTTTACTCTCTGTCAAAGCAAGTTATAGCACTGTCTGAACTGCCTACTTTGCTCAATTCCACAGCATCCTACTGTACAGAATTATTTTCTGGGATGATACACAATCTAGTTCAGTCATCTAGTTAACTAAAAAAAGAACTGTAAGAGCCATGGAACATGCTCGACAAACAGATTCTTGCAAGCCCCTCTTTCAGAAGTCATCAATTCTCCCTCTTCCCTGTCTGTATCTATTAGAAATATCCATCCACACATATACAGACGTGTCTGTATATGTGTGGATGGATATGTGTGTGTGTGCGAGTGTATACCCGTCCTTTTTTCCCCATAAGGTAAGTCTTTCCGCTCCCGGGACTGGAATGACTCCTTACCCTCTCCCTTAAAACCCACATCCTTTAGTCTTTCCCTCTCCTTCCCTCTTTCCTGATGAGGCAACAGTTTGTTGCGAAAGCTTGAATTTTGTGTGTATGTTTGTGTTCGTTTGTGTGTCTGTCGACCTGCCAGCACTTTCATTTGGTAAGTCACATCATCTTTGTTTTTAGGTATATTTTTCCTTCATGGAATGTTTCCTTCTATTATAACCATATATATATATATATATATACACACACACAGGGTGGACCACTGATTGTGGATATATATACCGCTGTGTCTGTATATGTGCAGATGGATATATATCTCTGTGTGTGTGTGTGTGTGTGTGTGTGTGGGTGTGCGCGCGCGCGCGCGCTTGTATACCTGTCCTTTTTTCCACCTAAGGTAAGTCTTTCCGCTCCCGGGACTGGAATGACTCTTTATGCTCTCCCTTAAAACCCACATCCTTTCGTCTTTCCTTCTCCTTCCCTCTTTCCTGATGAAGCAACCTTGGGTTATGAAAGGTTGAAATTTGTGTGTGTTTGTGTGTTTTTTATTGTCTCTATCAACATACCAACGCTTTCGTTTGGTAAGTTACAGCATCTTTGTTTTTAGATATATTTTTCCCACGTGGAATATTTCCCTCTATTATATATAAACAAGAAAGTGCTGGTAGATAGACACAATAAAAAACACACACACAAATTTCAAGCTTTCGCAACCCATGGTTGCTTCATCAGGAAAGAGGGAAGGAGAGAAAAAGACGAAAGGATGTGTGTTTTAAGGGATAGGGTAAGGAGTCATTCCAATCCTAGGAGCGGAGAGACTTACCTTAGGGGGAAAAAAGGACAGGTATACGCGCGCGCGCAAACACACACACACACACACACACACACACACACACACACACACACACACACACACACACACACACATATCAATCCGTACATATACAGACACAGGCAGACATATGTAAAGGCAAAGAATTTGGGCAGAGATGTCGAGGCGGAAGTACAGAGGCAAAGGTGTTGTTGAGTGACAAGTGATATACGAGGGGTGGCAATTTAAAATTAGCGGAGGTTGAGGCCTGGTGGGTAACGGGAAGAGGGATATATTGAAGGGCAAGTTCCCATCTCCAATTGTTTTCATTCATTAATTTTATTTAAGTCAGATGCGATAACATGTGCTGTCAGGATCTTGAAAATGGAAAAATGCCGTGTTTCAAATCAGATCTTGTTTAAACTTGATATGAAGAATGTCTGTGTTAATGTATGACTTCTGATGTGAAAGTATACATTGATAACTGAAAGTTGGTGTGTTTCTCAATCAAGAACATGAAGATGTTGGAATATGATAAAGATGTGTTTTTAATTCTTTTAGCCTGTTGTCATCATATGATGATTGATTTGAGGACCGAGTTTCATTTCAAAATTTTGGAAGGTCATTAAATATTAATGTTCAGGAACCAATCAATATATTGAGAGTTGCCAGCAGAGATAGTAGGAAACTGGTGCAATTTGGGAAAAGACAAGGAGTTCTATGAATGTTTGATATGCACAAATCTATATCTTCATCTCTCTCAACTTCTGAACTTGCAGAAAGTTAATCTCAAGAGTCCTCTGAGTTAATTCAGTTTTCATTGTGGCAGTCCTCTGGAAAAGAACTCTGTTCATCCATATCTGCATCTACATGGATACTCTGCAAATCACACTTAAGTGCCTATTATTCCACTCTTGAAGAGTGCATGGAAAAAACAGACACCTATATCTTTCCGTGCAAGCTGTGATTTTCCTTATTTTATTATGATGATCATTTCTCTCCCTGTAGGTCAGCATTAACAAAATATTTTTGCATTCGGAGGAGAGTTGCTGGTTGAAATTTCATAACAAGATTCCACCACAATGAAAAATGCCTTTGCTTTAATGGTGCCCATCCCAAATCATGTTCATGACACACTCTCCCCTGTTTTGCGATAATATATTATGTGCTGTTCTTTGTTGAACTTTCTCTATTTACTCCATTAATCCTATCTGGTAAGGATCCCAGACTACGCAGCAGTACTCCAAAAGAAGATGGACAAGCATAGTGTAGGCAGTCTATTTAGTAGATGTGTTACATTTTTTAAGTGTTCTGCCAGTAAAACACAGTCTTTGGTTTATCTTCTCCACAGCATATTCTGTGTGTTCTTTCCTATTTATTTTGTTTGTAACTGTAATTTATAGGCATTTAGTTGAATTTATGGCCTTTAGATTAGAATGATTTACTGTGTAACCAAAGTTTAATGGATTCTTTTTCTTGTGGATGACCTCACACTATTCATTATTTAGGGTAAATTGCCAATTTTTGCATCATTCAGATATCTTTTCTAAATCTTCTTGCAATTTGTTTAGATTCCTGATGAGTTTACTAGACAATAAACGACAGCATCCTCTGCAATCAATGTTAAGGTCAAAATTTAGTAGTTTCCACATTTTATTGAAAGTGTGCACTACCATTTCAAATACTGGTGTTGCAACATATTTAAAGAAAGGGGCGTGGTGCCGTAGGGGGCAACATAACATATACAGTGCCACTGGGTTTGGTACTGGGCCAGCCAGCATTGTTTCTGACCTACACAAACAAAGGGCAGTTCAAAAACTGTAATGTTTCCTGATGACACAAGCATACTAATCAAGGGTTCAAACTCAACCCTAGCAGACACAGGTCAGATGATAGCTGAACAGATCTACAACTGGCTCACAGCCAACAGTTTTAAGTCTTAATCTCATAAAAACTTTTATTATTCTATTTCAAACATACAGTAATGACAATATAGCACCAGAAGTAGATATTAATAGATATACACTGAAAGAAGCACACTATGTAAAATTCTTTGGGGTCCAGTTTAATAACAAGTTAAAATGATATCAACTCATCTTTAAGCTAATCAAGAAGCTCAGTTAAGTCTGTTGTATTGTCAGAAGCAGAATCTATGTGCATATATTTGTGTTCTCCTCCTGGACCCTGGATCGATTTAAAAAAAAAAAAAAAAAAAAAAAAAAAAAAAAAAAAAATGGAACAGAAACAAAAGACCTTAAGAGTTTCAACCCAGTGGGGTTGATAACCCCCTAGCTCAAATAGTGGAGATATGGGCAAAAAAATGTTTTTCCCAACCCCCAGCATATAGGCTGCCCTAAGTGACAGCCATGTTGTGTGGGAACAGTATTGGTCTGCCATATCAACTACATGTCAGAGGCGAGAAAGGTTTTCTGGATCCCAAAATGTAAGCTGCCTTGCATCACAGACATGTTGTGTTGGATTAGTGTTGTCCTGCTTTATCAACCTGTTATTTATGAGCCTCTATGGAATGATATTTCAGGGGCTACACATGCAAATGAGTATGGCTGTGGACTGGTTTATATGGATACAGGAGAGGATATACAGAGCATGAGGAAGGAGAAAATGGAGAGAGAGAGAGAAGGAGGGGCAGATGGCTGAAGGAGGTGGAACATGTAGAGGGGTAGTGGGCAGTTGGAAAAAGAAGATGGGAAGGCAGAGATGGAAAGAGAGAGGGAGAGGAGGATATGGTTAGAGGATGAGAGGGAAGATAATGTGGTCAGAGAGTGGGGAGGAGGAGGTAGACAGATAGACATAAGAGGGTGAGGAGGATGGACAGAGAGCAGAGGAGGTGGACACAGAGGGGGAGGATGAGGCGTGTTCAACATTAGTGTCAAATGCATACAGGGATGAAAGCATGGGAAAGAAGCTAGTATAACATAAAGCTATGTATGTCTTGCAGCAGCATTATTAAGAATCTGAGAAGTCTTAGACTCACTTTCCAATACATTTAGCCCTAAAGGTCTTTGTTGCCAATTATGAAGATTAGTTTGAACTGGACAATGATGTACATAATCACAACAAGACACACAAAAATAATTTTCATGTAGACTTTGCCTCCTTTTCTAGGTTTTGGAATGGAGTTGTGTAGGAATATACTGCACAACAAAATTAAAGCAGCACTTTTTTGAAACTCGGTCATTTTCTTCCATTCCAATGCAGAAGTTTGAAATTTGGCTTGAAGGTACCCACTACCTTCGTCTGCTTGGCGAATGGTCCTTCTGAGATCCCCCAGTTCAGCAACATGTGCACCTTTGTTGGGCACCTTAAAAATGTCTCTGTACAGAGGCACCCATCCACTGATTCATATCTGCTGGTGGAATAGGCGACCCTTTCAACACTAGTGCATGCTGGCTGCATGCAAAATCTGAGGGATGAGACGAACAGATGCAGGTATGTTTCCAGATTCACTAACAGCAAGTAAAGCCATTACTTAAGAAAGGGAGCAGAGGTGAATTATGAAATGATAATGAAGAATAGAACTGTAAGTTAAATGGCAAAATTTGAAAGACTACAGTGGTCATAATATGGTTTCAGAGAAGGGAAGTCAACTATAAGACTTAACTAAAATATTCTGAGTTAGTTTGAGAGGCAACAGAAGACTTGCGGATCTTTATGGACCTGTTTAAGGTATATGAGTGTGTTAATAATTCCAAGCCAATGCAGAAACTATATCAGTACAGGCATGAGGGAACTACTATGACGTTACAAAATTGTATTTTATGACTAGGAAATAACAAAGAATTCAGACATACTAATGAGGGAAATACAATCCTGGAAATTGAAATAAGAACACCGTGAATTCATTGTCCCAGGAAGGGGAAACTTTATTGACACATTCCTGGTGTCAGATACATCACATGATCACACTGACAGAACCACAGGCACATAGACACAGGCAACAGAGCATGCACAATGTCGGCACTAGTACAGTGTATATCCACCTTTCGCAGCAATGCAGGCTGCTATTCTCCCATGGAGACGATCGTAGAGATGCTGGATGTAGTCCTGTGGAACGGCTTGCCATGCCATTTCCACCTGGCGCCTCAGTTGGACCAGCGTTCGTGCTGGACGTGCAGACCGCGAGAGACGACGCTTCATCCAGTCCCAAACATGCTCAATGGGGGACAGATCCGGAGATCTTGCTGGCCAGGGTAGTTGACTTACACCTTCTAGAGCACGTTGGGTGGCACGGGATACATGCGGACGTGCATTGTCCTGTTGGAACAGCAAGTTCCCTTGCCAGTCTAGGAATGGTAGAACAATGGGTTCGATGACTGTTTGGATGTACCGTGCACTATTCAGTGTCCCCTCGACGATCACCAGTGGTGTACGGCCAGTGTAGGAGATCGCTCCCCACACCATGATGCCGGGTGTTGGCCCTGTGTGCCTCGGTCGTATGCAGTCCTGATTGTGGCGCTCACCTGCACGGCGCCAAACACGCATACGACCATCATTGGCACCAAGGCAGAAGCGACTCTCATCGCTGAAGACGACACGTCTCCATTCGTCCCTCCATTCACGCCTGTCGCGACACCACTGGAGGCGGGCTGCACGATGTTGGGGCGTGAGCGGAAGACGGCCTAACGGTGTGCGGGACCGTAGCCCAGCTTCATGGAGACGGTTGCGAATGGTCCTCGCCGATACCCCAGGAGCAACAGTGTCCCTAATTTGCTGGGAAGTGGCGGTGCGGTCCCTACGGCACTGCGTAGGATCCTACGGTCTTGGCGTGCATCCGCGCATTGCTGCGGTCCGGTCCCAGGTCGACGGGCACGTGCACCTTCCGCCAACCACTGGCGACAACATCGATGTACTGTGGAGACCTCACGCCCCACGTGTTGAGCAATTCGGCGGTACGTCCACCCGGCCTCCCGCATGCCCACTATACGCCCTCGCTCAAAGTCCGTCAACTGCACATACAGTTCACGTCCACGCTGTCGCGGCATGCTACCAGTGTTAAAAACTGCGATGGAGCTCCGTATGCCACGGCAAACTGGCTGACACTGACGGTGGCGAGGCACAAATGCTGCGCAGCTAGCGCCATTCGACAGCCAACACCGCGGTTCCTGGTGTGTCCGCTGTGCCGTGCGTGTGATCATTGCTTGTACAGCCCTCTCGCAGTGTCCGGAGCAAGTATGGTGGGTCTGACACACCGGTGTCAATGTGTTCTTTTTTCCATTTCCGGGAGTGTATAATGAATTACAGATTGGAGTTATTAAGAGTCAGACATGATGTGTCACAGGGTTCTGTACTCAGATCAATAACATTTATTCTCTGTGTATATGATTTACCAGAGAATATGAGTCAGAAATAATGTATACTGATGATGCAGCATTTATTTGTGTAACTGAGACAAAGAAGGAGCTTGGAGTGGAAGCAGTGCTCAGAACCCTCAGTAAATGTAGTCCATCAGCAAAGGAAGTGGTTTACAAAACCCTTGTGTGGCCAATACTTGAATATTTCTCCTCAGTTTCTCCATACCAGACAGGACTGATAGAGGAAACAGAGAAGATCCAAGGAAGAGCAACAAGTTTATTTACAGGTTCATTTAGTAAGCACGAAAATGTCTCACAGGTGCTGAGCCACTTCCAGGGCAGACACGGCCGGAGAGACCTTCTGCCTCATGGTGTGGTTCACTGTTTAAGTTCTGAGAGTATATTTTCCTAGAAGAGTCAGCCAACATTGCTTCCTCCTAAGTATACCTCATGAGAAGAGCTCACAGAGAGGCTTACCAGCAATCATTCCTCTGAATAACCATTTATGACTGGAACAGTAAGAGGGAGAAGTATTGGAACAGGAAGAGGGGGGAGTGAATAGATGTAGATACTGCAGAGTGAAAACATAACTTAGACAAAATAGTCTTTTTTAAATCAGTCTAAAACAATGTACGTAAGATCAAAGAGAGTGAAATGTGTAATGTAAACATTAAAACAGAGAGGTAGTTAAAGAAGTAAGGAACACAAAATATTATGAGGTATTATAGATAAAAATTTGACATGAGTGGAGGACAAGGAGAAATACATAGATTATCCTGAAAGAAATTCTTAGTCTCTCATATGCCGGCCGCGGTGGCTGAGCGGTTCTAGGCGCTCAGTCCAGAACTGCGCGACTGCTACGGTTGCAGGTTCGAATCCTGCCTTGGGCATGGATGTGTGTGATGTCCTTAGGTTAGTTAGGTTTAAGTAGTTCTAAGTTCGAGGGAACTGATGACCACAGCTGTTAAGTCCCATAGTGCTCAGAGCCATTTGAACCATCTTAGTCTCTCCATAATGCCAGGATCAACTCGTCTTGTTTACATAATTCCATTAAATGACACAGCTGAATAAAAATGCGCTTTATAATTTGTATATGCACTCCACAGAGATGACATAACACTGAATCTCTTAAATTTGGGACAAAACTAGACATACGAGCCTGGCTGCCACTGGTCCTTGTACATGTTTTAATATTTGAAATATGAATACACTCACTATTTAAAACAGTAGTTTTAATTTTTATAATTCAAACTTACAGATTTTGTATTTACAATTTGTTACAATCATTTCACAATAATAAACATGCTGAATGATTACAGTTTTCATTACCAAAACACATAAAATACTATTTCATAATAAGATTTGATTTACAAATGTCAATAACATTTAAATACAGGTTTGGTTTTGATATTAACATGAATCCTGGATCTTTAGATACATGTGAACCATTATTACTATCAGATTTCTGTATACAAGTTTTGTAAATACAAATTTCAAAATTTATTATATTTGTTACATACATTTTCAGAATTAAACTGCATTTCATCATAATTTTGCTATATTACTTTATTCTTTAGTTCCAGGTACCTCAGTTTCATTAATGCAGTCAAGTAATGTCAATAGAATGTATGCTCAGTCAATACCAGCTGCTCTGTGTCACCCTCTTCATTTTGTATTGTCCAATTCTGTTATCAGATTTTTTAGCAACCTACATAACTTAATTTAGGAAATAAAAAAACTAAACTTTTCAAAAACTACTCAACAGTGTCTCCTCTCTCTCTCTCTCTCTCTCTCTCTCTCACACGCAAGCGCGCGCGCGCACACACACACACACACACACACACACACACACACACACACAAGCTGCTACATTGTAACAGAAAATGTGTAATAACCTTTAATATACCTTTAAGTGTAATTGTGATATCTTTTATTGTATTTACATTTTAATTAAGTCATGATGTAATGTAACACAGTACATGCAGTGGGAACAAAGATGTTACATCTTGTCTTGGTCTGTGCTGGTATAAAATTGTATGATCCACGAAATACTATCAGCTGAAAATTATGAGCTAGAGCCCATAGGCAAAGAATAAATAAATAAATACATCTCATCAAGTACCCTAGCTTGACACTTAATTTTTTTAACCTCAAAATGTTTCCCTTGAAGTTTAACATATGTAGCAAGTTACCTCCATCAAATAGTCTTCCAGTTACACTTCTTTCTCTATTACTTTCTCAGTCACTCATTCTATTTCCTTTCTCCCTCTCTCAATTACTTATGTTTTATCACATTTCTTTTTGTCTACCTCTCATCCTTTCATGATCATTGCTGCCAGTATCCACCAGCTTGTAATTTCGGTTTTCATGTGTTAATATAAACCTTTTTTTTTCCTGCTACATCTGCAACTCTTTTCACTATTTATGTAACCATTGTTTGAAAATCTTTGATTCCTTTAGCCCGTATTACAAAGGCTCGTGCTACTCTGCTTGACCAAGTTTGTGTCAGTGTGGATAGGTACCCAAGACAGAGGTTAATACAAGGTATCGTGATCATCTGGCACAGCTACTTGCAGTGCCTCTCAGCTGCCCTTCGTCTCAGGATGAATTTGTTGTATATAAGAGAAACTTCTTCAAGTGAAATATGGAATATTTTTGGCTATTGATTTCTAATGAATCATGGGGAATTTTTTGGTAAATCTAATACAAGTGACAAGTTCTACCATTTCACAACAAAACTCAGTGAATATTTTCAAACAGGTTTTCCAAAAAAATAAAAAAAAATAAAAGTAAATCAAGTGCAAAAATACAAACAAACCAAAGAACTGGATTACAGCAGGAATCAGAGTTCCCTGTAACAGGAAGAGGGCTTTATTTAAACTTTCAAGAGAAAACAATGATCCACAGTTTCTAAATTATTTAAAAAATTATAAATTAGTTGTGAAGCAGGTCTTAAAAGAGCCAAAGTTCAGAGAAAATGACACTTATATCAGGGAATAATCAAACAAAATGAAGATATTATGGAAAGCTTTGCAACAACTTGCTGGAAGAAGGAAATTCAAAACAATATTGATCTATCCCATGATGGCAGTCTTGTTAATGTCTATTAGTTGGTTTCAGATCTGTTCACTTTGTACTTTGCCACAATTACAAAGGATGTAGTGACTAAAAAACTGGAAACTAACGTTTGAAAAACATCCAGGAACTTGTAAATCTTGAAGTTAACAAAAGGACCACGTTTTTTTATCCTGTTGTCAAGTTGAGCTGCTAAAAATCATACATTCACTAAATAATAGTCATTCAAGAGAGCACTGATGGGGGCAGACCCACGGTCAGCAGGCATCATTGAGCAGATGATTTGTGTGCGGATGCACTTAACCATTTGTGTCATGGTCGGCTGCCAAGCAGGACACAGCTGCACTGTTTCTCAGTGGTAGCCCAATGTGACAAAAGTGACCAGCAGTGCTGTGCCCAGCTGCTAAGAACACAGTTGGACTGGCCCACAGCACTCGTACTGTATAGACGATACAGTGCCAAATGTTGAAGAGGTCGGAGGGGGTGGCCACCACGCCAAACAAGCAAAGGCTTGACAGTTGTGTATAATGTTCAGGAAAATGAAACCTTCAGTGATGAGTCATACTGTTGGCCTAACTCCTTGGTGCACCAGGTTGAGTAATTGTTCAAAAATTGTGCAGTGTGTGGATGTGGGAAGTAGAGGCAAAATTTTGTTCTGAGACATATTGCAAAGTATTTGGACATTAGTCCCAAGGATTATCTGCTGTTCTATGTGGATATTGGTGGAACCATTGTTAAGTAAGTCCGTAATGGTCATTTCATGGCTCTGCTCTTCCACTAGTTCATCCTAATCTAGTAGTAGAGAAGTAACATTGATCCTTGACATGTAGCGTGTGACTCTCTTGTCAGCACTATGTAGACATCTGTCCTACATTGTGCAGTGAGGTCGAGGAGACAGAAGTGTCTGTCTGGGCTTGTGAGCTATATAGATAACAACGCCTCTTCCTTCAGTATCTTCTCTAAAATGTCTGACTGTTTCGTAGACTATGAGTAATTCAAAATGGAATGCAGACCATTTTGACTGAGAGGTCTTGACTTTTTTTGTGAAGAAGGGAAGGGGTTGTGCTTTACCTGCCGCAACTTGTAAGACCTCTCCAGTGGCTGAACTACTAGTTCCAGTTGTGACAGTGAGCTGTGAAACGGGCACTGGGTGGGCCAAAGTGGTCGCTTATGCGAGGCAGCCTTTGGCTAGGGTGAATGCTTCTTGAATTTTCTCACTCCATGATAATGAATACCTTGCTCATTCGGTCCAATAAGAGCATCAGTGAGGGGTACTTGTATCACGTCCACAACGCCTAGAAGTGTCGTGGGTCATGGTAAATCAGCGGAGGTGGTAACTGCTTAATGAGTTCTGTTAGTTTAAAGGTGGGTTTCATCCCTATGGCATTTAGTAGATGTGTGAAAAAGGTCGCTTCTGCTTTCTGCAATTGTGATTTATACTCGATTACGACTATATTTCCGTCCTGCAGGACAGAGAGAACTAGTTCAAGATCCCGTTCATGATTGTGCCAGGTGGCAGAAATATTGCGATATCGTACAGAAAAGCTAACAAAGGTCAAATTTGAAGAGAAATGCGTCAATGAACTGCTGCCAAATTTGAGCTGCAGGCATGTGCAGGAACTCAAAATGTCCCAACCATGTGATTATTACGATCTTAGAGGCGTCGTTCTGGATTATAGGTATTTCGAGGTAAGTTTTTCTGCAGTCAGTGACGCTGAAAGTAGTGATAGCTGCTAGAGAGTGTGCAAAGTTCTGAATATTTGGAATTGGATAACTGTCGTGTATTGTTCGAGCGTTGACTATGTAATCACCACAGAGTCTCTCAGAACCGTCCGTTTTCGGAACAAGTTTTGTTTGGAGGGGGGGGGGGGGAGGGGGGGGGGAGAGGCATGAGCTGTCCAAAGGATGGAATATCCTTGACTGTAACAGTTCATTGATGCTACTTTTGTGACTCGTAAATGTACCAGTGTTAGTTGGCGTGCTGTACAGTGGACTGGCAGACTGGGACTCGAGAGAATTTCGTGCACCGTACCATTTTGGATGGCACATTGTTTACCTTTCACTCATGAGTGAATGGGTGGGGGGATGGTACACTCATTCGATGTGCTGAGAACTCAGGCAGAATGCACCGTACAGACCTGCTTGGACACGGTCTGCTTGGGGTCGGTGACTGTGCAGCTGTGAGTCGTAACAGCACTGAAGCATTGTCAGCCAGGTGGAGGCAGTGTTGACATTGGCTGTGTGATGTGTGAGCAAAAAGGCTTTCACATTGCTCGTGCACAAGTGCAGTGGTCACATCATATGTATGTGTTGTTGTGAAAATGCGATGCCGATGTGGAGTGCATCCGAGGTAAAGCTAGTGTGTCATCATTAGATTCTCCATCGCCATAATATACTCCTTTGGTGCATTAGAGTATGTGTCATCGTCGTGCTGATGCCCAGAGGAGACGTCAAGGCAGAGAGCCCTGCGGTGAGTTGTCCCTGTCATGATGCAGTAGTGCTGCATTTTTTAAATCCGGTAAAGGGGAAAGTGCCATAGGAGGTCCATTCCTACCACTGGTTCTCTCACGTCTGTACTGAAGGAAGTCCACGGAAACTGTTGATGACAGCTTATTTTTCAGGTACATTTAGTGGCTCCACGCACGGTGATATGTGAGTCATTTGTGGCATGGAGCTACAGGGCTCTTGTATAAGATAGTGTTGTGTTTGTGTCTTTACTACCATACTGATGTCTGACCCCGTATCGATGAGGAAGTATTTACATGTGCTTCAGTCAAATGTATAGAGTTTTCCACTCAACAGTGGTAGTGGCGTGGAGGATGTCTGACCCACACACTGTGGGCATAGGCAGCACGACATTTTGGCTGGTGCATTTACTGTGGCATGCGTTTGGAGTTTAGGTAGCTGCGAGGAAGCTGGCAGTTACGTGCGGCATCGCCAAACCGGGCATGATACCAACAGTTCGCTGATCTTAAAGGCGGTGGGAGTGCTCAGTGCATTGTTGCTCGCTCGAAATGGTGGTGGTGTGCATGTTGCACATGTCGGTGTCCTGGCTGGCGGCTTTGACGTCACTGTCTTGCGGTTTCGACAAGGGTCAGAGCGATTTGGCACACATGGAGTTCAATTGACGTCCAGCGCTGTATGGCGTGTTATTGTCCACAGCACTGATGTATTGCCTATGCTATAGTACAGTGAACTTTCTGTCCACCAGGTATAGCTTCTTCTCTAGAAGCTCTGCCTCCTGAGCAGTCATGGTGAGTTGTAGCTACAGCGGAGGTCTGACAATCCATAGAGTCCATAATGCCACATCCGGCATGAGGTTCACCGAGTAGTGGCTATAGCTGGTAGAGCGGTGTCTTGTCGACAAGTTGTAGATCGTAGATTCCCTGTTTCAGTTGTTGTTCTGGTGTGTGTGACAAGTGATGCAGCAAGGCGGACTTTGCCGCTTCATACTTGTTTAGTTTGGGTGGCATGAGAATGACATCCCCAATACTATCAGCATTGCTAAGTGGAAAATTAATGTCACAAATAGAGAGTTATCATCCAAAATTCCTAATGAAGTAAACACACAATTTACTGTCGCTAACCAAAGTGCCGGTTCTTCTGGCGGGAATGGCGGCAGTGTGTGTTGCGTGACGAGTCTCTGAAGTATGACCTAGCTGTGGTTCCACTGATGCTATCATGCAAAATGGTGTAATCGACGAAGTGTCACGGAGCATTCACAGCGCAATTGAGAATCCGGTAATTGCATCTGGGTAGTGCTGGCCTGTTGCACCATACGTGGTGGTCATATTGCCTAATAGCGTTCGTGACATTGCTGCCGTGGTTGGCATGGGAGTCATATTGTTCTTCATATTTAGTCTGACCTGTCCGCTGAACCATGAACTGGTGATGCTGAATCTTGTACGAAGTCCTACAGTAGATTGTTGATGGTGATCATCATTGTGGGAAGCCAGAGTTGCATCGTTTTGAGAACAACGCCCATAGTTGTATTTAGTTCATATCTGAGAACTCATCAACAGTTATTACTCTGATGATGCACATGACTCATGTCAATGCTTGAGGTGCGGTCTTACGGGGCTGATGGTATGATGTAACTGATGCAAGATGGCTCCATTGTTACTGCGTATTATGACGATACTGAACAAAATGCCCCTCTGTCACGTTATGTGATTGTTGCAGGTTGCCAACTTGCTAACATTCGCTGTTAGCTGCAGATATCATGCCAATAAGAGATGACACGTTGGTACGACACGCCTTTATTGTTCATAATCTGACGTACAAGACATCGACATGGTGCAAGATTGTAGACTCCTAGGAAATGATAAGTTATAGACCTGCAGTATTATTATCTGGATTTTCAGAAATTTTGAACAACTCTTTCTGGCTCGCCTAAATTTTTTTTTTTCATTCACAATAATATATTGTCAGTATGTCAACGTGGTTTCAGAACACAGCATTCCACTTAGACTGCTACTTTTCACCTTGTCAATCTTATCTTAAATGCAACTGACAAACTCTCCAAAATCCCAGGTGTTTTCTCAGATTTGATGAAAGCTTTTGATAGTGTAGATCATTCAGTTCTCCTAAACAAACTTAACTAATATGGTGTGCGAAGTGTGCCAAGTGAGTGACTGACATCTTACATAAGTATCGATCTCGTATTACAGAGGTCAAACGCAAGCACGGTAGTACTTGAATCTCAATGTAGACAAGTGTAATGTGCTGCGAATACATAGAAATATAGATCTCTTATCATTTAGCTACAAAATAGCAGGTCAGCAAATGGAAGCAGTTAATTCCATAAATTATCTGGGAGTACGCATTAGGAGTGATTTAAAATGGAATGATCATATAAAGTTGATTGTCGGTAAAGCAGATGCCAGACTGAGATTAATTGGAAGAATCCTAAGGAAATGCAATCCGAAAACAAAGGAAGTAGGTTACAGTACGCTTGTTCGCTCACTGCTAGAATGCTGCTCAGCAGTGTGGGATCCGTGCCAGAAGGGGTTGATAGAAGAGGTATAGAGGATCCAACGGAGAGCAGCGCACTTCGTTACAGGATCATATAGTAATCGCGAAAGCATTACGGAGATGATAGATAAACTCCAGTGGAAGACTCTGCAGGAGAGATGCTCAGTAGCTCGGTACGGGCTTTTGTTAAAGTTTTGAGAACATACCTTCACCGAAGAGTCAAGCAGTACGAGGTGCATTCAAGTTGTAAGGCCTCCGATTTTTTTTCTCCGGACTGCAAAGAGATAGAAACATGTGCATTGTTTTAAAATGAGGCCGCGTTCATTTTCAATACATCCCAGAGATGGCAGCACCGTACGGCAGATGGAATTTTACTGCCAGCGGCGAGAATGAGAACTGTTTTAAATAGTTTAAAGGGCGACGTTTTCCTTACTTGAACAGCGTGCAATCATTCGTTTTCTGAATTTGCATGGTGTGAAACCAATTGAAATTCAATTATCAGTTGAAGGAGACATGTGGTGATGGAGTTATTGATGTGTCGAAAGTGCGTTCGTGGGTGCGACAGTTTAATGAAGGCAGAACATCGTGTGACAACAAACCGAAACAACCTCGGGCTCGCACAAGCCGGTCTGACGACATGATTGAGAAAGTGGAGAGAATTGTTTTGGGGGATCACCGAATGACTATTGAACAGTTCGCCTCCAGAGTTGGCATTTCTATGGGTTCTGTGCACACAATCCTGCATGACGACCTGAAAATGCGAAAAGTGTCATCGAGGTGGGTGCCATGAATTCTGATGGACGACCACACGGCTGCCCGTGTGGCATGTTGCCAAGCAATGTCGACGCGCAACGACAACATGAATGGGACTTTCTTTTCGTCGGTTGTGACAATGGATTAGACGTGGATGCCATTTTTCAATTCAGAAACAAAGCGCCAGTCAGCTCAATGGAAGCACACAGATTCACCACCACCAAAAAAATTTCGGGTAAGCGCCAGTGCTGAAAAAATGATGGTGTCCATGTTCTGGGACAGCGAGGGCGTAATCCTTACCCATTGCGTTCCAAAGGGCACTACGGTAACAGGTGCATCCTACGAAAATGTTTTGAAGAACAAATTCCTTCCTGCACTGCAACAGAAACGTCCGGGAAGGGCTGCGCGTGTGTTGTTTCACCAAGACAACGCACCCGCACATCGAGCTAACGTTACGCAACAGTTTCTTCGTGATAACAACTTTGAAGTGATTCCTCATGCTCCCTACTCACCTGACCTGGCTCCTAGTGACTTTTGGCTTTTTCCAACAATGAAAGACACTCTCCGTGGCCGCACATTCACCAGCCGTGCTGCTATTGCCTCAGCGATTTTCCAGTGGTCAAAACAGACTCTTAAAGAAGCCTTCCCCGCTGCCGTGGAATCATGGTGTCAGCGTTGTGAAAAATGTGTACGTCTGCAGGGCGATTACGTCGAGAAGTAACGCCAGTTTCATCGATTTCAGGTGAGTAGTTAATTAGAAAAAAAATCGGAGGCCTTAGAACTTGAATGCACCTCGTATATTGCTCCCTCCTACGTGTATCTCGCGAAGAGACCATGATGATAAAATCAGAGAGATTAGAGCCCACACAGAAGCATACCGACAATCCTTCTTTCCACGAACAATACGAGACTGCAATAGAAGGGAGAACCGATAGAGGTGCTCCGGGTACCCTCCGCCACACACCGTCAGGTGGCTTGCGGAGTATGGATGTTGGTGTAGATGTAGTACTACACAAAACTATCTTTCAGAGAAATCCTTACTAGAGCACTGCATCCGCTTGGCGAATCTGCGTGAGTAGCGTTCGTCTGCAACTCTATAGTGATGCACGGGGATGGCAGTTCATGCAATCGGTTACCAGGCGACGCTCGCTCACGTAGTGATAACGCAAGATTCGCGTGCCCGTGACATGCGGGTACGTAAACATTTGCAGTCTACACAGATTTCCGATACAACGTAGAGACGCTAATGGGCTCGGCAAGCGTTCACATGCATTTTGAATTAGAATTTCTTTTTAACTGTCGAGTTTCCATGTGTTTTATGGATAAGGAGTGTACTGTATACCTAAGATTCACGAATGTTACCACAGTATAACGAAAATTAAAGTGATAATCGAATATTGAAAGTTATTGACGGTCCTTGTTCCAGTCGTGGAACTGTATATTCCGTGAAATAATAGCTGATGAATTAATGCTCGCTTTCAGTCAGCTGCTAAAATCGCACTTACATTTAGACCTACTTTGAACAGAACAAATTAAAAAGATATACGCTGAGGAGCGTGACAATAGGCTTTCATCAGTAAATCGAGCAAATGGACTGGGAGGATTCATTACATTTGATAATATGAACAGAACGAGAAAGGAAGCGTAAGGTGTAGTGGTGAAAATAGATGGGTATAATTAGAGTAGATTTCTATCCGGATGTTAAGTCAAACGAGTAGATCATTCAAGCAAATTTATTCGCCAATATGTTATCTATAAATTAAATAACGAATAACATATAATGCCTCCGTATTTTCTTTGTTTACTTCTTGTACAAAATTAATATTTGCAATTTCTGTTCGATAGATAACTTATTAATGATTTGTCCAGAAATATGCTTTTATGGCTCAGTGGCTTAGGTTCCATACTACAAGGCTTAGGATTAGGGTTGGAGCCCCAGTTGGTCTTACGGTTTTCTGCGTTCTTATCACTTCCTTCACATATAGCAATAACAGTAATGCCAAGTTGGGTTGGGTTGTTTTGGGGAAGGAGACCAGACAGCGAGGTCATCGGTCTCATCGGATTGAGGAAGGAAGTCGGCCGTGCCCTTTCAGAGGAACCATCCAGGCATTTGCCTGGAGCGATTTAGGGAAATCACGGAAAACCTAAATCAGGATGGCCGGACGCGGAATTGAACCGTCGTCCTCCCGAATGCGAGTCCAGTGTCTAACCACTGCGCCACCTCGCTCGGTAATGCCAAGTGTAGCTGCATCGTATCACTCAGCACCTGTTGAAATGTAGGTCCCGTTCTATCTGGCACCCCACCATGCCTAGTAAAGTTCTGCAGTACTTAAACATCCTTCAAGTTGAGCACAGCTTTACTTAGTTTAAAGCGTAACAAATAAAACATAAGAATGTTTACAGGCGGACTGCCTCAGCAGTTTTGGCTGTAACGCACTCTGCAGCCGCAACGCTGAGCAGTCAATTTAGTCAGCGAGCTGACGGTCAATCGTTTCAGATCACCCGAGCGAGATGGATGTGGAATATGTTATGCCTCTTTTTGTCATAAGAAACGTACTTTACTATAACTATAAAAAATCATTTTTCTGTCGTTTTACTGGCTTTATGCGTTACCGATTATAAGTTTAATTGAATATTGTAGGAGCATACGGAAAATGTAGTGACTCATCTATTTCTGTGCAATTAATTTTGCATGAAAATTCCGTTAGTAAAAATTTACTAATATCGGAGGAAAGCGTCATTGTCGGACACGAGGCTTTCGGTATACTTGAATATTTTGTGCGTCCCTATGGAGGAAGAAATTTAACAAACAATAAAAGAACCTTTAAAAACCGGCTGTCTCGGACTTGGCGGTTTATGTGATAAATTTTTGGCACTTTGGCAAATAAACAGAGAACGGAGAATTTTTCATCGCCGAGTGGGTGTTCGAGTCGAATTTGCAATTGGCGCAATAAATGCGTGTTGTGTTTTACAAAATAATTGCCAGAAAGAGATGGCAATAAATCTGCAGACAAATTGTACGTCCCTCCAGGACTGGAAATTGCCCCAGGTCCTACAAGCTGTCGAAAGTACTCATGGAATTTGTTCCAGGATGGGGGCAATGTCTGGCTGTTTCGACAAGTGAACAAACTGAAGACAGCCACATACGTTCTCCACCAGACAGCCTGCATAAAAAAGGCAGTTGAGCCACGAAATCACAGCGGCCCAGTTGCGCGGACTACAATGCACGTCATTTTTTATTTTTATTAAAAATGAAACTCCTCCAGCTGTACATAAGATTTCATATTTATTTGGTTACTAGTTTCAACGTTGCGTCAACGCCATCTTCAGGCCCGTACACTTTGATGATATCAAGGCAAGGCGGGCTTGGCTGTTATTTACATATACACGAGACATCAGTGTTTCCAAAACATGTGGCAGGTGTTCCTCGTGAAATTGGTAATGTCAGTAGTGAGTCAGTTCAAGCTGTTGTTAATAGTGAATTAGCACTAGTGGTGCTATGGCAAGATATAAGTGTAACATTGAGAGCATTTAACGACACCTGCGTGGGTGAGTCGCTACGCAGACATCTCTCGCTTGGCAGTTAGGCCTGTGCTGGATCGGCAGGTACGCGTGGTGGCTGGGTAAGCATGTACACAGCCGGAGGCGACTTGCGTGTCCCTGTTAGGATCGCTAGGAAAAATGCACACTGTGCTATTCTGGGGAGCACTGGAACAGATTTCTATAGTGCGACCTGTGACGTCAGTATCCACAGGTAGAGAGGTCTTGTACCAGCAATGGTAAACACGCGCGACAGCCCAGAGGGTGACTTGCCTCTTATTTACGTAGACATGTGACAGTATAACACTCGAAGAACTCTTAACTGTAGACACGACTTTCAGCTGCCGTCGGCAGCGGCGCAAGAGCAAATGCCTAGCGCTCCTGTGCTGGCTTGCATCCGGCAGTGGCTTGTGACTGCGTCTGCTCGTGCGCGCGTTGGAACAATTCACTGTACGTCCAATTGACGATAGTTGGAAAGCGTTTCTTTACGTGCAGTGAGTGTTTGCGCACTGCTTTATTTTCGACTGTTTAAGCGTTGTGAGCCGGCCGCGGTGGCCGTGCGGTTCTGGCACTGCAGTCCGGAACCGCGGGACTGCTACGGTCGCAGGTTCGAATCCTGCCTCGGGCATGGGTGTGTGTGATGTCCTTAGGTTAGTTAGGTTTAAGTAGTTCTAATTTCTAGGGGACTTATGACCTAAGATGTTGAGTCCCATAGTGCTCAGAGCCATTTGAAGCATTGTGAGCGTGTTTGCAGAGCCTTTTACATGCATTATTTCCGTGACCTACGTATAGTTTGCATGTCTGTATGGTGTGTACTGCATTATTTCGGTAATTTGCGAATTGTTTGCGTCTCTGCACATCAGTGTACTGCGTTATTTACGAGTAGCTTGCATGTATGTACACTATTTACTGTGACCTGAAGCATGTTAGGGTGAGTGTTTTGTATCAGCATAATAAATATACTATGTCTTATCTGTCCCTAAATAAATTTTCCAAAATAAATAAAGTGCACTCCTTCCTCTCTCCAGCAGCCCAGAACAGCCTGAATCCTTTTCCCACAATTTTTCCCCCTCGCCATACCACCATCTTGGGTTACATCACAGGAGGGATGATGGCACCCTCTGTTCTACTACTGTGTACTACGTCAGTTGGACTCCAGAAGCTGGATGGAGCTACTGCCTCAAACTGTTTAAATAAAGACTGAAAATAAAGACTTATGTGCGTCCTATCCAGCACAGACTGAGTCCTTTCCCCACCAACTCTTACGAAGAGGTGGCGGTCGGATGACTTAGGTTAGTGGAGGTAGCCCAAGTGACCTATATTCCCGCCATTTTCTTAGGTTCGTGGAAGTAGCGGTGGTGTGACTTCCTGCCATTTTCTGGGAGAGGGGAAGGGAGGGGGAGGGGAGGGTGTTAGGTTAGTGGAGCTAGCCCAGTTGACCTATTTTTTTCCGCCAAAATTTGAACTTCTCGCCATGACGTCATTGTGACGTTGCCATAACTATCGCCGCCATCTTGGATCGGCCATCTTGAATAAATTTGGCAACAATGGAGAGTGGGGTGGCGCCGCCCTTGTTCTACTACTACTATCTGCCCATCTGTGCCATTGTATTACGCCCTGATCATTCTCATCTCAGTGCTGTGGCAGTATAGAGGTGCCGTTCATAAATGATACCACCAGGGACTGAGTTAATAACACCATGGACCGACTGTGAAGTGCTGCATAGAAAATTAGCACAATGTTCAGCATGGTGAGCGTATTGTTATCTCAGTATGTCTCTGTCTTAAGCATAATGCAAGTTGTAAAGCTCTTCAACATGGATGCTCTTTGCTTTTACTGATGAAAAATCAGCAGTGGTTGTACTGTAAACATTATGATTAGATACTTGTCATTCTTTCAGTATCTACAGGCTTAATGACAGTTTTGCTTAAGGATGACTTACTCCAGACAGTCCTTGTGTTGATGACAACTGCTTCTCCCATCACGTTAGCAGCAGCTCGAATCGAAAAATAGTTTGCGTGATGTTAGAAGGCGGCCCTATTTATAGCCGTTCTGCGCATCCCCCACCATCAACTGCTAGCAGCTAATACGATTCATTCTTTCTCCGAGAGGATAGCCGCGAGTTACAGGCTATTACATCACTACGCATATTCGCTGGAGTCAACCACTCGAGACGCTCCAGACATGTGGATCGCAATTGGGCAATTAGCTTTTCAGTTTTCAATGTTTCAATAATTGCTTCAATAATTGTTACAGTTTCTGATTTATGATGTTTAATCTGCAGTCAGAGCACCTGAGTATTATTAGTAACTACCCTGTAGTTCAGTAATGGGAATAAAATCCACTGACATATATTTTTGGTATTCAGACCCTCATTCGCCGTGTCTTTCACACACAAGAGGTGCTCGTTTCTGCACCAGGTTTCACATTACCTGGTGAAACAAACTCTTGCTGCTGGTAGTGCAGCTGAAACTTGACAACAACCTAAAGCCGTCGGCACACGGACCGTGTTGTCGAACGTTAACGTTGAGCGTGCCAAGTTCAACGTGCTGCTGAACGCTCAGGAACGATGCGACTTGTGCATACGGTACGTGGGCCCCGACGTGGTATACGCGACCGCAACGCACTCCAGCGGCAGTTGAGGAATGTTTCTAGTTCGTAAATCACACTGTTTACTCAACGGGCGCGCGTAAAATTCCCACGTTAGCTCTATTAAAACGCATATTTCTTCCATCGTCCACGAAAAGGAAAGTACCATGTCCAATCAATACGGACACAGGCTTATAAAAGTTCCATTACAAACAGTGCGTTACAAATTTCGAATACTTCTCCGCATAAGGTAAACAATATTTCATCATTCCCACATTTTAGTAAAACCTGAAGGTCAGTCTTACTTGATCACTGTTCCTACCCAGTAGCAGAATCTTTGCAACATGTGAATTACGAAGCGTAAAAGAAAAAGGAGCAAAATATCGTTATACAAGTAGCGCAAGGTGTCCTGTAGATAAAGCCAAACAAACAGTTACTCCTCAAAAAAAGGTGAACTTATATTTACATAACATCAAATATTATAGTATGTATTTGTATAAAACTAACAATAAAGTATCAAAACCTAATAAAAACGTGAATGTTAGGAATAAAATCTGGAATTTTCAAGACGCGAACCACCTCCCCATCCAACCTCTCAATGGAGGGCAGGAACGCTATTCATTACGGTGTACGAACTTCACACCGCACAGCCATCATATTATGTTACTCCGTGCTGAAAACCTTAATCGTAGATATGTTACTAATTGAAATTTAGTTATAACTAATTGTTCCAAGAACAATACTTTTGGGTTGATAATCTACATCTACATTTATACTCCGCAAGCCACCCAACGGTGTGTGGCGGAGGGCACTTTACGTGCCACTGTCATTATCTCCCTTTCCTGTTCCAGTCGCGTATGGTTCGCGGGAAGAACGACTGTCTGAAAGCCTCTGTGCGCGCTCTAATCTCTCTAATTTTACATTCGTGATCTCCTCGGGAGGTATAAGTAGGGGGAAGCAATATATTCGATACCTCATCCAGAAACGCACCCTCTCGAAACCTGGCGAGCAAGCTACACCGCGATGCAGAGCGCCTCTCTTGCAGAGTCTGCCACTTGAGTTTGTTAAACATCTCCGTAACGCTATCACGGTTACCAAATAACCCTGTGACGAAACGCGCCGCTCTTCTTTGGATCTTCTCTATCTCCTCCGTCAACCCTATCTGGTACGGATCCCACACTGATGAGCAATACTCAAGTATAGGTCGAACGAGTGTTTTGTAAGCCACCTCCTTTGTTGATGGACTACATTTTCTAAGGACTCTCCCAATGAATCTCAACCTAGTACCCGCCTTACCAACAATTAATTTTATATGATCATTCCACTTCAAATCGTTCCGCACGCATACTCCCAGATATTTTACAGAAGTAACTGCTACCAGTGTTTGTTCCGCTATCATATAATCATACAATAAAGGATCCTTCTTTCTATGTATTCGCAATACATTACATTTGTCTATATAAAGGGTCAGTTGCCACTCCCTGCACCAAGTGCCTATCCGCTGCAGATCTTCCTGCATTTCGCTACAATTTTCTAATGCTGCAACTTCTCTGTATACTACAGCATCATCCGCGAAAAGCCGCATGGAACTTCCGACACTATCTATCAGTGTCTATAATCAGTGTGTCGCTGCCTTCAAATAGCCTATTCTCATAATACTCAAGTTACAGAAATTCTTTTGCCACCAATATGATGTTTCTCATTATTTTATTGAAACGAATCACACAGTTAACAACGGGGTTTCCAGTGATTCTCGATTTCATGGTGCTCAGAAACGGCATATATACATATAGGCTTGAAATGAATGCCAGTATGGCGCCTCTCCACTCTGTACTGCAGGGAGGCGGCGTGCTTGTGACGTAGATGGCGTTGCGCCATCTCATTGGTCAACGCTCAGACGCACGCTCACAATATCTGACATGCCAGATATTGCTCTGCACGTTCGGAAAGACTCGCGAGCGTGCTATTCCACGCTATGACGTCAGAAACTCGGCACGCTCAACGCTCAACGTTCGTGTGCCGACGGCTTGACATACGTTTGGCACTGGTGCGACTGTCGAGTTACTTCCTGGATGAACGGCGCGCGGGGTAATCGCGTGGTCTGAGGCGCCTTGCCACGGTTCGCGCGGCTTCCCCCGTCGGAGGTTCGAGTCCTTCCTGGGGAATGGATGTGTGTGTTGTCCTTAGCGTAAGTTTGATTAAGTAGTGTGTAAGCCTAGGGACCGATGACCTCAGCAGTTTGGTTCCATAGGAACTTGCCACCATCAGCTGGAAGATATACAAATATGCTAACAAATTCACTTGATATTTCCTTATCAGTTTCATTGAGTAATGTGAGTTATTTTCTATAAAGGTGTGACATCGGCGCATCACTTTATTCTTTTGAGTCCAGGGACGTCATTCCACGCGTAAATTTGCAAAAAATTTCGTCTTTTACGTCGCAGTTTGTCAGTTCTAGCCAGCACTGGGACAATAAGGAAGAAACACTCAGAACAACGCTTCAGTGGCACTGAGGTAATGTGTTTAGTTTTGAAGCGAGGGCTGCTGTGGGTCATGGTTCCAGGCACACCGAAGGCCAGATTTTTTAGCCGTTTCATGACAGAGCTATGGGCAGTCAGATGCAAAATCAATAAAGAAATTATAACTATGAAAAGCGAAATTTGCGTACTGTTTCAGTTTGCGTAGGACAGCAAATAAACACAGACCGCTTCAAGGCCAACAATGAGTAATACCTTATTCATTCGTGCTATTATAGGCATGCTCGTGTTACAATGCTTTCTGTTTTATTAAAAAAGACTTTCGTCGTTAGGTTACCATGGTCAGCCGAATTACAGTTCTCAGTTGTTGGCAACAAACACCAGCTGCGATATACACGACTCTGGGGAGGACTTCGTAGTGCACATCATTATTGAGCCACCAGCTGCGAAATATCAAGTTCACATTCCCCTTTGGTAGAGGAGATGTCTTTTATTACGTCTCAGCCAACCGTTTCCCCTTAAGAAGTAAGATAAAGTCGTCATAACTAGACACCAGTGACAATACCGCATAAGAATTCTCGATGACCGAAAGGATGACGTTGAAAATAAAATGCAGTGATTGTTACCAATTTCATTTTTGTAGCTTTTAGTTAGAGCCAGTTGTACTCCTGCACCCGACTTCTGAACCAAGTCTATTGAATACAAAAAGTGTACTATGATTAAATGGTAGCGGTTCATCACATATGTCAGTTATCGAGACTTCCTTAATGTAGAAAACGGGTCATGACAGAACGAACGACACTTCTTGAAACAGTAAAATCCTTTGCTGACGTGTTTTCCCCAAAAGCACTCGCTCCACACACAGTTCAAGTGTTCCTAGCTGCCTTGCTGCCTTTAGATGGCATCCGTCCAAATTGCAACGTAAAAGACGAAATTTTTTGCAAATTTACGCGTGGAATGACCTCCCTGGACTCAAAAGAATAAAGTGATGCGCCGATGTCACACCTTTATAGAAAATAACTCACATTACTCAATCAAAGTGATAAGGAAATATCAAGGGAATTTGTACAGGGTGTTTCAAAAATGACCGGTATATTTGAAACGGCAATAAAAACTAAACGAGCAGCGATAGAAATACACCGTTTGTTGCAATATGCTTGGGACAACAGTACATTTTCAGGCGGACAAACTTTCGAAATTACAGTAGTTACAATTTTCAACAACAGATGGCGCTGCAAGTGATGTGAAAGATATAGAAGACAACGCAGTCTGTGGGTGCGCCATTCTGTACGTCGTCTTTCTGCTGTAAGCGTGTGCTGTTCACAACGTGCAAGTGTGCTGTAGACAACATGGTTTATTCCTTAGAACAGAGGATTTGTCTGGTGTTGGAATTCCACCGCCTAGAACACAGCGTTGTTGCAACAAGACGAAGTTTTCAACGGAGGTTTAATGTAACCAAAGGACCGAAAAGCGATACAATAAAGGATCTGTTTGAAAAATTTCAACGGACTGGGAACGTGACGGATGAACGTGCTGGAAAGGTAGGGCGACCGCGTATGGCAACCACAGAGGGCAACGCGCAGCTAGTGCAGCAGGTGATCCGACAGCGGCCTGGGGTTTCCATTCGCCATGTTGCAGCTGCGGTCCAAATGACGCCAACGTCCACGTATCGTCTCATGCGCCAGAGTTTACACCTCTATCCGTACAAAATTCAAATGCGGCAACCCCTCAGCGCCGCTACCATTGCTGCACGAGAGACATTCGCTAACGATATAGTGCACAGGATTGATGACGGCGATATGCATGTGGGGAGCATTTGGTTTACTGACGAAGCTTATTTTTACCTGGACGGCTTCGTCAATAAACAGAACTGGCGCATATGGGGAACCGAAAAGCCCCATGTTGCAGTCCCATCGTCACTGCATCCTCAAAAAGTACTGGTCTGGGCCGCCATTTCTTCCAAAGGAATCATTGGCCCATTTTTCAGATCCGAAACGATTACTGCATCACGCTATCTGGACATTCTTCGTGAATTTGTGGCGGTACAAACTGCCTTAGACGACACTGCGAACACCTCGTGGTTTATGCAAGATGGTGCCCGGCCACATCGCACGGCCGACGTCTTTAATTTCCTGAATGAATATTTCGATGATCATGTGATTACTTTGGGCTATCCGAAACATACAGGAGGCGGCGTGGATTGGCCTCCCTATTCGCCAGACATGAACCCCTGTGAGTTCTTTCTGTGGGGACACTTGAAAGACCAGGTGTACCGCCAGAATCCAGAAACAATTGAACAGCTGAAGCAGTACATCTCATCTGCATGTGAAGCCATTCCGCCAGACACGTTGTCAAAGGTTTCGGGTAATTTCATTCAGAGACTACGCCATATTATTGCTACGCATGGTGGATATGTGGAAAATATCGTACTATAGAGTTTCCCAGACCGCAGCGCCATCTGTTGTTGAAAATTGTAACTACTGTAATTTCGAAAGTTTGTCTGCCTGAAAATGTACTGTTGTCCCAAGCATATTGCAACAAACGGTGTATTTCTATCGCTGCTCGTTTAGTTTTTATTGCCGTTTCAAATATACCGGTCATTTTTGAAACACCCTGTATATCATCCAGCTGATGGTGGTAAGTTCCTATGGAACCAAACTGCTGAGGTCATCGGTCCCTAGGCTTACACACTGCTTAATCAAACTTACGCTAAGGACAACACACACATCCATTCCCCAGGAAGGACTCGAACCTCTGACGGGGGAAGCCGCGCGAACCGTGGCAACGCGCCTGAGACTGTCCTTGAGGGATGATGGTGTAGCATGCTGGTTCAGAGTCTGCAGCGTCTGCTGTGGCTAAAAAGTCCCACTCGAGAGTGGCAGTCCCTACTGCAGTTTGGACATGTGAAAGCCGCTCTGTCTCTTCGCTTTGTCCTCTTCCTGATTTGTCCCTGTGTGCGTTCGTCCTCTGAGAGCTTGACGCCGTTGCGCACAGTTACTCGCCACTTGACACGGTCATCTGCAATGCTTTCCCAGCGACTTGGATTGACTCTGGTCTTGGTCAGGTCTCCCTTGCAGACATCCTTGAATCGAAGATGCGGTCGTCCCACTGGCCTCATACTCTTCTGAAGTTCTCCGTACAGCAGTTGTTTCGGTATCCGTTCAGGATCCATGCGCCTGACGTCCCAACCATCTTAGACGTCGATGACTCAGGAGTGCAAAGATGCTGGTTGTGCTTGCACGATGAAAGAGATCTGAAGGATCTTCCGGAGACAGCGGAGATGGAAGCTGTTGAGTCGAGATTCATGCTTAGAAAGAGTTGTCCGTGTCTCACAGCTATAGAGAAGGGTGCTTATAACACAAGCGTTGTAGACTTTCAATTTAGTTTTTGTGGTAAGCAGTCCGTTGTTCCACACTCTGTTTTTCAATCTAGACGTGACAGATGATGCCTTTACGATTCTGTTAGTAATTTCAGTGTCCATGGACAAGTTGCTACATATTGTGGATCCCAAATAGGTAAAGTCATCAACTACCTGGAGAGGATTGCCATCAATGCTGATGGATGGAAGGTTGGTAGTGCTCTGCACCATGATCTTAGTCTTTTGAAGGCTGATGAGTAGACCAAATTTTTCACAGGTGTGTGATAATTTGTTAATTATATACTGCAGCTTATCTTCTGTGTTCGCTACTAGAGCTGCATAGTCCGCATATAACAATTCACGGATAACAACTGTATTTACTTTGGTCTTGGCCTTGAGGCGAGCAATGATGAAAAGATTTCCATTAGACCTCGTATGTAGATACACTCCCTCCTCACAGTCTTCAAAGGCAAATCTGAGCAGAAGGGAAAAGAAAATCCCAAATAATGTAGGAACTAACACACACCCCTGTTTCACACCGCTATTAACAGGGATGCTTCTGATGTTCCATCGTTGAAGCAGATTGTTGCTTGTGTTTTCTCGTGGAAAGAGACAATTATTTGTCGTAGTTTAGGTGGGCATCCAATCTTCTGCAACAGTTTCAAAAGCCCATTTCTGCTCACTAAATCAAACGCTTTAACAAGGTCAATGAAAGCGATATAAAGTGGCCTCTGCTGCTCACGACATTTCTCTTGTAGCTGTCTTAAGGAGAAACGGTTGATCGGCCAGGCCTGAAGCCACACTGAGATTCTGGGTAGATTCTGGAAGCTAAGATTTGTAATCGCATTAGGATGACTCTTGCATAATCTTTCCCGGCTACACTTAGTAAAGAAATGCCTCGGTATTTGTTACAGTCGCTTCTGTTCCCTTTCTGTTTATATAGAATAACTACCCTCGAATTCCGCATACTCATCGGGACATAACCTTATTTCCAGCTGGTTGTGATAAGTGAATATAAATGTTTGAGAAGAACAGACTTGTTATACTTAATAACCTCTGCAGGGATCCCATCTTCACCTGGGCCCTTTCCATTAGCAAGAGAATTTATTTCTCTACTGAGTTCTTCCATAGTAGGCATTGCATAGGGTGACCATACGTCCCGATTAATCGGGATTGTCCAGTTTTTTGAGGCTCAAAAATTTGTCCCGATTTTTTTTAAACAAGCAAGTTGTCCCGATTTTCAAGGTTTATTTTCAGACATTTACAAAGTGGTTAAAATATTTTCTGAGTGTCGATTTTATAAACTATCTATTTAAACTGACATTCCGTACGTTAGTACCCCCTGATAATGTACATTTTAAGCACTATAATTGTTGCGTACTCTTATTTTCTTTGCTTTTGCTTGCCATTGTTGTCAGCACTTAGTATCAGTTTAAGCACTATAATTGTTGCGTACTCTTATTTTCTTTGCTTTTGCTTGCCATTGTTGTCAGCACTCAGTATCAGTTTAAGCACTATAATTGTTGCGTACTCTTATTTTCTTTACTTTTGCTTGTCATTGTTGTCAGCACTTAGTTTCGTGAAGTGCTAGCACGTCGTGGCGATGCCGAAACGAAAATCAAAGTTTTCGGAAGAGCTTCACAGGAAATTTCCTTGCTTCACTGCTACAAAATGGTTCAAATGGCTCTGAGCACTATGCAACTTAACTTCTCAGGCCATCAGTCGCCTAGAGCTTAGAACTAATTAAACCTAACTAACCTAAGGACATCACACACATCCATGCCCGAGCCAGGATTCGAACCTGCGACCGTAGCGGTCGCTCGTCTCCAGACTGTAGCCCCTAGAACCGCTCGGCCACTCCGGCCGGCTTCACTGCTACAGACAATGACTGTTCAGCAAAATGTAACGTATGTAACTGTGCTGTATCCGTGTCTCATGGTGGTGCTGCAGATCTGAAGCATCATATGTAATCAAAGAAACACAGGAAAAATCTTCGATCGGCAGGTTCCTCGCAAAAAATGACGAGATATTTTGTAACTTCAAATACACAGGAACAGAAAAACGTAGCTGCAGCAGAAGGAACCCTGTCATTCCATGTTGTTAAACACCATCAAAGCTATCGTTCTAATGACTGCAGTGTTCAACTAAACAAAACAAATTTTCCTGATTCTAAGATTGCAGAGAATGTTTCGTGTGGAAGAACAAAGTGTAAAGCAATTATCAACAATGTTATAGCTCCGCATTCCCAGAAACAGGTAATAGCTGCTGTAAACAGTGAAAAATACTTTCCAATATCTACTAATGCTAGCAACCATGAGCATCAGAAAATTTTTCATGTGATAGTTCAGTATTTTTCTGTAAGTGAGGGTGGACTGCAGATGAAATTGCTTGATCTTGATGAATTGCAGAACGATAATTTACAATTATCTTTCTCATGTTATACAGTCATTCAGTATCATCTCAAAGTGTGTTGCATTTGGTGCAGACAATACTAACTGTAATTTTTTTTTTGGGGGGGGGGGGGGGGTTAATGAAGAAAGAGGGTAATAATGTTTTCACACATCTTAAAGAAAAATTAAAAAACTAACATTGTTGGCATAGGTTGTCCAGCACATGTTGTTCATAACACACTTCAAAGTGCTTGTGATGTTTTACCTGTTGACATTGACTGCATTGTCATAAAGTTGTACAACCATTTTCATATTTTTTCTATTCGTATTGCAGAACTCACTGAATTCTGTGAATTTGTTGGTGTCACTTACAAAAATTTACTTTCCTTTTCCAAAACAAGGTGGCTTTCATTGTTGCCAGCCATAGAAAGGATCTTGAAAAGGTATGAACCTTTGAAATCTTAATTATTTAAACAGTCTAACTCAAAGTGCCCTGCAATCTTAAAGTGTTTTTTCAGTGATCCTATAAATGAATGTTATTTACTTTTTGTACATTGACAAATGAGTGTTTTCCAACAATCCATTCTGAGCATTGAGAAACAGAATATTTTACTTGTCTATAAAGAGCAGAACGGTAAATAAAGAAAAATTGAGAATAATAGTGGACCACTATATGATGGAAATTGCTAACTCTATTAACTGTAACAATTTCATAGTTCCAAAGGCATTGCTTTTCCGTGACACTTCGGCGCCTTATACAGTATCATAGTAACCTAATTAATTAGAACAGAGATTCGATAGTATGTATAAGTGCAATAGATGACGTAAAAACATACTCTTGGACGTCAGATCTTCCCTTAACCGTAAAAAAACGTAGTCTAAATAAAATTAAATCTGAGCTATAATGCCAGACAATACCATTGCTCTTCCCTTCTTTAAGCTAACTTCAGTTCCTGATATAACATTATTAAGATATCTGTAAAGCACGTATACAAAGTTTCATGGTACTTCTGAAGATGATCTATCTGTAGCAGCAAAGTAATAACATTCAAAATCCGCTATGCGCTATACGGGCCAAAATGCGCCGTCGCAAAATCACGTGACTTGAGTTGCAGGAGATGTTGCCGACAGGATTCACTTCCTGTGCATCTAAAAGCTTTATCCACAGATATTTATACTCTGTGGTGTCACACAAAGACAGTAAAAAATATGTATTTTATAAATAAAAATCCACCGATCTTCTATATTCCGGTTATCAAAATTTACTTTTCAGAAATGAAATCAAAAATAGAGACAGATTACATTTTAGATTTATCGGAAATGAAATAGGCTAAATACAGATAGATTAGATTTTAGATTGAGTTTCTGATAAGCATCCGAAATAAAACCTAAAAGCCGGAACACAGCAGGCGAAGAACTCTTTTTCGTAAAATATACTTGGTTCCTATGCGCAACCAAGTAACGAACAATATAACATTAACGAACTTACTATAAACAATTCAAGTCCAGTGGTAGAAAGTCTGTGCTGCAATCGCTGAGGGAAGTTGGTTGGCACGTGTGCAGCCTGCGCACGAAACTGGACGGCTGTCGGTCGGTTGGGTGCGTGGGGCTCTTTATTCTATCACAACGGATATACGGGCTCTTTTGCCTCTTATTTCTTACATACTGTGCCCAATAATATTGAAGTCTCGAACGCAAATACCTTACCTAGCAAATATTTTTCACGTCATATCCTCATGTATGGTAAATATCTGTTTGAGAACTAAGCAAATTCACGAGTCTATGGCATCACTTTCCAACTTTACCAGCACAGTGTGTGCTTTTGCAAAAATTTCAACAGTTCTTTGCACTAAATGCTCTTTGTCTTGTTTTCCTCCTTTTACATGATTTAAGTTTCCAATAACCGATGACTGTGTTCAGAAGCAGCAGCATTTTCGTACGGACGAACGGAGCGATTCACTGATTTTATTTTATTTATTTTTGTCATCAGTCTTCTGACTGGCTTGATACGGCCCGCTTGGAATTCCTCTCCTCTGCCAACTTCTTCATCGCAGATTAGCACTTACAATGTACGTCCTCAATTATTTGCTGCGTGTATTCTAATCTCTGTCTTTCTATACAGTTTTTGTCCTCTACAGCTCCCATTGGTTCAAATCGTTCAAATGGCTCTGAGCACTATGGGACTCAACTTCTGAGGTCATTAGTCCCCTAGAACTTAGAACTAGTTAAACCTAACTAACCTAAGGACATCACACACATATAAGCCCGAGGCAGGATTCGAACCTGCGACCGTAGCGGTCTCGCGGTGCCAGACTGCAGCGCCTAGAACCGATCGGCCACTTCGGCCGGCTCCCATTGGTGCCACGGAAGACATTTCCTGATGTCTTGAAGATGTCCTATCATCCTATACCTTCTCCTTGTCAGTATTTTCCACGTATTCCTTTCCTGTCCGATTCTGCGCAGAACCTTCTCATTCCTTGCGTTATAAGTCCACCTAATTTTCAACATTTGTCTGTAGCTCCACATCTCAAATGCTTCGATTCTCTTCTGTTCCGGTTTTCCCATAGTCCATGTTTCACTACCATACAGTGCTGTACTCCCTGTGATTAAGGCCAATATTTGATAATAGTAGACTTCCTTTGGCCAGGAACACCCTTTAGGCCATTGCTAGTCTGCTTTTGATGTCCTCATTGCTCCGTCCGTCACTCGTTATTTTACTGCCTAGGTAGTAGAATTCCTTAACTTCATCTACTTCGTGACCATCGATCCTGGTATTAAGTTTCTCGCTCTTCTTATTCCTACTATTTCTCATTACCTTCGCCTTTCTTCGATTTACTCTCGGTTCATATTCTGTATCCATTAGGCTGTTCATTCCATTCAGAAGATCATGTAATTCTTCTTCACTTTTACTCAGGGTAGCAATGTCGTCAGCGAATCTTGTCATTGATACCCTTCCACCTTGAATTTTAATCCCATTGCTGAACCTTTCTTGTATTTTCACCATTGTTTCTTCGATGTTCAGATTAAACAGTAGGGGCGAAAGACTACATCCCTGTCTTACACCCCTTTTAATCCGAGCCGTCTTTAATCTTGGCCGTCCCTCTTGGTTCTTGCACATATTGTATATTACCTGTCTTTCCCTATAGCCTACCCGTATTTTTCTCTGAATTTAGAACATCTTGCACCATTTTACATTGTCAAACGCTTATTCGAGGTCGACAAAACTGATGAACGTGTCTTATTTTTTCTTTAGTCTTGTTTCCAATATCATCCGCAACGTCAGAATTGCCTTTCTCGTGCCTTCACCCTTCCTAAAGCCAAACTGATCGTCATCTTACACATCCTTTCACATTCTCCTGTATATTGTACTTGTCAGTGACTTGGATGAATGAGCTGTTAAGTTGATTGTGCGATAATTCTCGCGCATGTCAGCTTTTGAAGTCTTCGGAATTGTGTGAATGACATTTTTCCCAAAGTCAGATGGTATGTCACCAGATCATACATTCTGATCCCTTCTGCCTTATTTGATCTTAAGTCCTCCAACCTTTTTTATACACTTGATTCTAATACTGGATCCCCTATCTCTTCTAAATCGGTTCCTGTTTCTTCTTCTATAACGTCAGGCAAATCTCTCGCCTCATAGAGTGAAAGGTCTCTGTTGGATTCCTTTCATGTTTAATTTCTTAAATCTGTTGCCATTTATAGAATAAATTCCTCTTCTAAAAGTTACTGTGGCGTTTCTGACTATCTGGGAGGAGACTGAGCAGTGGAACGTGTTACTTTTACACATAAACAAGAACGATCTGTCACACTACTACACTTTAAAGCACAGTTTATATGTAATTCTTATATGTAATTCATGTCACACAGTCTCATACGGAACCTACATCCGCTTTCTTTTATATACTGTATATGATAAGATACTGTCATCCCCCTTCCCTTTTGTGTGAGAGGATGAATGAGCATATGTATTTCTAGTTGCATGCTTGAGGGTAGCAGACAAGGCTGTCTGCTAGAGAACAGTAGGACCAACGTCGGAACAGGTAGCTTCGCTTCCTAAAAGCAAAGAGGTTTCTATCCTTAGTATGGTCCTGTCCGTCCGTTGTCATGTTGGTATAGGAAGCTGCCCCTCTGGCCACTTCCGTTGGTCTTTGTGAGCCTCCCTCAGGAAGCACGCTCGGCAGTAGGGCAGTTGCAGGGTGGCCGTGGCGAGCGTCTGAAGTGGTAAGATCTCCGGCTAAGCGCGTGTCTGTTAAGTCCGTAGGACAATGGATTTCTTAAGTTCGGCCTAACTGAAAATTTAATCACTTTTATTTCGGGTTTAGGTCTAAAATATCCGATGTTATCTTAAATTGCAGCGCAGTGTAATTATCGTGTGAAGTTCAGATTATTTTTCGGTAGTTGCTTTGTTACTACTTTGTGAGTAAAGTGGAACCACGTGTTGATCAGTAACTCTAACTAAGTTCATCAATCTTAAATCCAAATGTGCGTGAGATTATAACGTCTCGTCTTGAGAATATTTTTTTAATATAGCAACTTTTCTTTATGCTTTTCTTTATGTTCAACCCACCTGGGGTGTACTTTGCGAGACCAGTACCACGTGCTTATATAACTGTTTGACCCATCAGGTTAATAGTAAGACGTTAGTAACCAGTTCAAGGTTTTTCTTTTGTCAATTGCTTTTCGATCTAATGTATTTTAATTATCAAAATTATTGTGGAGTTGTACGCTTTGTGTAAACCAAGTTGACCACGTGGAGCATGTGGTGTAATCATCAAAGTAGCCCTCAGCTATTCTTTTTGCGAAGACTTCACAAAGAGTTAATATGAATTTAGTATACCAGCGTGTGGTAATTACATGACGGACAGGATTGTGGTATGAACGTAATTTCTTTGGGTAAAAACTGAATCTGTTGGTTGTGGTTAATTTCTTCTTGCTTATGTTTCAATGTTCTTCGTGTGTTATTTTATGAATGGAGTGTTGTATGCAGTTTTCCAAATCTTGGCTCCATATTTTATGTGTTCCATAAGATTACAATCTCACATTCTTTTCAATGGTAAATAAGGCACCAGCTCAGTTATAACTCACGTATAATATGCTGAAATTTCAATGAACAATCTTAAAATAAATTTCCAAATATAAACTGATTTCTTTCTTTTTATTTAAATTCTCCTTTTTATATATATATTTTACCGGTTTTGTATGACTATTAAAAGACTATGTTAGTCTGCTTGGTAAACCTAGACTAAATATCTGATGAAACAGTTGCCCAGTAATCCACGGTTAACGTCCCCAGACAGATCACGGCTTTTAACCCACTTTCATTGTCAATTAGCACCGATATCAGCATACAAAATTAAAGTAACAATATTACAGATTTCAGCATACCAAATTAAAGTTACAACATGACACTTCAGCTAAGAAAATTAAAGTTACAATATTACACATGGCGACCCTGTTCTGTGATTCCGCTAGACTCTGGAATCTCTGAAATGTTAGATTGCGAGCGTGTTATAATCTTAATTTTTTTTCCCTACAGCGCTCAAACAACTTCTGCGTTGTTTCCGAGCAGACTTTCAAAAGATTCACGGCGTTGTTGATCGGCGTTGCGTTGTTTGTCTTGTTTTGTTTTTTATATTTGTGTGTTTTATATGTCTGTGTGTTTTTTTTCTTCTCGCTTGTAAATTCTACTGTTTCGATCAAAGATAAAAATTTGTTTTGCGTGTGAAAAAGTGTGTACTAGGTTGGGTATCTTTCGTGTGACTGTCGTAATTTTTGGGGGACACATTTATTGTGATTAGTGTGTTGCATACTGAGTATAAACTGCACTAATGCAAACACGTAACCAAGCTAAAAGTAAGCGGTCCAACAACTTAAGCAACATGGACCAAGGGGATAATTTGATTTCGAATATTAATGCGTCAGACAGTTCCGAAAATACAATGGGAAATACTTCAGACGAAATGCAAAACAGCACGAACGGGCTCACATCAGAGCCAGAAATTAATTTGCCTCTAACTAACCAAATTGATGTAGCAGAACTTATGAAAGCCTTATTGCAACAAAATAAAGAAAACGCAGAGAAATCAGAAAAATCGTTCCGAGAACAAAAAGAATCATCCGAAAAATCGATCCGCGAGCTAGGCGAACAAATGACGCAGAAATCTGAAAAATCGATCCGGGAGCTAGGGGAACAAATAGACGAAAAACTAATCCAGCAGACAAATAAAGTCGACAAGTCGATGCAGAGAGTGTCCGATGATATCTCACAAAGAATAAACAATCTGGCAAGTGAGATAAAAAGTGATATTATGAAAGAATTAGGCCGTACATTTGAACAAATCGATGATCGTCTGCAAGCCTTAGAACAGAGCAAGCGAAGGGGCGATGCCGAATCTAAAGAAAGCGAAGAACGGCTGCTTAGGAATTTCCAAGAGCTGAGGGAAGAATGCCAAAGGGAACACCAGCAGGTAATCTCGATGGTCCAAGAGGCGGAAACGCATTGTCCCACGTCCGTTAGCAACACAATAGCGGACAACAGTTTAGCGATCCACGCGTTGGAACAGCAAATTGAACAATTGAAGCAGACTGGGGCGGAGGACAAGAGACAAATTGATGATAAGACTGCGGCATTAGCGGACACTGTAGGCACGATGAAGCTGACGGAAAGCGAGAACAATACTACACCGATAGCGGCCGCAGAGACCGAAGAAGTGCGTTCGCTTCTTAGATTTCAGAAGGGACAGTTTGAAGTGAACAGACAACACAAAGCTGTAACAGGCGAATTACAAGAACGCGTGGCGCATCTGGAAAACCGCATGGCGTGTGATTCCGAACTCGCCAATAGCACTAAAAATAGCCGTACGAACAGTGCAGAGAGGGACTCCGGCCACGAGGGAGATTTTGACGACAGGGAAGAATGTAATTTAAGGGGCAGACATGAGAGAAACAGAAACATTCAAGGGCCTCGCCAGGAGGAAATGCGGGGATTTGATTTCAAACATTTCCTTACGGTAAGAAAGTTTGAGATATTCCGAAATTCGCAAAAAGGAATACATCCACGTGCATGGCTCGAGCAATTTGAGTTTTGTCTTCCCCCCGACTGGGCAAGTTCACATAAGATAGAATATATGTGTGGCTATTTGGAAGGCGAACCGGCGATTCGCATGAGGTCGGCAGCGCGTCACTGCAACTCCACTCGGGAGTTTCGACAAGCCTTTCTGTCCGCCTATTGGTCGGAAGCGGCACAAGATAGGGTCAAACATGGCATAATTATGCTGCCAAATTTGAACCAGTCTGGTTTCGGCAGCCCTGCACGCCTATTCGACCACATGCTGCAGGCAAATCAATTTTTATACGACCCATACGGGCCTGCGGAACTAATTAGGATATGCATCACCAAATTGCCGATGCACTTGCGGCACGTCATTCTTGCGGGACGATGCAAAGAGGACGTGGAAACGTTTAAAACACTTCTCCAAGAGTTGGAATACAATACAGGAGAATGCCCGCCTAATCAGGCACAAAGTTATTACGGGGCACAGCAGCGCGACCGCAATCGTGGCCATATTACTAATCAACGGCGTGACTGGTCGTCGCGACGCGAACGGAACAGTAATCGGGACTGGCCGTACAGAAACTGGGGTAACAGTCGCGAACACAGGTGGAACAACAGAAATGATCGAGGACGTAGACAGAATCGTGAACGCTACAGGTACGGCAACCAGAATCGACACTATGATGAATACGGTGGGAATAGGACTGTAGGCGGAGCACCTCATGATGTGGAAATTCGGCCGGCTAACCCTAGACATAATCCAGCAAATGGAAATGAACGAAACCGGCAATGACAAACGATCAGCGCAGAAGGCGCCCAATCGGAACAAATGAGCGACATGGCAAATGACTAGAAAGGACAATGAGAAGTAGAGAGGACGGTGAGGAGAAAGAATTGATTAGTTTAAATTTGTGACGAATGCATTTTGAATAATATGTTGGTAAAAATTAATGATAAAGATGTTTCTGTGTGATGTATTGAAGTGATGTTTTAATTTTTTTCTCTCCTTGTGCAATTAGGATTTAGTTTGATTCAAACGTGAAGATAAAAGGTTTCTTTGTGAACGAGGAAAATGCTGTTTATGTTTTTTTTGTGTGTAAATTGAAAAGAGTCGCTCCTGAGGAAAGCAAGATCGTTGCTGAATTAGTGCATAAACTCAGGGGAATATCCGATCTGTGGGTATTATGGGACTGGCAAACCCAGGTCCCCAGCTGTTAGTAGCCGTGTTTCCGATTTTCTGTTTTCAGTGCTACTATCTATCTATTACTATTCTATATCTGTCAGTATAAATGAGGATCTCTTACTATAGTATGCGTGCTGTATGAATATTTTAAGATAGGAGAACTCTGAGAAAGGAATGAGTAAGTTTGGAATCTTGAAAACAGGATGCGATAATACGATTGTTGAACCATTGGCTTCCAATATGCGATGATATGTTAATATTGATGATATATGTCTTTTTTGTTCTTTATAGCTGAGTACGTAAAGTGCTGTCTGTGGATTTCGTAAGTATATTGATTCCCTTCAAGGTGAAAGAAGAATTGTGGTTTGTGTAATTTACGTGGCTCTGAAATATTATTGTGGTAGTCAAATACGAGCAGCTTTTCAGCAAATGGAGAATGGAACGGAAATATGGATCCTTTTTGTAGTCTTGATTGATGTTGAGCCAAAGCCTAAAAAAATTATTCTGCGTTAATACTTGTATTAGAAAAGCGACGTTTATGTGTTTTGCTGATGCTGTGAGCATTACAGCTTACTGTTTTCGCTGGTGCGGGATGCACTGCAGCCTATATGATTTGTACTGAGGAAATTTCCCTCTTGAAGGTAGAGGATGATTAAATAATTTTGATTATGGGAACGAAGGAAAGCTTGGTTTAAGGTAATAAGGATAAAGCAAAACATTTGTCATTTAAACTACAGGGGGATTCGGATCTTTTGTGTCTGTTGTAAGTTCAATATGTTAAGATGATACTGTTTTACAGAATAGAGGTGACCACAATTTTGCCATTCATGAGAAATGAATCCAGAATAACCACCACAGGCGAAATAACTGATTTGGAAGCGAAAGGTAACGTAAAGAAGGAACGAAATCGCAGCAAAATGGGTAAGAAAATGTAATATAACCTGTATAATGCAAATATTTTTAACCTTCTCAGAGTCATCTGCGTGATTAATTGTTGTGATAACGTAATTTTAGGTGAAATTTTCTTACTGTTTTATGTGTGAATATATGAGTATGATAAATGTATAATTGCGAGTCTCTTTTCAGGTGTGCGAACTGGTATAAATGTTTTGGCGTGTAAATAACCATTGTTCTTTTTAATGTGTATGTTTAAGGAAAGTTCTCCATATTTATCATGTGACAAGACGTATGCCGCGAGCGTCAAGAAGAGGACGAATTAGAACAATGTTGTAGTGGTATATACACGGTGTTGAAATAGCATTGAAGTAGCTTATTGGGTTAACTAGTAGTGGATAGAAGTAGAATATTGAGTAATGCATGTTTATGGGTAGTTAGTTTGTAGAATAGACAACAGGTGTGCATGTATGTGTGTGTAAATAACATGTGAACCCTATGCTGTCCTGACCTATACTTGCACAAGGCATAATCCTATTCATTTTAGTGAATTAATAAGTAGCACTTGATTTATTAAAATGTAAGTGAACCACATTAGTGATGTGGATTTAAATATTATATTGTCAGTTTATTTAACTTTTATTTTTTTTACATTGTAAAGTCATTTCACTTTTATTTTTTTTACATTGTAAAGTCATTTCACTTTTATTTTTTTTACATTGTCAAGTCATTTAAACTTTATTTTATATTGTCGATTCATCTAATTTTTTATTTAAAAAAAAATTAAGTCTCACTTTGTTCTTAAAAATTGTGAAAGACAATACTAAGTGGTATTATGTATGACATTGTGTAATCACATAAGGATGATGAAAAATTTCTGTGAATGCAGTTGAGAACGTGAAAGTGAACCGGCAAAACTCTTAAGAGACAGCGGGAGCAGCCGGACTAGTTGTAAACTGGCGGGTTTCCCAGCGGGACACGCTGTCATCCGGGCCACTTTGGGAGCGCGGCCGACAACAAAAGGAGAGTAAGCGGCAAACACTTTCCCTTGTACCTGGAGCTAATGGGCGGCCGCCCCGGGCGACCCTTCCTCGAGGCGATGACCTGAGATGGGCGAGCGGTCCACCGCGCGGAAATCCATCTGCTGGCAACGCAACACATGCACGCGACCGTGACGAGACGGCCGCGGTGAAACAACACAAGGGGCGTGGAGCCTTTTGACAGGTACTGCCCAGAGAAACTTGCAGACGTCAACGACGCCTATCGACATTTCCTGATGGATGCCTACTGTCAAGCGACAGTAAATCATGGTTCGATGTTCTCTGGTCGCTAAGGGTGGCACAAAAGAAGAGCCATTAAGTGTCATCCTTGCCCAGGAATATCAACCTGGCGTGTCAAACGAGGATACCGCACGAATTTGACAACACAAACATGGAACCAAATCGAGATGACGTGACACGGGAGAAACTTCATGAGAGGGCAGAGACGGCGGGATCGCACGCAACAGATGGACAAAAATCCCTACTGACAGCTGCGGCGACGAACCCCCCCCTTTCCCTTATATTGTGCCTCGGAACAGTGGAACTACTGAGTGTGTCAGTGAACAGTGATTATACGGTTCTTAGTCCAGTGCATATACGTGTGTTTCTGTCAGAGAAACTCTGACTCATGTGTTTTGCAGGAGTTCGATTTATGGGTGTTTATTAGACTGACTCTTGTATTTTGCAGGTGTTCTATTTATCTTTTTTAGACTTTGACTCTTGTATTTTACAGGTGTTTTATTTATAGGTGTTTTTTTTTGTTTTAGATGTTGACTATTGTACTGTTTTATTTATCAATGTTTGTTTTTGTGTGATGTATTAGATTTGTGATATTTTGTTTCGTAAATTCATTGCTGTGGCATTGCTTCGTTTATCAGTCAGATAGCTTTTTATTCTCATTGAACTGTGATCTATTAGCCTCTGCATGGGGCATATTTACTGTGAGGAACCCCTTAAGGGTAACAATCACATAATTATTGTAGTTTCAGTATAATGACAGTGCTCATTGTTTGCTAGCTAATTGAAATATAGTAGAGTGATTAAATGAGTGCCAGATAGTTATTTTAATTCTACAAATTATTAGTTTTATACGATATAGAATTTTTTTTGCGATAACCACTTTATAAAACATGTTTTTTCTCTTATCATTTTGTTGCTTTTGCAGATTGTGCATTGTTATGTTCTGCTTTTTAATACCGATGTTATTTGATGTTCTTTTTTTAATTGCTATGGCACCTTTGCTATTTTCATAAATTTTGCTTGTTAATAAACAGTCATAAATTTTCCTGTGATCAGTTGGCTCTTGCAATGAGCAAATACTGGTGAACTCCATAAGGGTAACAACCAGAAATTGTTTCCATATTAATGACACAGGAACCATTGTTTTTACTTGCTGACCGAATTAGGTCTACACTACCTTTTAAATAGGTGTCACAGATTGTGTACTTTTTTTTCTGTTTGAAATTGGTAGATTCTAAAGATGTGTTGAAATTATTGTGTTTTAGCAAGTAGCTGGTGTCCTTTTGCCTTTTCTTTTACACTTTTGGTTTAAGTAGGGTGTGAGAAGCCTGCTTGGGAATGTCCTAGCATGGCCAGAAAATTCCCTGCACAGTCTTTTCCCAGAGCGTTGGGGTTATGAAAGGTCTCTGTTGGATTCCTTTCATGTTTAATTTCTTAAATCTGTTGCCATTTATGGAATAAATTCCTCTTCTAAAAGTTACTGTGGCGTTTCTGACTATCTGGGAGGAGACTGAGCAGTGGAACGTGTTACTTTTACACATAAACAAGAACGATCTGTCACACTACTACACTTTAAAGCACAGTTTATATGTAATTCTTATATGTAATTCATGTCACACAGTCTCATACGGAACCTACATCCGCTTTCTTTTATATACTGTATATGATAAGATACTGTCATCCCCCTTCCCTTTTGTGTGAGAGGATGAATGAGCATATGTATTTCTAGTTGCATGCTTGAGGGTAGCAGACAAGGCTGTCTGCTAGAGAACAGTAGGACCAACGTCGGAACAGGTAGCTTCGCTTCCTAAAAGCAAAGAGGTTTCTATCCTTAGTATGGTCCTGTCCGTCCGTTGTCATGTTGGTATAGGAAGCTGCCCCTCTGGCCACTTCCGTTGGTCTTTGTGAGCCTCCCTCAGGAAGCACGCTCGGCAGTAGGGCAGTTGCAGGGTGGCCGTGGCGAGCGTCTGAAGTGGTAAGATCTCCGGCTAAGCGCGTGTCTGTTAAGTCCGTAGGACAATGGATTTCTTAAGTTCGGCCTAACTGAAAATTTAATCACTTTTATTTCGGGTTTAGGTCTAAAATATCCGATGTTATCTTAAATTGCAGCGCAGTGTAATTATCGTGTGAAGTTCAGATTATTTTTCGGTAGTTGCTTTGTTACTACTTTGTGAGTAAAGTGGAACCACGTGTTGATCAGTAACTCTAACTAAGTTCATCAATCTTAAATCCAAATGTGCGTGAGATTATAACGTCTCGTCTTGAGAATATTTTTTTAATATAGCAACTTTTCTTTATGCTTTTCTTTATGTTCAACCCACCTGGGGTGTACTTTGCGAGACCAGTACCACGTGCTTATATAACTGTTTGACCCATCAGGTTAATAGTAAGACGTTAGTAACCAGTTCAAGGTTTTTCTTTTGTCAATTGCTTTTCGATCTAATGTATTTTAATTATCAAAATTATTGTGGAGTTGTACGCTTTGTGTAAACCAAGTTGACCACGTGGAGCATGTGGTGTAATCATCAAAGTAGCCCTCAGCTATTCTTTTTGCGAAGACTTCACAAAGAGTTAATATGAATTTAGTATACCAGTGTGTGGTAATTAAATGACGGACAGGATCGTGGTATGAACGTAATTTCTTTGGGTAAAAACTGAATCTGTTGGTTGTGGTTAATTTCTTCTTGCTTATGTTTCAATGTTCTTCGTGTGTGATTTTATGAATGGAGTGTTGTATGCAGTTTTCCAAATCTTGGCTCCATATTTTATGTGTTCCGTAAGATTACAATCTCACATTCTTTTCAATGGTAAATAAGGCACCAGCTCAGTTATAACTCACGTATAATATGCTGAAATTTCAATGAACAATCTTAAAATAAATTTCCAAATATAAACTGATTTCTTTCTTTTTATTTAAATTCTCCTTTTTATATATATATTTTACCGGTTTTGTATGACTATTAAAAGACTATGTTAGTCTGCTTGGTAAACCTAGACTAAATATCTGATGAAACAGTTGCCCAGTAATCCACGGTTAACGTCCTCAGACAGATCACGGCTTTTAACCCACTTTCATTGTCAATTAGCACCGATATCAGCATACAAAATTAAAGTAACAATATTACAGATTTCAGCATACCAAATTAAAGTTACAATATTACACTTCAGCTAAGAAAATTAAAGTTACAATATTACAAGAGGCCTTCAATGTACTCTTTCCACATATCCACTCTCTTCTCTGCATTTAACAGTGGAATTCCCGTTGCACTTTTAATGTTACCACCCTTGCTTTTAATTTCACCAAAGACTGTTTTGACTTTCCTAGTTGCTGAGTCAGTCCTTCCGACAATCATTTCTTTTTCGATTTCTTTACATTTTTCATGCAGCCATTTTGTCTTAGTTTCCCTGTGTTTCCTATTTATTTCGTTTCTCAGTGACTTGTATTCCTGAGTTTCCTTGAACCTTTTTTGTACTTTCTTCTTTCGTCGATCAACTGACGTATTTCTTGTGTTACCCATGGTTTCTTAGCAGTTACCTTCTTTGTATCTATGTTTTTCTTTCCAGCCTCTGTGATTGCCCTTTTTAGTGTCCATTCCCCTTCGGCCATATTGCCTCCTCAGTTGTTCCTTATGGCTGTATCTAGAGCCTTAGAAAACTTCAAGCGTATCTCGTCATTCCTTAGGACTTCTACATCCCACTTCTTTGCATATTGGTTCTTCTTGACTAATGTCTAAAACATCAGCCTAATCTTCATCACTACTGAATTGTGGTCTGAGTCTATATCTGCTCCTGGGTACGCCTTACAATCCAGTTCTGATTTCGAAGTCTCTGTCTGACCACGATATAATCTAACTGAAATCTTCCCGTATCTCCCGGCCTTTTCCAAGTGTATCTCATCCTCTTGTGACTCTTGAACAGAGAATTTGCTATTGCTGGCTGAAATTTATTACAGAACTCAATTAGTCTTTGTTTTTCTATGTCCCAAGTCCATATTATCCACTAACCCTTTCTTCTACTTCTTCCCCTACAACTGCATTCCAGTTCCTCGCGACTATTAGATCTGCATCTCTCTTTAGGTGTTGTATTTTCCTTTCAGTATCCTCATATACTTTTGAACAATCCTATCACTGAACTGTTCAGTTATACACACTCTGCCCTACCTTCCTATTCATAACGAATCCTACTCCCGTTATACTCTTTTCTGCTGCTGTTGACATTACCCTATACTCATCTGACCAGAGATCCTGGTCTTCTTTCCATTTCACTTCACTGACACCTACTATATCTAGATTGAGCCTTTTTTTCCCTTTACAGACTTGCCAGCTCCCCTACCACGTTCGAGCAACTGACATTCCACACCCCGACTCGTAGGACGTTATCCTTCCGTTAGTTACTCAGTCTTTTTCTCATGGTCACCTCCCACTTGGTAGTCCCCTCCCGGAGATCCGAATGGGGCACTATTCTGGAATCTTTTGCCAATGGAGAGATCATCATGACACTTTTTCAATTATAGGCCACCTTTCCTGTGGATACACGTTATATGTTTTTTTATGCACTAGTTTCCATTGCCTTCTGCATCGTGATCCCATTATTCACTGCTGATTATTCCGCTTTCGCAGAAATTTCCCATCCCAAGGGCACGAAAGTGTCCTGAAACTCTGTCCGCTCCTCTGCCCTCTTTGACAAGGCCGTTGGCAGAATGAGAGTGACTTCTTACGCCGGAAGTCTTCGGCCGCCAATACTGATTATTAATCAAAATGTAAGCGGTGGGGGTGTTTCGAACACGGGACCGAGAACGTTCTAATTAGTGATCAAAGACGCTACAAACCACCACTTCAGGCGTTGGCCCCTATCTAATCCTACTCCTAGTACGACTAATCCAGAGGTGTGATGGAGCGAGAAAGGATAAAGGAAAGGAAACCACAGGGGACCAATGAAAATCAAACATAATTAGTATTCGTTTTTTTATTTCATTTTTATTTATTTATTTTTTGATTTTGATTTTTTTTGTTTTATATATGAGCTCCCTGAGTAGCAGTTCCTGTGTCACCCAGCACGCCCAACCGTGTCCTCTCGTTGAGTGGGTGTAGATTGCGTTATCGGTGCTATTCGGTTGAGGCTGGTTCAGATCAGTTTTCAGCTTCTTATGGATTGGACGTGGCAGCTGCGATGCGTATCATTAAAGGGCTCCATAAGGAATTGAAGAAGTATGGGTTGTGTGTTAGGACACAGTTTCGTTCGTTAAGAGAATTCCAATATTCTAGCGCTCACTTATGGCCAGAATTAAAAGGATAAAGGGTCGTGTGGCCACAGATCCAGTTCACAGAGTGAGTTTTGGTGGCGGGGTAAAAATTCCCCTCTGGGAATAAAAGTACGTGGATGACGACCTGAGAGGATTTTGGCGTGTAAGAAACGCCAAAATACGCCGGGCAAGTGTCCAGACATTGCACGCTTGACCACAGTGGAACCAGTGATCGCCTGTGTCGTTCACTCCACAGCGGGTACAGAGGGGCGAGTCAGTTAGATGGATGGGGTGCAGTCGATGTCAGTTAACTTGTTTACCGTTCACTGTGTTGTTGTTGTTGTTGTGGTCTTCAGTGCAGAGACTGGTTTGATGCAGCTCTCCATGCTACTCTATCCTGTGCAAGATTCTTCATCTCCCAGGACCTACTGCAACCTACATCATTCTGAATCTGTTTAGTGTATTCATCTCTTGGTCTCCCTCTACGATTTTTACCCTCCACGCTGCCCTCCAGTACTAAATTGGTGATCCATTGATGGCTCAGAATATGTCCTACCAACCGATCCCTTCTTCTAGTCAAGTTGTGCCAAAAATTTCTATTCTCCCCAATTATAGTCAATACCTCCTCATTTGTTATGTGATCTACCCATCTAATCTTCAGCATTCTTCTGTAGCACCACGTTTCACTTTCATACATGGCTACACTCCATACAAATACTTTCAGAAAAGACTTCCTGACACTTAAATCTATACTCGACGTTAACAAATTTATCTTCTTCAGAAACGCTTTCCTTGTCATTGCCCGTCTACATTTTATATCCTCTCTACTTCGACCATCATCAGTTATTTTGCTCCGCAAACAGCAAAACTCATTTACTATTTTAAGCGTCTCATTTCCCAATATAATACCCTCAGCATCACCCGATTTAATTCGACTACATTCCATTATCCTCGTTTAGCTGTTGTTGATGTTCATCTTATATCCTCCTTTCAAGACACTGTCCATTCTGTTCAGCTGCTGTTCCAGGTCCTTTGCTGTCTCTGACAGAATTACAATGTCATCGGCAAACCTCAAAGTTTTTATTTCTTCTCCATGGATTTTAATTCCTACTCCGAATTTTTCTTATGTTTCCTTTACTGCTTGCTCAATATGCAGATTGAATAACATCGGGGGTAGGCTACAACCCTGTCTCACTCCCTTCCCAACCACTGCTTCCCTTTCATGCCCCTCGACTCTTATAACTGCCATCTGGTTTCTGTACAAATTGTAAATAGCCTTACGCTCCCTGTATTTTTCCCCTGCCACATTCAGAACTTGAAATAGAGTATTCCAGTCAACATTGTCAAAAGCTTTCTCTAAGTCTACAAATGATAGAAATGTAGGTTTGTCTTTCCTTAATCTATTTTCTAAGATAAGTCGTAGCGTTAGTATTGCCTCAGGTGTTCCAACATTCCTACGGAATCCAAACTGATCTTCCCCGAGGTCGGCTTCTGCCAGTTTTTCAATTCGTCTGTAAAGAATTCGTGTTAGTATTTTGCAGCCGTGCCTTATTAAACTGATAGTTTGGTAATTTTCACATCTGTCAACACCTGCTTTCTTTGGGATTGGAATTATTATATTCTTCTTGAAGTCTGAGGGTATTTCGCCTGTCTCATACATCTTGCTCACTAGATGGTAGAGTTTTGTCAGGGCTGGCTCTCCCAAGGCTATCAGTAGTTCTAATGGAATGTTTTGTACTCCAGAGGCCTAGTTTCGATGTAGGTCTGTCAGTGCTCTGTCAAACTCTTCGCGCAGTATCAAATTTCCCATTTCATCTTCATCTACATCCTCTTCCATTTCCATAGTATTGTCCTCAAGAACATCGCCCTTGTATAGATCCTTCACTGTGATCTGCCGCGCTGATTGGACGTCAGATTCCAGAAAGCGGGCATGGACCACTTTCCATATGTGACGCCACACATACTGGGGACACTTGATTTCGATCGGGTTGGGCAAGCGGCACTTGGTAAAGTGTTTTCGTCTAAAACAAACGTGTAAGTGGTAAACGCCGGTAGACGTAACTAAAGTCCAGAAAAAATCACCGAATACGATGAAAGGGGGATAGGATGGTCGATACCGAAACTGGGGCAGACAAAGAGATTGGCGCAAAGTCTTGGACTAGGAGTCCAGTGAACCTCTGCGGGCAACGTTGCCAGAGCTTGGGTTGGGAGTTGACGTACAGCGCCGTGACTGTGGTCGGCACATGTATTAATCCCACCCCACCCTCGTCCAGTGGGAATGCAAGGGAATCATACTGCACTTTGAATAACATCCCTGAGCTGACAAAGGAGCCCAATGCCATCAACAGACTTCGGGCCAGCAGGGTTTGGACCAGTAATATCTAAGCCACATGTGGAATACGAGAGGCATGATAGATGTTCACATACTGAGCACGTTGGATAATGTCGAGGGCTCGTAGCCGGTGATCTGCAAGACTAGCTCTGATGGTCTGTAGCAAACATCTACCGTTTGTAGGTTCCGAGCGACGGAGATCGGCTGTGAATTCAATGCCAAGACATCAAACCATGGCGACGAAGTTTCTGTCCGGTAGACCCTCACCAATGAGCAAGGCTGAGGATTTGGACGCGTCGAGGGAGTGGCCCGATGCTGCACCATAAGTCGCTACCCGTGTCAGAGCTACTCCAACTTCATCCTCACTGCGCAGATAAAGGATGAGGTCATCTGAATAGGCCATCCAACAGAAACAGTGCCCATTAAACAACATACCTTCCAAACATTGGCGCAATCCCTGGAGTAGGGGTTTCAAAGCGAAAACATACAGAATCCTGAAAAGGGGGCAGCATTGCCGGACAGAACGTGCTATGACCACAGGCGGCGTTAGGCGCCCGTTGAACATGATTCATCTGCAGAAACCGGCACGGTTTTAGGAAACAGCGGTCATGCGAGACACAGTTGGCCGTCTTTGTGCATGGTATACAACAGGCTCTAGATACCGGCTCCCAGGTTGATGGCATATTCCTCGACTTTCGAAAGGCGTTCAACTTAGTTCCGCACTGTCGCTTGCTCCAAAACGTGCGCGCTTACGATCTATCCGATGACATATGCGGTTCGATAGAAAGTTTTCTAACAGATGGAGAGCAGTATGTCGCCCTGAAAGGGGAGACTTCAACAGAAACAAGCTTAACATCAGCTGTGCCCCAGGGCAGTTTAAGAGGTCCGCTGCTTTTTACGATTTACATAAACGATATGGTTGATGGTACTGACAGCGGCATTAGACCGTTTGTCGATGATACTGTAGGCTACAGGGAAGTAGTATCACACGAAAGTTGTGAACAAGTCAATGAGGATTTGTAGAAAATAAATGCTTGGTGTAATGACTGGCAGTTATCTCTCAATGTTAGTAACTGTAACCTATTGCGTGTAACAAAGGGAAAATCCCCATTAATGTACGAGTAGAGAATAAATGCCCAGTCTTTGGAAGCGGTAACATCAGTCAAGTATCTGGGACTACTCGAAATATTTCAAATAGAACGATCAGATTACACAAGTAACGGGTAAGGTGAACTCTAGATTGCGGTTTATTGGTAGAATCCTGAAGCGATGCAGTCCTTCAACAAAGGAAATTGCTTACTATACGTTAGTTCATCCAGTCTTAGAGTCTTGTTCGCCTGTATGGGATCCTTACCAGTTGGTATATATTACACTATGTCCATTAAAATTGCTACACCACGAAGATGTGGTGCTACAGACGAGAAATTTAACCGACAGGAAGAAGATGCTGTGATACGCAAACGATTAGCTTTTCAGAGCATTCACACAAGGTCGGCACCGGTGGCGACACCCACAACGTGCTGACATGTGGAAAGTTTCCAACCAATTTCTCATACACAAACAGCAGTTGACCGGCGTTGCCTGGTGAAACGTTAATGCCTCGTGTAAGGGGGAGAAATGCGTACCACCACGTTTCCGACTTTGATGAAGGTCGGATTGTAGCCTATCACGATAGCGGTTTATCGTATCGCGACACTGCTGCTCGCATTGCTCGAGATCCAATGACTGTTAGCAGAACATGGAATCGGTGAGTTCGGGAGGGTAATACGGAACGCCGTGCTGGATCCCAACGGCCTCGTATCACTAGCAGTCGAGATGACAGGCATCTTATCCACAGGGCCGTAACGGATCGTGCAGCCACGTCTCGATCCCGGAGTCAACAGATAGGGACGTTTGCAAGACAACAATCATCTGCACGAACAGTTCGACGATGTTTGCAGCAGCATGGACCGTCAGCTCAAGAGACCATGGCTGCGGTTACCCTTGACGCTGCATCACAGACAGGAGCGTCTGCGATGGTGTACTCAACGACGAACCTGGGTGCACGAATGGCAAAACGTCATTTTTTCGGATGAATCCAGGTTCTGTTTACAGCATCATGATGGTCTCATCCGTGTTTGGCGACATCGGGGTGAACGCACATTGGAAGCGTGTATTCGTCATCGCCATACTGGCGTATCACCCGGCGTGGTGGTATGGGGTGCCACTGGTTACACGTCTCGGTCACCTCTTGTTCGCATTGACGGCACTTTGAAGAGTGGACGTTACATTTCAGATGTGTTACGACCCGTGGCTCTACCCTTCATTCGATCCCTGCGAAACCCTACAGTTCAGTAGGATAATGCACGACCGCATGTTGCAGATCCTGTACGTGCCTTTCTGGATACAGAAAATGTTTGACTGTTGCCCTGGCCAGCACATTCTCCAGATCTCTCACCAATTGAAAACGTCTGGTCAACGGTGGCCGAGCAACTGGCTCGTCACTATACGCCAGTCACTACTCTTAATGAACTGTGGTATCGTGTTGAAGCTGCATTGGCAGCTGTACTTTTTCCCTAGCGCGATCCGCGAGTGGAACAGAGGGGCGAAATATGACTTTGTCGTTAATTGTGCCTTCCGCCACACACTGCTTCGTGGCTAGAGGAGTAAATTATGTAGCTGTAGATTCTGGAGGTCGCGTTGCTCGAAAAGCACAAAATTACCGTGACAGAACCACCAGAGAACCACCAGTATGTTGAAGAACTGCGCGCAGATAGGAGTGGTCTGCATGGTCGAAGGCCTTGCTGAAGTCCAGCGATGCCAAGGCACCAGGGATACGTTAGTGACGAGCAAGTGTTATCATGTCTCGGTAATGGAAGTCCGGTCGCTGGGGGTGACGTAACGTGCGATGTTCTTGAGTCGCGAGGCTAGCAGCCGTGTAAATATTTTCACATCGTTGTTGAGCAACGTGGCTGATCGATAAACATGGACGCTCGATCGGCCTTGCCGTTTGTGAACAGGTTTAATGATGCTATCAAGAAAGTTGTTATGGACCACTGTTATTGGGGACATCAGTTCTTGTGCGTCCAAGTGGAAGCCAAGAAAGAGTTAAAACCTTTGTAAAATTCAATGGGGATACCATTGGGCCCTGGGGATTTGTTATCAGACCCCGCCTTGATGGCATCGAGTACTTCATCTGCGGTCACGTCTTTTTGGAGCTCATGCGCTACCTCCACAGCGAGAGTGCTCGTAGTGAGTCGTGCGACCTCTGTGATCAGTTCCACGGAATGCGGTATAGCCGCATACAATCCGGTGAAATGATTGTCGAGAGCATGGCCGATGATTTGTTATGTCTCAAATTGGTGGCCTTCCACATCAGTGAGGACGTGGATCAGAACCCTGCGTCGTCGTTGTCTTTCCTGGAGGAGGTGGCACATCGACGGATATTCTTCATTTATACGATTACAGGAGTACAGTGCTTTCCAGGCGATGACGCATGATCATGAAGATCTGTGCCTTGGCTCGGTTTACCACTGTCCGTCTGGCTGGCGAAAAAGGTATCGTGGGATAGCCACGAAGAATGGAATAAGAAAAGTACAAGATATTAGTACGCCATGCCTTTGTTTCCTTACTGTAGCTCATCGGCGGCCGAAGACTTCCGGCATAAGAAGTCAGCCTCATTATGCCAACGGCCTTGTCAAAGAGGGCGGAGGAGCGGATGGAGGTTCAGGGCACTCTCTTGTCCTTGGGGTGGGAAATTTCCCCTAAAGGTGGAAGAATCTGCAATGATCAGCGACATGAGGATGCAGAAGGCAATGGAAACCACTGCATTAAATACACGTAACATGTATCCACAGGACATGTGGCCTGTATTTGAAGAAGTGTCATGATGATCTCTCCATTGGCAAAAGATTCCGGAACAGTCCCCCTTTCGGATCTCCGGGAGGGGACTGCCAAGGGGGAGGTTACCATGAGAAAAAGATTGAATAATCAACGAAAGGATAACGTTCTACGGGTCGGGGCGTGGAATGTCAGAAGCTTGAACGTGGTAGGGAAACTAGAAAATCTGAAAAGGGAAATGCAAAGGCTCAGTCTAGATATAGTAGGGGTCAGTGAAGTGAAGTGGAAGGAAGACAAGGATTTCTGGTCAGATGAGTATCGGGTAATATCAACAGCAGCAGAAAATGGTATAACAGGTGTAGGATTCGTTATGAATAGGAAGGTAGGGCAGAGGGTGTGTTACTGTGAACAGTTCAGTGACCGGGTTGTTCTAATCAGAATCGACAGCAGACCAACACCGACAACGATAGTTCAGGTATACATGCCGACGTCGCAAGCTGAAGATGAACAGATAGAGAAAGTGTATGAGGATATTGAAAGGGTAATGCAGTATGTAAAGGGCGACGAAAATCTAATAGTCATGGACGACTGGAATGCAGTTGTAGGGGAAGGAGTAGAAGAAAAGGTTACAGGAGAATATGGGATTGGGACAAGGAATGAAAGAGGAGAAAGACTAATTGAGTTCTGTAACAAGTTTCAGCTAGTAATAGCGAATACCCTGTTCAAGAATCACAAGAGGAGGAGGTATACTTGGAAAAGGCCGGAAGATACGGGAAGATTTCAATTAGATTACATCATGGTCAGACAGAGATTCCGAAATCAGATAGTGGATTGTAAGGCGTACCCAGGAGCAGATATAGACTCAGATCACAATATAGTAGTGATGAAGAGTAGGCTGAAGTTCAAGACATTAGTCAGGAGGAATCAATACGCAAAGAAGTGGGATACGGAAGTACTAAGGAATGACGAGATACGTTTGAAGTTCTCTAACGCTATAGATACAGCAATAAGGAATAGCGCAGTAGGCAGTACAGTTGAAGAGGAATGGACATCTCTAAAAAGGGCCATCACAGAAGTTGGGAACGAAAACATAGGTACAAAGAAGGTAGCTGCGAAGAAACCATGGGTAACAGAAGAAATACTTCAGTTGATTGATGAAAGGAGGAAGTACAAACATGTTCCGGGAAAATCAGGAATACAGAAATACAAGTCGCTGAGGAATGAAATAAATAGGAAGCTAAGACGAAATGGCTGCAGGAAAAATGTGAAGACATCGAAAAAGATATGATTGTCGGAAGGACAGACTCAGCATACAGGAAAGTCAAAATAACCTTTGGTGACATTAAAAGCAACGGTGGTAATATTAAGAGTGCAACGGGAATTCCACTGTTAAATGCAGAGGAGAGAGTAGATAGGTGGAAAGAATACATTGAAAGCCTCTATGAGGGTGAAGATTTGTCTGATGTGATAGAAGAAGAAACAGTAGTCGATTTAGAAAAGATAGGGGATCCAGTATTAGAATCGGAATTTAAAAGAGCTTTGGAGGACTTACGGTCACATAAGGCAGAAGGGATAGATAACATTCCATCAGAATTTCTAAAATCATTGGGGAAGTGGCAACAAAACGACTATTCACGTTGGTGTGTAGAATATATGAGTCTGGCGATATGCCATCTGACTTTCGGAAAAGCATCATCCACACAATTCCGAAGACGGCAAGAGCTGACAAGTGCGAGAATTATCGCACAATCAGCTTAACAGCTCATACATCGAAGCTGCTTACAAGAATAATATACAGAGGAATGGAAAAGAAAATTGAGAATGCACTAGGTGACGATCAGTTTGGCTTTAGGAAAAGTAAAGGGACGAGAGAGGCAATTCTGACGTTACGGCTAATAATGGAAGCAAGGCTAAAGAAAAATCAAGACACTTTCATAGGATTTGTCGACCTGGAAAAAGCGTTCGACAATATAAAATGGTGCAAGCTGTTCGAGATTCTGGAAAAATGTAGGGGTAAGCTATAGGGAGAGACGGATCATATACAATATGTACAACAACCAAGAGGGAATAATAAGAGTGGAGGATCAAGAACGAAGTGCTCGTATTAAGAAGGGTGTAACACAAGGCTGTAGCCTTTCGCCCCTACTCTTCAATCTGTACATCGAGGAAGCAATGATAGAAATAAAAGAAAGGTTCAGCAGTGGAATGAAAATACAAGGTGGAAGGATATCAATGATACGATTCGCTGATGACATTGCTATCCTGAGTGATAGTGAAGAAGAATGAACAGTCTAATGAGTACACAGTATGGATTGAGAGTAAATCGGAGAAAGACGAAGATAATGAGAAGTAGTAGAAATGAGAACAGCGAGAAACTTAACATCAGAATTGATGGTCACGAAGTCAATGAAGTTAAGGAACTCTGCTACCTAGGCAGTAAAATAACCAATGACGGACGGAGCAAGGAGGACATCAAAAGCAGACTCGCTATGGCAAAAAAGGCATTTTTGGCCAAGAGGAGTGTACTAATATCAAATACCGGCCTTAATTTGAGGAAGAAATTTCTGAGGATGTACGTCTGGAGTACAGCATTGTATGGTAGTGAAACATGGACTGTGGGAAAACCGGAACAGAAGAGAATCGAAGCATTTGAGATGTGGTGCTATAGACGAATGTTGAAAATTAGGTGGACTGATAAGGTAAGGAATGAGGAGGTTCTACGCAGAATCGGAGAGGAAAGGAATATGTGGAAAACACTGATAACGAGAAGGGACAGGATGATAGGACATCTGCTAAGACATGAGGGAATGACTTCCATGGTACTAGAGGGAGCTGTAGAGGGCAAAAACTGTAGAGGAAGACAGAGATTGGAATACGTCAAGCAAATAATTGAGGACGTAGGTTGCAAGTGCTACTCTGAGATGAAGAGGTTAGCACAGGAAAGGAATTCGTGGCGGGCCGCATCAAACCAGTCAGTAGACTGATGACCAAAAAAAAAAAGCTCATCAACGTTTTACGGAGGGTCGGCTTTGCGCAGGAGAGCCAACAAGGTAAGGAGGAGTCATAGGCGTTACGACAACGCCAGCATCGTGCTCATACGTCTTCGACGATGCGGCTACAGTCTGGGGAGGTCAGGTGGGCGACATTGAATTTCCACAGACCACAACTATGCCACACACACTGTCGGGCGAGAGTGACGTCGCAGATGTATGCTTCATAGGCCAGACTTCTGCATGGCGGGTTCCATCAGCAAGCGGGCTGGTGAGGTAGATGCGACGTACTACGGCTTGAGAGTGAGCAATATAAAATGTGTACCCGGGGTTGGGTTCGGTTGAGCTCTGTCCATGTGTCAATTAGCCGCAGGCGACTGATGACCATCTAGAGAGCCGCACAAAGCGAATGCCTTGGGAGTTGGTCGGGGGGCACTTGTATCGAGCTGAAGTTCCCACCTAGCACCAACTTATTCGTTGGGTCTGTGAAGAGCGGTGTGACCTCCTCGGCGAAGAATGTATGTCGGTCACGACGGCGGCTAGAGCCAGACAGTGTGTAGATGTTACTCATACGCACGCCAAAAAGGGCGAAGGACATATCCTGTGCATTCTGGAGGTATGAGACATCGTCTGCAGTGTGCCCGTCACGTAGGAGAATGGCGACACCACTACAGTGTCGGAGGTGTGAGAAACATAGGCGGTGTACCCGGTAGGAACTTGAAAAAAATGGTTCAAATGGCTCTGAGCACTATGGGACTTAACTTGTGAGGTCATCAGTCCCCTAGAACTTGGAACTACTTAAACCTAACTAACATAAGGACATCACACACATCCATGCCCTAGGCAGAATTCGAACGTGCGACCGGAGCGGTCGCGCGGTTCCAGACTGTAGCGCTTAGAGCCGCTCGGCCACTCCGGCCGGCAGGCACTTGAAAGTCAGCGACGAACACCTCCTGTAGGTCAGGAATATCAACATCTGCAGAGTAGATGGTGTCTCGGAACATGGCCAGTTCGTGAGGGGCTCGGATGTTGGCAAGATTCGCTGTGGCGACACGATACTGCTTTGTACAGTACCTTGCAGTCGATGCAGAATGCATGATGGAAGCATCTTGTGGATGTAGACCCACAGTGGTCGAGATTACTGGCAGGGCGCCAGCTCAGGCGCCGCTGAGGGAAGCTTTCGCTCGGGCACGGTGGTGGTCTGATCCACTCCTTCTTCAGCATCTCCGGTCCAGGGTGCTGACGTCGAAGATATGTGGCAGTCGTTTACTGTCGGAGCGGGAAAAGCAGGGCTGCGACAACAGCTGTATGGGATCTGTCGTCCTCAAGTACTGGCAACATTGAGTTCGTCTCCTGGATTGAGAGAGGATTCGTCACAGGAAGGGTGGCAGGAGTCGACGCCCATGTGACTGGATGTAATATGGAAGGTCACTATTAGACATCCGGTCGTCACCTCGTGAGGCCATCTGAAGGGCGGCGTCGTCGGAGGGTGATTGTCGGCGTTTCTTGCCCTTCCTGGGCGACTCTTGTTTCGTAATGTGTTGTTCCGAATAAGAATGTGGTCGCCCATCATCTGACGCTATACCAGTCTGGATAAAGGCAGCAGTCTGCAAGACATCTAGCTCGACGTCCATGGTTCGAGCAGTGTCGTCCGTAATTGTTTTGTTCGTTATTGTTCGTTGCATCTGTTTGGGGAGGGCGTCCCATGAGACCCGGTCAAGTTCATAGTCAATCCGTTCACTTAGTTTTTTTAATTTTTATTTATTTATTTATTTATTTATTTTTTTTTACGAAGGGCACCCAGCCCTCTGATCGAACACGCTGAGCTACCGTGCCGGAGGGGTTTCGAACACGGGACCGACAACGTTTTGATTAGTGATCAAAGACGCTACCCCTAGACCACAGGTGTCTGATTTAATGTGTTTCTCGAAATCTTCGTTCTCTTCCACCCGTATTTGATACCTGCGAAATCTACACAACATTCTTTTCGAATCTGCAGCGTTTAAGCTATGACTAGGACATTGGTGAACCCTTTCATGTGCATTCATAGCTATCTGACCCATACTTGGCAACGCTACAGGTGGAACAGATCAGGTAATAGAACTAGAATCGAACTGAGCAATATGTGCGTATTCCAGAAAGACTTTCGGCCCGGTGCCTGCTCAGAATCGTTGAATCGATAGACAACAAATGATATCGACCAGTAGTGAATGCCTTCTGGTCGCTGCCGATGAGAGGTAGCAGACATCATTATGTTTAAGACCACTATGTTTACAAAACCAGGAGCAACTAGATGAATTAACGACAGCTGAAATGTTGAATGTAATAGAATTTAAAATAATCTTATCTGTTGAACTGTTAGACACGTTAAACACCGTCTAATGATAAATTAAACACTGCCTAAGGATGGTAGCGTCTGGAAATCGATAATTCCTCTGTCAGTGTAGCTACTCCCACCAGCTACTTCGCCGCAGATGCGAATTTTTCAGGCCGCTATGTATAAGAGGAGACCTGGTAGCCCTAATGTCGTCAGGATAGATAAAGTAACAACTAGAATAAGTATGTATGTAAGGCTCTCAGTATTGTATTTACTGTCTGTCATTCAAAAGTTTGGAAGGAGTACCAAGGTTTTGCATGTTGTTGACGACAAGGTGCTCACAGAAGCTATCTTGCCTACATGTTGTTTAAAATGATTTGTAGAAATTGTGGAGAACCTACATCTGAATGGCCAGACAGTAATTTGAAGCTATTCCTCCTGAATGCAAGATCAGTCACACGACTGGAAACCCGCTCAGCGAGCTTCCTGCCTGTTTATAGTTGGCATGGAGCCATGCACGCTGGACCCATCTCTTTTTAGATGACTGCCAGATGTTAAGTGCTAACTGACGTCTTTGAGTGGGCAATGTGGCAGGTACGCTATCGCGCATGGAACAAATGTGCATGGAAGGGACGCTTTCAAATGAGGCAGAATGTATAAGTAGATGGGGTTGTAACTTACTCTTCTATGTAAGCAAACCGTCCACACGCCCTAGCTGCCATTATGTAAACAACCTTCTGAATGGGGCTCTGAGTTTTGTTTTTTTAATATGTAATTAACGGTTGATAACTATCATTTTAATTACCGTAATTTATGGCCCGAGATGGCCACTGAATAGTCCATGTTTACCCTGGTATCTGTCTGATTTTAGCCTAATCTTACTGGTCATAATTTATGAACAAAAAATGTTGGTCTCCCTTCCCCCCCCCCCCCCCACCAGTGTAGTATGTTACCGCCGGTTCTCCACCACCAGCCTCAGTACCACTACTACCACCATCACTACCACTACCAGCCTGTACCTTGGCCAATCAACAGCAGCAGCAAATTCGACTGACAGTCACAATTTTCAATAGAGTAAAATACCTAATGGTATTCTCTGCAATGTATGACGCTATTTAAGGTTTTGGAGCTGTTTATTATACTTCTCACGATTTTCTCCCACTCTTCAAGAATACGAATATAAATATGCCACAGTGCGTAACTTGAAGCATAGATGAATTTTAATAACTAATGACCCAGTGCAACGTAATTTAGCACACTGCATCGAATAGGCTACTTTATCTGTTGAAACAGATTGATTACTCGGATGTTATAATAAAAGAGTGAATAATGGTGGGACATTCCTTCTCTGGGGTAGGTGAGCTGTGCACTTCACTATATCTCCCACACCAACATTGCACCTGGCAGGTGGGGCAGGGTGGCGCAACCTTGGCTGCACCATTCATCTGTGCTGCTACTGATGGATTGCAGACTCGGGCAGTCAGGAGTCGTATCCACGTCCCTCTCTGTGCTCGGATAACCAGATGCCCCCACATGTGCTGGTGTGTCTGGCACCGACTCTCATGACATGCACACTATCCATAGTACGTAAAGATGCACTGTCAGTGTTGAGTTGTCAGTAAAGTATTTGCAGTAAAAAGAGAAATACAGTTAGCAACTGACAGAGCTATGTCGACCAAGAATTTTTTATATACATGAAAGGAAAAAGAGGAACATGTATAAAACGTTTTATCTTATTTGCTCCCTTTAAATGGCTTCAGAGCGCATTTTAGTGTGGATTGGTCCACCGAGGTGATATTCTCCATCTGACTGAAAAATGTTTATCACTATAATCGAACTTGGAAATAAACTTTAGGAAACAACGGGAAGTTAAGTGTGTTCAAATTATAGTACTCTTCCATAAATTTTTTTTTTAATTTCGAAAATCGGTTTTGAACCACTTGAACATTTAATCCGTGTCAAGACACTCCGTCTCAGGGAATCCATAATCTTCTAGCTGCGGCATCGTAATGTATTCTGGCATAATTTGTTCCAGAGTGTTTAGGGTGGCTGGACTTGGTAAATACCCTAAAAACACCAATGTCATGCACTCATAATTCTCCCTTAGCTGCAAGTTAATGGACGACTTCAAAGTGCTGAATCGGCTTCCGTGATTAGAACTCGCATTGTACACTGTCACCTGTGCTTAAATTAACGACTAATACCGTTATCCTCTTCTTAATGCGTTTATTGACTGGTTTTAAAATCTTATTCATTGATTCACACAGTAACTATGTGAGTGATATCGAGCTTCGTGTATGCTTCTTCTTTATACACCTGAAAGCAAACACGATGTACATTATTTTTTGTGTTTCAAAGGTTCATAGACTGCAGTGAATGTTATATATTAATGATGGTTGAAAAAACGCTATTCAGTTGAGTAGGAACTCCCAGAGAGTGAAGATATCGAAACGTATAGCACAGCAGCAGTTCTACTTCCTCGTCCTCAACGCAGGCGACTTGTAAGTCTTAGTGGTAGGTATCTAAGTAAAGCAAGAGGAACGTGGCCATACATGTATGTCTAATTCACTCTTTTTTCTTTCTGGAGGTCAGGTAAAGTCATCACAGCCACTGAACATAAAAATAATGCTGTATAGTTCAAACTACAGTGTAAAAGTCAGTGGAAGTAAATATGCCAGTGTTGGAATGTTCTCGGATCATGAGTACTACTCAATGGTGGCATTCGAAAATTCTTGATGTAGTGATATCAAAGTCGTATTATCCCTCGTTAAGTGGGTTTATCTATGCAAAATTTCGATGCAGATTGCTGCCAAGTTACGTGGAACTGGTCAAGCTCCCTCAGTGATACGAGGTACTCCTATGATCACCTCAGGCGACTTACCAGGGATGATTAAAATATTCAACAACGAGGAGTGCACTCGTCTTCAGAAGTAAACATTTAAATATTACATGGCAACATGCTATAGAAATTTGGAAGCTGGTAAACATGTTGTTGTTGTTGTTGTTGTTATGATCATCAGTCCTGAGACTGGTTTCATGCAGCTCTCCATGCTACTCTATCCTGTGCAAGCTTCTTCATCTCCCAGTACTTACAACAACCTACATCCTTCTGAATCTGCTTAGTGTATTCAACTCTTGGTCTCCCTCTACGAGTTTTACCCTCCACACTGCCCTCTAATGCTGAATTTGTGATCCCTTGATGCCTTAGAACATGTCCTACCAACCGGTCTCTTCTTCTTGTCAAGTTGTGCCACAAACTCCTCTTCTCCCCAATTCTATTCAATACCTCCTCAAAAGTTATGTGTTCTACCCATCTAATCTTCAGCATTCTTCTGTAGTACCACATTTCGAAAGCTTCTATTCTATTCTTGTCCAAACTATTTATCGTCCATGTTTCGCTTCCATACATGGCTACACTCTATATAATTACTGTCAGAAACGACTTCCTGACACTTGAATCTATACTCGATGTTAACAAATTTCTCTTGTTCAGAAATTCTTTCCTTGCCATTGCCAGTCTACATTTTATACCCTCTCTACTTCGACCATCATCAGTGATTTTGCTCCCCAAATAGGAAAACTCCTTTACTACTTTAAGTGTCTCATTTCCTAATCTAATTCCCTCAGCATCACCCGATTTAATTCGACTACATTCCATTATCCTTGTTTTGCTTTTGTTGATGTTCATCTTATATCCTCCTTTCAAGACACTGTCCATTCTGTTCAGCTGCTCCTCCAGGTCCTTCGCTGTCTCTGAGAGAATTACAATGTCATCGGTGGAACTCAAAGTTTTTATTTCTTCTCCATGGATTTTAATTCCCACTCCGAAGTTTTCTTTTTTTTCCTTCACTGCAAGCTCAATATATAGATTGAATAACATCGCGGATAGGCTACAACTCTTTCTAACTCCCTACCTAACCACTGCTTTCCTTTCATGCCCCTCGACTCTTATAACTGCCATCTGGTTTCTGTACAAATTGTAAATAGCCTTTCGCTCCCTGTGTTTTACCCCTGCCACCATCAGAATTTGAAAGAGCGTATTCCAGTCTACATTGTCAAAAGCTTTCTCTAAGACTACAAATGCTAGAAACGTAGGTTTGCCTTTCATTAATCTATCTTCTAAGATAAGTTGTAGGGTCAGTACTGGCTCACGTGTTCCAACATTTCTACGGAATCCAAACTGATCTTCCCCGAGGTCAGCTTCTACCAGTTTTTCCATTCGTTTGTAAAGAATTCGCTTTAGTATTTTGCAGCTGTGACTTATTAAACTGATAGTTCGGTAATTTTCACATCTGTCAACACCTGCTTTCTTTGGGATTGGAATTATTATATTCTTCTTGAAGTCTGAGGGTATTTCGCCTGTCTCATACAACTAGCTTACCAGATGGTAGAGTTTTGTCAGGGCTGGCTCTCTCAAGGCCGTCAGTAGTTCTAATTGAATGTTGTCTACTCCCGGGGTCTAGTTTCGACTCAGGTCTGACCTGGGAAACATACATATACAAATTCTTTGAGAAAATGTGGACTAATTTGACGAAGTTAGTATACCAAACTCCTAATACATTAGACAAAATCATTGCTCAACACAATTTTGCATTCTCTGCATCAATACATGGAAATATATATGAACCAGCCGTACCTGATAAGCGCACTGAACTATTTAAGCATGTGCATCATCCAACTATGTGTTACATTTATAAATAAAACATTTATAAATAAAATAAAAATCTAAGAGACACATGTGTGTGTGTGTGTGTGTGTGTGTGTGTGTGTGTGTGTGTGTACGTGGGTGTGGTCACCCATGTGTGTGACGTTTTCTGGCCATTACACTTGTCCAGCACCATATTTTCTTTTTTTAAAATACCAATGGTTGGTCAGGCACCTGATGGGATGTCTACGCATCATGTAGATTATGTTGCGCAAACTGTGATGCTATTTCTGGTCCTGAACTCTCAAGGTTGGGCTCAAATTGTGAATGAATGCATGTGAACATAGTTATAGATATTACTTCTTCCTCTGCAATTATTAAAAGTTTTTTCATCTCCATGCATTGCTTGTGAGTTATACTTGTTCCTAGACACTACTGGTCTGCCAGCTGCAGTGGCCGAGCGGTTAAGGGCGCTACAGGCTGGAGCCGCACGACCGCTACGGTCGCAGGCTCGAATCCTGCCTCGGGCATGGATGTGTGTGATGTCCTTAGGTTAGTTAGGTTTAAGTAGTTCTAAGTTCTAGGGGACTTATGACCACAGCAGTTGAGTCCCATAGTGCTCAGAGCCATTTGAACCACTACTGGTATGGAGAATGAGCTATACCAGGCCATGAATTCTTTTTCATGCACTGGCATTTTTGGATGAGCACCTTTTATATATGGGTGTAAATGTACTTAGTAGTAGCAGTAGCAGTAGTAGCAGTAATACATTCTTTTTCTACAATAATAATTTACACTTACATGCATTGTTTAAGAGATACTCTTGTTTCTACGTCTTATTAACAACGATGAAGCTATGGGGGGATAGGTTGAGAGTGCAGTAGCGGCGACCAGGCAGAATGACATATCCTAAGCCATGAGCATTTTTGAAGGAGCTGTCCATAGCGGTGCCCTTCCATACTGGCGCTGATAATTTTCCAGTACCACTGATTTGGTTTCTGAGTACCAGCTAACACATTGCGTCTCCTCCTGGTCTCTCGTCATTTTGATGCATTCCAAGTCATATCTGCAGCAGAGACAAAAGGAAAAAAAGCATTAGATCCACTAAATGTGTTACAAAAACCACCTTAAACGAGGGCTATTCGCAAAGTAAGACGATTGAGTACGAAAGGGAAATCACAACGAAAATCTGATGAAGCTTTGCACGAATTCATTGAGCAGTGTCTCTGGTATGCCCATCGATCGCGTCACATCATTCTTTCCAGTTCTGGGCGCATAGTGAGCGTGTAAAGATGCCTACGCGAGGAGTAACGAGGCGAGGTCCTGGGGGGGGGGGGGGGGGGTGCTCCGGGACGTGGTGGAAGGCGTTTGTCGGGTTGACGCAGCGAGTGTGGGACCGGACCTATCGCATGGAGATATACAAGTTGGCTCTGAACGGAAGGCGCCGTACCAAGCAGCGGGAAGCGGGCGTCCTGTAGTTTGTGTGAAGGAGTAACGATTTTTGCACTGGATGTCCTAGTGGTTCCCGAGAGTTTCGGTGGCTGCTTTCGGAGAAGAGAATTGGTAAGAGCTTGTGTCTACGCTCTTTTCCGTACGATGTTGCTGCCTGCCGTTATAAACGGGTGAAAATCAGGCGCTTGTATTGACTATACGGGAACTGATGTAAAATTACATTTGTGATTGAATCTCACTTGTACTGTGACAATTTAGAGGTGAAAACTGTGGTGGTTTCATTAGGTCTGGTTCTTTGCTGTGCAACTAAGGGAGTCAGTTATTTGGGGTAACTGAGGGAGCACCATTATGTTGGTCTAAGTGATACGTTCTCCATGTTTTGTCTATGGCTTTGCTAATCGAAATCGTGGGCGGAGTACACGTGTGAGAATTTGCTACTGTATTGATGGTTATGTTGTAAAGACTGTTCTCTGGTGTGTTAAATCATGCGCTGATTTGTAGCCAATCTAAGCAGAAGTTACCATTGCTACTTGCTTATGTGCTACTGTCCTTATGATTGGCGTTGTTTCTCTTTTGATTGTGGGTGTGCTCACGTTTAAAAAAAAAATTACGGCTACTATTCATAAGGCTTGTCTAGCAAGGAAATTGCTTAAGCTTTTATCATATGCTGGTCTGTTTGCCTATCACATTGGCCTTCTATGCAGTAACTGAAGGAATGTGTATGGTGCTTCAAGATTGTAGGCTGACTAGTATTTGAACTGGTGTTGAGGTTAAGGGCGAGATCAGCATCCCGCAAACCCGCGAGCTGCGCGTGGGTAAATGTTCCGCTATTGGGGAGCCGGCTCTCTGTTTTTGGATTGTGTAAGGATACGTGATGAGTGCATCGCTATAGTTTTCGCGTGCTAAATTGCGAGGTGTCGGTGCCGTCCTAGGGCTAAACTTGTGATGTATGTTATGTTGAAAGGGAATTAACTGTACCATACTTAAGAGAGCTTTCAGTTTGTTTTAGGTCTGTACATGGAATGATGTTGATATTTTGTCGATTGCGGCAGTAACTTCGTTTGTGGGGAGATCCTCTGAGGGAGTTGTATTGTACTGTTGCAGTGCAGTCCATCTGAAACGTGCTGCTTAAAACTTGGGACTGCAGCTCTCTGATGTTATATATTACTGTTTAATCTTAAATGTCTTGGATGTAATATGGTTGTTGAGGATTATGTAATTTTGATCGCTGGTTCCTTAAAGGAAGTATTTCGTTTTAAAATATGTGCTCGGTCAGAGCCTATTTAAATATGATTTTAACTCATCATTCAAATTTTCTCGTGTTGCTTTCTTAAAAGTTTTTCAGTTAAATGATTGCTATTTGCCTGTTTAAATGTTTGAGTGACTTAAAGAAAAAGAATATTATTTTGTAATCTGTGCCGAGTGTTCCTTTTGGGTAATACCTGTTCAATAAATGAGTGCCTAGGCAATGGCGATGCACTGTTCTATCGCTAGCCTACCCCTTCCACTCCACAGCCTATTGAGCTGCTTTGTGTCGAAATTGTGTTCAGAACGCCCCTCTGGCCTGACACCTCACAAGGGAACCTCCCCATCGCACCCCCCTCAGATTTAGTTATAAGTTGGCACAGTGGATAGGCCTTGAAAAACTGGACACAGATCAATCGAGAAAACAGGAAGAAGTTGTGTGGAACTATGAAAAAAAAGCAAAATATGCAAACTGAGTAGTCCATGTGGAACATAAGTAATACAAGGATAATGTTAGGTCAGGAGTGCCGTGGTCCCGTGGTTAGCGTGAACCGCTGCGAAACAAGAGGTCATAGGTTCAAGTCTTCCCTCGCGTGAAAATTTTACTTTCTTTATTTTCGCAAAGTTATGATCTGTCCGTTCGTTCATTGACGTCTCTGTTCACTGTAATAAGTCTAGTGTCTGTGTTTTGCGACCGCACCGCAAAACCGTGCGATTAGTAGACGAAAGGACGTGCCTCTCCAATGGGAACCGAAAACATTTGATCGCAAGGTCATAGGTCAACCGATTCCTCCACAGGAAAACACGTCTGATATATTCTACACGACACTGGTGACGGCATGTGCGTCACATGACAGGAATATGTTGTCGACCCACCTAACTTGTACACTTGGTGAATGGGTAAAAAGATTCTTCTACCTTGCCCGATTTAGGTTTTCTTGTCGATGTGATAATCACTCCCAAAAAAGTGATCGCATCGGACGGACAGATAATAATTGTCTGAAAATAAAAAATTAAAACTTTTCACTCGAGGGAATACTTGAACCAAGGACCTCTCGTTTCGCAGCTGCTCACGCTAACCACGGGACCACGGCTCTCGTGAGCTTATATTACCCTTGATGTTGCCTATGTTCTCATGGAGTACTCAGTTTGTATATTTTGCTAATTTTTTTTCATAGTTCCATACGACTTCTTCCTGTTTTCTCGATTGATCTGTGTTCAGTTTTTCAAGGCCTATCCACTGCGCCAACTTATAACTAAATCTGAGGGGGGTGCGATGGGGAGGTTCCCTTGTCAGTAAACTGCCATTGTAGCAGCAGTAACCGATCTCACAACTGCGCCAGACACTTGTTGTCTTATACAGGCGTTGCCGACCGCAGTGCCGTATTCTGCTTCTTTACATATCTCTGTATTTGAATACAAATGCCTAAACCAGTTTGTTTGGCGTTACAGTGTATGAGGGCTTAGAGGGAGATTTCGCCTGATGTCTTGCAGCCAACATAACAAACTGTCATGCGTATCCTTCTTCATCACAAGTCTCGGGAGCACATAGGACGGGCGACAAAGACGATCCAGCGCCATTTTCGATGGGAAATGTTTGATCGTCCACCATATAGCCTGTACTTGGTTTCCTCTAATTTCCATCCCTTACCTCTCGTGAACCGCTGGCTATGAAGACAACATTTTGATACAGACAACGAGCTGCAGACCAGCATAGAGAATTGGCGGAAAGCACAGAAGGCCGCCGTATATGACGAGGATAACGGTAAACTGGTCCTACGCTCCGATAAATGTCTAGGTCGGAGCGGGTGTCCGGACAGTTGCCACGCCGGACATTTGCCACGCTGGACATTTGCCACGCTGGACATTTGCCACGACTTTATCTGCTCCGAAGGGTTGGGTCCCTTGTCTCTGCCCCCCCCCCCCTCCTCCTCCTCGTCACCCGCCCGCCCAGTTTGCTTTCGAAGGTCCTAACGTGAACATCAGTATGGAAGTTGTTACAACAAACAAGGCCAGGCCTCCTGCTAATTGCAAAGGTTACGCGTATCTTAAACAGAGGGAATCTAAAGAAGGTGTTGTTACGTGGATGTGCTTACGCCGAAAAGCGGATCATCGCAAGGGAAAGCTGCTTTCGAGAAACGGAGAAGTGTTGAACGTATTAGAACATCTCTGTGGACCACCTGACGATGCGGCTCTGAAAGTGAGAAAGCGAGTGGAAAGGGCGAACAGAAGGTCTCGAGAAGAAACTACACAGTTATCGGAGATATACGCGGATGAAATGGGAAATCTACATAATAAAGTTTATGACTTTGTTACAGTGATGCCTAATTCAGAATCTATGAAGAGAACCATGCGTCGTCGATGGAGTCAAGAGCGGGGGAACCAACAAGAGCCTAAGAACTCTTATGAAATTGATCTTCATGAAGATCTATTAAAAATGGGAGATGGCAGTAGTTTTCTTCTGGAAGACGACAGATTAGAGGTGAGAATAATGATTTTTAGTGGAAGCAAAGGAAAAGAAAGTTTAAAAACATGTTCACATTTTTTTATGGATGGAACATTTAAGAGATGCAGCAAGCAGTTTGCACAGATCTACACCATACACATAGACTTAGGAGGCCCGATTAAAGAAACAAACATTCTTCCTACTGTATTTGCACTGCTCCCTAATAAGAAGAAAGACACATATGTTCATCTGTTTCGTCAGATAAAACAGGCAGTCTCTGAGTGGTGTCCTATACAAGTAAAGGTGGACTTTGAGGCAGCTGCGATATTGGCCATTCGTCAAGTTTTTCCCACAACTGAAATAAATGGATTCTATTTCCATTTGAAGAAGAGTTTATGGAGAAGAATTCGAGTTCTCGGTCTAACTGAGGAGTACCGCTAGAACGAGGATTTAAAACTTCACATCAGCATGTGTGCAGCGCTGGCAGTTGTAAAACCGGAGGACATAAGCAATGGATGGTTTGAGAGTCATACAGAAGCTCCTGATAACGGAAAGTTCTCTCAATTTTTTGACTACTTTGTGGATAACTGGCTAGAGAATGAGGATATTGCAATAGAAATGAGGGACTGTTACGGAAAAAGGCACCGAAACAACGAATGCTGTTGAAGGGTGGCACAACAAAATAAATAGTATTACTGGAAACCCTCACCCTAGAATCAAGTATTTGGTGGAGTGCTTGAAAAAGGAAGCAGAGCTCACAAACTGCATGTACATGAAATTGGAAATTAATCTTGAAGGTAAGAAGAGGAAGAAGAACTACTTGAAGCTGGACAACAGGATAGAGAGAATCGTAAAGAATTATGAAGAGACTGGCAACATTAGGCCTTGCTTGAAAGCCATTGCCCATATTCAGAAACTGGACTAAAATAAGTTAAAAATAATGTATTAAAAACTATGAAGACCACTGAGTTCTCGCAGATTACTGAGATAAAATTATTAAAACATTGAAGCAGCATTATAGGAGCTAATATTAAGTTTTAATTGTAAATAGAGTGTACATTAGTTCAGCGTGTTTAGGCTGATTTTACACACGCCAGAATGGTAGACGGTCATTTATCATTTCCACAGTCCAAAGCCTGTGCAAAGTGTGATGCGAATCAGCCTTTAATGTAAAAATTAAAAAGTATTTGAAGCCTCACAAAAGTATCCCTATTGTTGTCACGTTAAGATAACTTTTTTCTACCTTCCAATATGGCCATACTATTAAATAATTATGAGTTCTAAAATAATTTTCTGAAGCTTCAGAATCACAACTATCACCTATAATATCATGGTTTGTTAAACTGATAGTATACGCTTTTGTAAAAGAAAGTGGGAACTGAACCTTTGAATTGCACCTAAAATTGACATCCCAAAACTGATCTGATCCTAAGGTTGACAATTTTGGCACCTCAAATATTTTTTATTTAAGTTTAGCTGCAAACATTTATAGTAGATGTAAATCTACTTAAGTACATTTTGATATAGTCCTTTAAAAATTAAAATTTCTTACTAAATTGTTGATTATCTTTAAACAGGTCAGTAAAAGCAAGGAGCTTACTACTGAAAATTAATTGTTACTAAAGAACATCAGAAACAAATGTATTAGACCTACTTTTGTTATACATTAGAGACTTTATGAAAAGATATTTGATCATTTCCTCTGTCACTGACAGTGTAATTTCAGTTGCTTTGCAACACCAGGGATATCTACTTCTAAATTATGTTTGCAGCTGTTCTCATTTCGAATTCTGGAATATTTACTTCGTCTTCTTTGGTGAAGGAATTTCGGCAAATGCATTTACTAACTCCACTTAAGTGTCACTGTCATCAGTAACATTACCGTCGCTGTCGCGCAGTAAAGGTACTTACTGAGCCTTTCCGCTGGTTTACTTAACATGGGACCAGAATCTCTTTGGATTTTTCGCCCCTCTCTGGAGCGAGTTTCGTTGTGGAAACTATTAAATGCATCTCGCATTGAAATCCGCACCAAATTTCGAGCCTCAGTAAAACTTCACCAATTTTGGAGATTTTGCGTTCGTCTAAATTATACGTGCCTTTTGCGGTGTTCCTGCAACAGCTTTCTGTCGTGTTTTGTGTACCATGGGGGATCAGTTCCGTCTCTTATTAATTTATTTGGTATGAATATCTCGAGTGCTGTTGATACAATTTCTTTGAACTTGAGCCACATATGGTCTTCATTTACATAGTTTGGAAGGACTATCTCTTAGAAAGACGTCACCCGAATTTTTAGCTGCTTTTATAAATAGATACATTTCGCGTTTAGTTTTGGTGAATTTCTTTGTTACGGAAGTGAGCCTCGCTAGGAATCCGTGTTCACTAATCCCTGTATCCGTCGTGATGCTCAGGATTATTTGTGGCTAAGAGGTCAAGTGTGTTTTCGTAACCATTTACAATTTGAATAGCCTCGTCAACTAACTGCTAAAAATAATTTTAAAAAAAGCATTTAGAACAATTACGGAAGTTGTGTTCTATTTACAGTAGGGTATGAAAATGTATTTTTGTCAACATGCGTAAGGTAGATTGAAGTAACTGCCAACTATAATTGTATGAGTAGGGTGATGAGACTCAAGTTTTCTTTGAACTGTTCAGCAACTGTTTCATCTGAGACAGGGGGTCGGTAGAAGGAGCCAGTTATTAATTTATTCCGGTTGTCGAATGTAACCTTTGCCCATACTAAGTCACAGGAACTATCTGCTTCGAAGTCGATTGTGAGCTTACATTATTTTTCCTTGTTGTCCTTGTTTCTGTTGTAGTGCAGATAATTACAATTGCAGCTTTTCCCTCCAGAACCTAAGATGCTTTCTCTGTGACCCTGTAAATACCAGAGCTAAACAATGTAGAACAACAACGTACGTTATAAGCGTAGCATTCTGATGTTCTTATCTCTATTTGGTGAACGTGTTTTCAGTTATGTTTTGAACATTGTCCCGCTACACTTTATTAACTAATGTTTTTAGAGAGTAAATTAATATGGAGTATGTCGTTCTTCTTTTCAAACTTTCACATACCCATTTATTCTTTCCCTATTGTCTTTTGGGTATGCAGTTGTTAAAGTAGGCAGAAATGCAGTGCTCTAAAAGAAATGATTAGCGTACATTCGCATTCTGGTTACATCGTTCCTTTCTTGTTGCTCCCATGCCGATGGACTGTTTCTATCGCAATCAGTAATTGTGAAAGGAAGCTACCGTACAGACAGAAAAATCTATATTTATACTTGGCAGAACTAATTACATACTGACATAATCGTTGGTATTGCTTTCGTTTCCCAAAAGCTATAAATATTTCGGAAAAGAAGCTCTGTATTTGGCCAAGATGTGAAGAAGAAGGTCCCTTACGTACTGGTTGTATCGAGTAAGATGTGGAGACGGCGGTTTGAAAGCGGGCAGAGGTAGTGCTGGGAAGGCGTCCCTTACCTGAGGGAAGGAGGTTGGCAGCCCTGCAGCCAGGCGACTAGTGCGAGTTTATTTAAGATTATAAAACATATAGATTAGTACTGATTACGTGGTAAATAAGTGTATTAGTGTGCCGTTTAAGTGTACCATTAATGGTTTCATTTTTCTTTACGTAATATAGCAGAAAACGCGAAAAGACCGTACAGTCGTATTTTCTGTTTACGTTCTGCTGCAGCAAATCTATAGAATTTCGTTTAGTTGTCCTTGCTCTCTCCAGCAATTTAACTTAGCGTACCTCTTCATTATTTAACTAGCATTTCCGGAAATTAGCGTAAAGTTTAAGTTGTTGTTTCAGAAACTTTGCACTTTTGTTTTTGTTTACACACAGTTGCGTATATGCCAGATTTGTGTAACCATATTTTCGTGTTTATCTGTAATTTAACTGACTTATTCTTAATAAACTATTACGTTTATCATGAGTGAAAAGTGCTTGACTTGCCGTAGAATTGTTAGGTCGGGGCTTTGGTGTGATGTGTGCTGTAGTTTTTTCCATGTGCGTGACTGTAGTGGCGTGGGAATAGGGGAAGCAAATGAGACTCCATCAGTGGTTTTGTAGGATTTGTAGTAGAGATAGGAAGATACTAGAACAGGAGGGGAAAATTGCCGCCCTTCAGGCTGAGTTAGATAAGGCCAGGGGAGATCTTGACAGGTTAAGGAGGGAGAAGGGTAAAGAGAGGTGGGAAGCGGCAACAGGTAACAGGAGGAGCAGGCCTAGAACTTTGTCTGACAGCTTTATGGTGAATGTGGAAAATAGATTTGACCTGTTGCTTCAGTTAGAAGCTGGTGAGCCTCAAGCAGTTGCAGGTGTAGACAGGGCACAACAAACTTTCAGCAGCAAATTGAAAAGTAAGAATGTAGGGAAATCAGTAAAGAGAAAGAAAGTGTTGTTGTTAGGTAGTTCCCATGGAAGAGGTGTTGGCTAACTTTTGCATGATGAACTAGGATCAGAATACCAGGTCACCAATTTTTTTAAACCTAGTGCTGGTCTGGAGCAGGTGACAGAGGATTTAGGATCACTTTGCAAAGATTTCACTAAGGAAGACACTGTGGTTATAGTGGATGGGGCAGGTAACAGTATTGACAGAGATCCTGGGTACAGTATAGAGTGTGACCTGGCGAAGATTGCATCAGCATCGAAGCATACTAGTGTTGAGTTTTTATCTGTTCTTGGGCGCCATGACCGACCTCATTTGAACTCTTCTGTCAAGAGAGTTAATTTGGAGCTGGAACGGCTGCTCATGTCGGGTTCGGGGTCACCCATTGGTGCGGTTCATGTTGATTCTCTCAGCAGGTGGGGTTATACTAGGCATGGCCTTCACCTCAACAGGAAGGGGAAGGGTAAATTGGCTGGGGAAATAGCAGGAAAGTTAAAGGGGGGAGGCACTGTCATGAGTGGTAAAATACCAGTGGTTATAGGATTCAGAAAAGACCCTTTTTTAGGGTAGGGAGGACAGAAAGAAAGCAAATTTTAAGAGAGGTTAGAACTGAGACAAACCTTCAGTTTGAGAAAGAAATCAAAAAACATAATTCCAGCTTGTTACATCAGCATAAACAGCCATTGGTTAAGAATTTTCAACTGTCAGCAGATATTTTAACTCCACCCAATTTTAACTCAGTCAATGTGAAATGTCAGCTATCTTTATTGCATCAAAATATTCGAGGACTGAGAAATAAAATTAATGAATTAACTATCTGCATGGATGAATTAGAGTCTTCAAACCCAGCTGCCTCTCTGAACATCATGTGACCACTGGTATAGAACTTTTAAGTGTTACAGGGTTTAGGTTAGCATCTCACTTTTGTAGATCAGAAATGGAGAAAGGAGGAGTTGCAACATTCATCAGGAACTGTCATAAATTTAAGAACATAGACATTCATAAATTTTGCCTAGAACAGCATATGGAAGCATGTGCAACAGAATTAGATTTTCACAAAAAATCCTTCATAATATTAAGTGTATATCGAGCACCTGCAGGTAACTTTAATCTGTTTGTAAGCCACCTTGAAGCTGTACTGGCCCATCTAACAACCAAAAACAAAGAAATAGTGGTTGCTGGTGATTTCAATGTAGATTTCCTTAAAGACTCTCCTAATAAGAACTTATTTGAGTTAGTAACACTATCATTCAACTTAATTCCCACAGTAAAGTTCCCCACTAGGATAGCCACTTGCTCACAAACAGCCATTGATAATATCTTTATAGAAAAGTCCAATGAACAAAATTATATTGCAAAACCAATAGTCAATGGCCTCTCAGACCATGACATGCAGTTCCTTCTGTTAAATGTTAATACTGAACAGGATATAAAACCTGTTAAATCTGAGATCAAGAGGGTAATCAGTAAGCCAAAAATTGATTATTTTAGAACACTCCTCAGAGACATTCACTGGACTGGTGTTTACAGTGCTCATGGCATGAATGAAAAATATAACATTTTTGCTAATAAAGTGCTTACCTTACTCGAACACTGCTTTCCCCCAAAACTTACCAAGGTTAGAGCAAAGTCTACAAAGAAGCCATGGTTTACTCGAGGAATAGGGGTATCTTGTAAAACAAAAAGAAAACTGTATCTGTCAATCCGAAACATTTCCAATGTTGATGCTATAGCACATACTGCAAAATATTAAAGACTGTAATACGGATGTCAAAGCAAATATATTACAAGGAAAATATAGTCATATCAGATAACAAAATAAAGACAATATGGGATATAGCGAAGGGGGAGACCGGTAGAACCAGATATGAAGAGGAACAAATAGCATTAAGAGTAAATGATACATTGGTGACAGATGTGTATAGTGTTGCAGAACTTTTTAACAAACATTTTATTACTGTTACTGAAAAGATGGGCTTGTCAGGTTCGGTAGATGCTGCTATGGATTACCTTAGACCAGACATTTCAAGTAACTTCCATAATATGAATTTGACCCTCACTGCCCCAACAGAAATAATGTCCATCGTAAGTCTTTAAAATCAAAAACATCTAGTGGGTATGATGAAATATCAACAAAGTTAATTAAAGAATGTGATTCTGAGCTAAGTAACATATTAAGCTATCTGTGTAATCAGTCGTTTATCAGTGGAGTATTTCCTGAATGGCTGAAATATGCTGAAGTTAAGCCACTGTTTAAGAAGGGAGATAAAGAAATAGCATCAAATTTCCATCCAATTTCACTGTTGGCAGCATTCTCAAAAATTTTCGAAAAAGTAATGTACAGTCATCTTTATAACCGTCTTATCTCAAATAACATACTGTCAAAGTCACAGTTTGGATTTCTAAAAGGTTCTGATATTGAGAAGGCTATCTACACTTACAGTGAAAATGTGCTTAATTCATTAGACAAAAAATTGCAGGCAACTGGTATATTTTGTGATCTGTCAAAGGCATTTGACTGTGTAAATCACAATATCCTTTTAAGTAAACTAGAATATTATAGTGTAACAGGAAATGCTGCAAAATGGTTCAAATCTTATATCTCTGGCAGGAAACAAAGGGTGTTATTAGGAAAGAGACATGTATCAAGCTATCAGGCATCATCCAACTGGGAACTAATTACATGTGGGGTCCCACAAGGTTCCATTTTGGGGCCCTTACTTTTTCTTGTGTATATCAATGACCTTTCATCAGTAACATTACCAGATGCCAAGTTGGTTTTGTTTGCCAATGATACAAACATTGCAATAAATACCAAATCAAGTGTAGTCTTAGAAAGATCAGCCAATAAAATATTTGTGGACATTAATCACTGGTTCCTAGCCAATTCTTTGTCACTAAACTTTGAAAAAACACACTACATGCAGTTGAGAACTTGTAAGGGGTGTCCCAAGAGTATATGTCTAACATACAATGACAAGAAGATAGAAGAAGTGGACAGTGTTAAATTCTTGGGATTACAGCTTGATAGTAAATTCAACTGGGAGGAGCACACCACAGAACTGCTGAAGCGTCTTAACAAATCTCTGTTTGCAATGCGAATTTTGTCAGACATAGGGGATATAAAAATGAAAAAGCTGGCATACTGTGCTTACTTTCATTCCATAATGTCATATGGGATTATTTTTTGGGGTAATTCATCAAGCCAAGCTAAAGTTTTCCGGGCACAAAAATGTGCAGTAAGAATTATATGTGGTGTGAACTCAAGAACATCCTGCAGAAGCCTGTTTAGGGAACTAGGGACACTAACTACTGCTTCCCAATATATTTATTCCTTAATGAAATTTGTCATTAAAAATATATCACTTTTTCAAACCAACAGCTCAATTCATGGAATCAATACTAGAAATAAGAATAATCTTCGCAAGGATTTAAAGTCACTTAGCCTTGTACAAAAAGGTGTGCATTATTCAGGAACACACATTTTCAATAACTTGCCAGCAGCCATAAAAAGCTTAACAACCAATGAAATTCGGTTTAAGAGAAGCCTAAAGGATTTATTGGTGGCCAACTCCTTCTACTCCATTGATGAATTTCTTAGTAAAACCAACTGATTTGTATATAAGTACAACATAACTTCTGCACAATTTCAGTGCAGTAATGTGTTCATTGAAAATCTGTGTGTCTGTGTGTGTGTGTGTGTGTGTGTGTGTGTGTGTGTGTGTGTGTAAGTATAATCTAACTTCTGCACCATTTCAGTGCAGTAATATGTTCATTGTCAATAAGTATTACAGTAGTTGTATTACATGTTTATTACCTTACAAATAAATAAAAAACTTTTTTATTTTAAATTCAGTGCATTAGTATTTGTAAAATGACTTAGTGTTTATTAAAAAATGACAATCATTCCACTTGGGACCTGTGGAATGGTACATTAGCTTATTTGTTTTAGTTGTAAATATGTGTCATGTATTGTTGTTTTTCTGACATGTTCCACATCCTGGAGGACCTCCTCACTACGGATCAATTGGAATGAAAGTAAATCTAATCTAATCTAAAAATCTAATCGCTACTCAAGCTACCTGGCGCAGGGGCAAGTGAAGTGTGGCAAATGTCCGGCGTTCGTCGGACCGGCAGCTATGCAGAGAGTAGCTGCAAGGTGTAACTAACTGTTACAAATAAAACATTTACGGTTTTCAGAGTGGCTTCAATTTCTCGACCGATCTGACGTACTTCCCGAATAGCCCTCGTAGTTTGCAAGTAATTATTTTCTGAAATGATAGGACGGACAACCTACAGAGCGAGGAATTGTGCCCGTCAGGAAAAGGAGGGACTGGCGTTTGTGCGAATGCCCAGCCGCGCCGTAGGAAGCTTATAATGAGCTAGCGCCAGCTCGGTGGGCGCGGAGCGGCGTTTAAATTGGAGTGTCTGACGGCCTTTGGCTGCGGCGCTGGCCCGCCCACACAAAGCGACGCGCCGCTGCGCCGCTGTTATCGGCTCGCCGGCTAGATCGCCGCCGGCTTTGTGTGCCCCGGAGCGCCGTCTGTCGCAGCGGAGCGAGTCTCTCGCGGGACTGCAGCGTTCGTTAGGCACGGCTTGCCCCCCGCGGACTTGGTCCCTTCTAGGAACCCCCCAGACACCGCCAGTCCGCAATTCGGACGATACTCTGCGCGTCCCATTGTCGGCATACTGCTTGTTTGCGGAGACTGCTGTTTCTGCGAGCGCCAAAGGGGACGTGCAGGGTAGTCTAAGTACCAATTTCCTGTGCAGGTGGGACCGAGAGGGGTGATGCCAAGGAGATAGAATACCAGAGTGAGGCAACAGCGCCACGACAGTGAAGCAGATTGGAGAACCCTCCGCCATGATTTATGTCGTAAGTGCCTATGCGTCCGTGCGCGAGTTTGTGTATGTGTGTGTGTGTGTGTGTGTGCTCAACGGCGGGATATCAACGCCCAGATTTATGTCATCAAAACAAATCGCGTAGGATACTGACACGTAATGTGTCAAGTAAATACTTTAAGAGAGGAACAGATCTGTTTAAAACGGCCGAACACTTGATGTAATCATCTTTCAGAGTTGAGATATGTCACTGGGGGATCACCTGTAACACCATCAAGTTTCACGATAACTTCTCTAGATAACAGGAATTTGCTATTCCAGTTTATTTTCAGTAATGTTTTTGTCAATTTTCGTATAAAAAAAGTATAAGATTCATGTTTTTCCATGGCTAGTTCTGCATCATTCGATGTCCATCCATTACGTAATAATAATTTTACAAGTTTTTGTGTTGTAATGTTGTGCTACGATAATGAGTGATCCTATAAATTTCACAATAAAGTACGAAACGCCATCTTATTTTAATTTTTTCTTCTTGAGGTTGGTGTATTGCCGTTCATAAAAAATGCCACCTATACAGGGTGTTCCATAATTTCTGTTACGCGCTTCTAGATGTTGTAGAAGGTGGGCAGATCAAGTTTTGCGTAGGAACCCATGTCAGGAAATGTAATATAACGACGCTACGGAGCGTCAAGTTATATGCGCCGACGTCTGTAAATGTATGTACGAGTATGTACAGGGTGATTCTGTGATAATGTTAACAGACTTTCTAGGATGATGGAGGAGGATAAATGTATCAATTTGAGGTAAGAGTTCCTATATAGGAAACAAACAAGTCGGAAGTTATAAGCGAAAAATGGTCTGACACCTCTGAAAGTGGAATATATGTACTGGTACTGTTGTTGCTGGTCCGACCCCGGTAGCTACGTGGTCAGCACGACAGAATGTCAGTCCTGAGATTCGATGCCCGGCTGGGTAGATTTTCTCCGCTCAGGGACTGGGTGTTGTGTTTTCCTAATCATCATCATTTCATCCCCATCGACGCGCAAGTCGCCGAAGTGGCGTCAAATTGAAAGACGCGCAGCCGGCCGGCCGGTGTGACCGAGCGGTTCTAGGCGCTTCAGTCTGGAATCGCGTGACCGCTATGGTCGCACGTTCGAATCCTGCCTCGGGCTTGGATGTGTGTGATGTCCTTAGGTTGGTTAGGTTTAAGTAGTTCTAAGTTCTAGGGGATTGATGACCTCTGATGTTAAGCCCCTGGTGTTCAGAGCCATTTGAACGATTTGAACTTGCACCCGGCGAACGGTCAACCCGACGGGAGGCCCTAGTCACACGACATTTTTACTGTTGTTGCTAAGATTCTAGGACAGGTAACTTTCAGAGGTGGTAGTATGGACCAAAACAACGAAAAAATGTCCTGCAGACTTGGGCTCTAAAATTCCTACCTTGTAACGTTCTTTAAACAATAATTATCTTTTAGATACTTAAGGGAGTATCATTGAGAGCTTCATCAAACCAGTATCTGGACTGAAGACCACAACAACAACAACAACTTAAGGGAGTGCCTATACGCATAACAAATAAACGAAATTCTCCTACTTGATCTGCTTTGGGCTACATTGAATAAATGCCTGACTGAGCATGCAGAACTGGAGCTATCGTTTAGTGTGTCGTTACTGCAAGTGGTGTACTTACGCTGTGTTATTGTTGGCAAAAACTTTATACGAATTGATGGGGGGATGCAACTTTGAATACCAATAAATAAATACGGTCACTGCAAGAAACATTCAGCCCCTTAGGCACTGAATCCTCTGGACCTGTTCAAAACTGATAACTTTGTCCCTGTGCACATAACAAATAAATTAAATTGTTTTACCTCTAAAACAGCAACGGTGGAACGCGATATATTCTGGTCTCTCATGAAAAAATAGAAGTATGCTTGCTACAGGCTCAGCGGTGTGGAATGATGGCTGTAATACTTTGAAAAGAATTTAAGAAAAATCCAACGTCTTTGAAAAACCTATGACCTCAACAGGGAGGCAGTACTGGTTGTGGTTAATTATTAACACTGAGTTTTTAGTAAAATTATATTTCGAGTTAAGTTTGGCTTTTCAAAACATCTGACAATTGAAATTACATTACTCAGAAAAATTACATCCTTTTTGCTAATTGATTCACAAATAATGAGATTTATACAGCAAGTATTATCTAATCTCACTAAAAAAGCATAAATACAAATCATCAAATTACATATACCTGTGTTAACAAATCTTAGGCTTATCAAAATGGAAATATCTAACTATTCTTCTCATCAAACGAGTTTACGTACATTGTGGGGTTACTGAACAATTACAAACTATCAGCCAACTCATCTACACTAACAGGCTGGCAAAACGAGAGTCTTAAATATTTAACATCTTCACCTTGCTTTCGAGAAGACTTTTGTTTACCAGTTCTCGTTCCTACGTTAACCTAACACTGGGTGGCTTCACAGAGCACACCACAAACTGCCTACTCCATCCTCTTTCTCTCACAGACAGCTGCCCACAAATGTGCGCCAAGCGCTCTCTTAATCCAACACTACAATCTCAGATCGGAAGCAGTATCTTTGGCTCTGCGATCGTGTAGAGTCAGCGGCCCGCTTTATAAAGCCTGTCAGAGACATACGTCGTTTATAATATCATAGTTTCATCTTAGTTTACATTAATATTCTCATATTCGGGTACCACATACAAGTGTACCCCAGTAGACTCCAGTCAACCTTAAGACCTATGAGCACTTCTTCAATAGAGAAGACCTGTTTCACGGTAGCGAAGCTGAACGTGCTCATAGTTCCTCGGAATGCATTTTAGAGCCCATATTTATCCGACTTTTTTTCCATTGTTTTGGTCCATACTACCGCCTCCTACCTTACAGTCTTACCAACAACAATACTAGTATATGTATTCCACTGTCAGAGATTTTTTATAACTTTCGATTTGCTCGTCTCTGGTACAAGGACCTCAAATTGATACGTTTATCCTTCTCCACCATCCTAGAAAGTTTATAAAATCACCACAGAATCAACCTGTATGTACATACATTCACAGGCGCCGGCGCCTGTAACTTTGACGCTTGTTAGCGTCGTTGGATGACTTTCGGTAAATGGTTCCTATGTAAAGCTTCATTTAGTAAGACACCTCTACAACCTCTAGAAGTGTGCAACACGAATTATGAAGCACACAGTATATGGTTTGCTTACGAACTTACTTTACGTAAACCTTATGATGGGGCATTTTTTGAAAATTATTCACTTTATTTTGATAACTACACCCCTGGAAATTGAAATAAGACCACCGTGAATTCATTGTCCCAGGAAGGGGAAACTTTATTGACACATTCCTGGGGTCAGATACATCACATGATCACACTGACAGAACCACAGGCACATAGACACAGGCAACAGAGCATGCACAATGTCGGCACTAGTACAGTGTATATCCACCTTTCGCAGCAATGCAGGCTGCTATTCTCCCATGGAGACGATCGTAGAGATGCTGGATGTAGTCCTGTGGAACGGCTTGCCATGCCATTTCCACCTGGCGCCTCAGTTGGACCAGCGTTCGTGCTGGACGTGCAGACCGCGTGAGACGACGCTTCATCCAGTCCCAAACATGCTCTATGGGGGACAGATCCGGAGATCTTGCTGGCCAGGGTAGTTGACTTACACCTTCTAGAGCACGTTGGGTGGCACGGGATACATGCGGACGTGCATTGTCCTGTTGGAACAGCAAGTTCCCTTGCCGGTCTAGGAATGGTAGAACGATGGGTTCGATGACGGTTTGGATGTACCGTGCACTATTCAGTGTCCCCTCGACGATCACCAGTGGTGTACGGCCAGTGTAGGAGATCGCTCCCCACACCATGATGCCGGGTGTTGGCCCTGTGTGCCTCGGTAGTATGCAGTCCTGATTGTGGCGCTCACCTGCACGGCGCCAAACACGCATGCGACCATCATTGGCACCAAGGCAGAAGCGCCTCTCATCGCTGAAGACGACACGTCTCCATTCGTCCCTCCATTCACGCCTGTCGCGACACCACTGGAGGCGGGCTGCACGATGTTGGGGCGTGAGCGGAAGACGGCCTAACGGTGTGCGGGACCGTAGCCCAGCTTCATGGAGACGGTTGCGAATGGTCCTCGCCGATACCCCAGGAGCAACAGTGTCCCTAATTTGCTGGGAAGTGGCGGTGCGGTCCCCTACGGCACTGCGTAGGATCCTACGGTCTTGGCGTGCATCCGTGCGTCGCTGCGGTCCGGTCCCAGGTCGACGGGCACGTGCACCTTCCGCCGACCACTGGCGACAACATCGATGTACTGTGGAGACCTCACGCCCCACGTGTTGAGCAATTCGGCAGTGCGTCCACCCGGCCTCCCGCATGCCCACTATACGCCCTCGCTCAAAGTCCGTCAACTGCACATACGGTTCACGTCCACGCTGTCGCGGCATGCTACCAGTGTTAAAGACTGCGAAGGAGCTCCGTATGCCACGGCAAACTGGCCGACACTGACGGCGGCGGTGCACAAATGCTGCGCAGCTAGCGCCATTCGACGGCCAACACTGCGGTTCCTGGTGTGTCCGCTGTGCCGTGCGTGTGATCATTGCTTGTACAGCCCTCTCGCAGTGTCCGGAGCAAGTATGGTGGGTCTGACACACCGGTGTCAATGTGTTCTTTTTTCCATTTCCAGGAGTGTACGTAAACGTTTAATATTCTACTACATTTACAAGAATTTTCATTCATAAAAATATAGTTTCATTTATATTTGTGTCTGTAATGAAAAGTGGGAAACATTCTGTCAATTAATTTGACCAATAGAGCCTTCGGGATATTTCTAGAAGGAACTATGTTTTATTTATACCAAGAATATCGCGCCAAAGTGATGACTTCAGTTCGTCACTTCGGTGCAGTCACTGGTTGTAAGCTCCTGGACTGCTGAGATACTGCACATTTAGTCTTTATTTGTACATCATGAGAAGGTGCGTATGAAAATGTTTCTGTGTTATGTTAAAATGTATATGAAGTTTCTGTAGAGTGGACCTAAAAATAAAGATCGCTAATACTAAAAATAGTTTATTAAACTTCGTTCTCATCAAATTACTCAGAGCAGTTACATTATGTTCGACGTCAGCATGTAATAACCACTCACAGGTGGCAGGTGGGACCACTAACCGTAGAGGGTATATAAAGCATGTCGTTGTCTTATTGCAGAAATGGATCGATTAATCTGACATACAAAAGGACATGATAATTGGCTTGCGGGCCAAGGGTGAAAGCATTTCCAAAACGGCTAAGTTTATAAACTGTTCGTGTGCCGACGTTCTTAAAGGATGCCGTGCATGGGAAAATGGCGCTATCCTAAACAGGCGTCGAGGCAACTATTATACAGGATGTTACAAAAAGGTACGGCCAAACTTTCAGGAAACATTCCTCACTCACAAATAAAGAAAAGATGTTATGTGGACATGTGTCCGGAAACGCTTAATTTCCATGTTAGAGCTCACTTTAGTTTCGTCAGTATTTACTGTACATCCTCGATTCACCGCCAGTTGGCCCAATTGAAGGAAGGTAATGTTGACTTCGGTGCTTGTGTTGACATGCGACTCATTGCTCTACAGTACTAGCATCAAGCACATCAGTACGTAGCATCAACAGGTTAGTGTTCATCACGAACGTGGTTTTGCAGTCAGTGCAATGTTTACAAATGCGGAGTTGGCAGATGACCATTTGATGTATGGATTAGCAAGGGGCAATAGCCGTGACGGATACGTTTGTATCGAGACAGATTTCCAGAACGAATGTGTCCCGACAGGAAGACGTTCGAAGCAATTGATCGGCGTGTTAGGGAGCACTGGACATTCCAGCCTATGACTCGCGATTGGGGAAGACCTAGAACGACAAGGACACATGCAATGGACGAGGCAATTGTTCGTGCAGTTGACGATAACCCTAATGTCAACGTCAGATAAGTTGTTGCTGTACAAGGCAACGTTGACCACGTCACTGTATGGAGAGTGCTGCGGAAGAACCAGTTATTTCCGTACCATGTACAGCGTGTGCAGGCACTATCAGCAGCTGATTGGCCTCCACGGGTACACTTCTGCGAATGGTTCATCCAAAAATGTGTCAATCCTCATTTCAGTGCAAAAGTACTCTTTACGGATGAGGCTTCATTCCAACGTGATCAAATTGTAAATTTTCACAATCAACATGTGTGGGCTGACGAGAATCCGCACGCAATTGTGCAATCACGTCATCAACACAGATTTTCTGTGAACGTTTGGGCAGGCATTGTTGGTGATGTCTCGATTGGGCCTCATGTTCTTCCGCCTACGCTCAATGGAGCACGTTATCATGATTTCATACGGGATACTCTACGTGTGCTGCTAGAATATGTGCCTTTACAAGTAAGACACAACATGTGGTTCATGCACGATGGAGCTCCTGCACATTTCAGTCGAAGTGTTCGTACGCTTCTCAACAACAGATTCGGTGAGCGATGGATTGGTAGAGGCGGACCAATTCAATGGCCTCCACGCTCTCCTCACCTCAACCCTCTTGACTTTCATTTATGGGGGCATTTGAAAGCTCTTGTCTACACAACTCCGGTATCAAATGTGGAGACTCTTCGTGCTCGTATTGTGGACGGCTGTGATACAATACGCCATTCTCCAGGGCTGCATCAGCGCATCATGGATTCCATGCGGCGGAGGGTGGATGCATGTATCCTCGCTAACGGAGGACATTTTGAACATTCCCTGTAACAAAGTGTTTGAAGTCACGCTGGTACGTTCTGTTGCTGTGTGTTTCCATTCCGTGATTAATGTGATTTGAAGAGAAGCAATAAAATGAGCTCTAACATGGAAAGTAAGCGTTTCCGGACACATGTCCACATAGCATATTTTCTTTCTTTGTGTGTGAGGAATGTTGCCTGAAAGTTTGGCCGTACCTTTTTGTAACACCCTGTATACTCGTACCACGGGACGTAGATGACAGAGGTGGCCGATGGTTGCAGAGACGTATGCGAGTGTATAGGCGGGCAACTATTGAGCGAGGTATGGCCCAGGTTTACCAAGCGACTGTCAACGGTGTCTGCTCGACGACCGTTTGGTGAACGTGTATCTCTAAATTCAAGCTTCTGGTTCGTGCACCCATACTGACTGCTGTTCATCGGCGATGGAAGCTGGAACTGGCACGCCAGTACCGCCACTGAACACCCACTGAATGACGATAGGTGGTCTTTTCAGACTGATCTCGTTTTATGGTCAATGTGACAGATGGCCGTTTCCATGTATGGTTCTGGAAAAATCATCGGCAAGGTCCAGGCGGAGGATGCAGCGTTATGGTCTGGGAAATGTTTTCGTGGTATTCCCTGGGCGATATCGTCATTGTGGAAGGGGCAATGAATCCAAACAAGTATGCACCTATCCTTGAAGACCATGTCCATTCCTACATGCAGTTTGTTTACCTTAGCATGATGACATCTGGCAGCAGGACAACGAATCGTGTCACATGGCTCACAGTTTACACGCGCGATTCGAAAATCGCCAAGGCATTAATAATAACATAATTTCCTTCATTATGTAATGGACCTGGGAGATGTGTTATTTTCTACCGGATTTGTTGATACCAAATCTAATGAGGGAGGTTGTAAATGTTTTCTTATACTTTTGTCAGAATATTTTTTGTGAATTGTAATTTGCCTTATTTTATGCTAATTTGCTTATATATTCGAGAGTTACAGCTATTGATTAATGTTAGTAGATGTGACGAATAATATCAAAGAGACTGCTTACAAGTGGAAGCTTGTGTGTTGTGTGAAATGTCTTTGACGCTGGAGTCGTCTTTGACCGTAGTCAGTCGGCAGTGAACACTCGGTGTGTGACGGTGGAACAATGTACAGGTCCCTGTTATAATAATTTGCAAGTGACCAGTAAAAATGAGTTATTCTACTACCTTTTTATACAAACATCAAGAAGGAAGCACATTCGGAAAAATGGTATTTGAAGCTCCAAAAATGAGGCAAACGCAATGAACCAGGACATTTCCGCTGCCGACGAAACAGCATTATGGAATCATACATTCACTGGACGACTGAAGCCAACACAAAAAAGTCAAACATCATCTTATAAACATCCACGGAAAAGTGAGTACTGTCACGAAATATGCTAAATTCAAGTATATAAAAATAGTGAGCATATTTCAGCTGGGGACTGTAGCCAGGATATTGTGTTCACGTGACCTTCAACAGTGCTACGAAGAAGAAAATTTTTGTGTGTTAATACCAGTTTTTCAGAATGTGTGTTACAGTATTTGTGTTCATCGGGAAGTAAAAGTTTTCGAGAAGAAATGTTTCGGCAAAAAATATAATTTTCGACAGAAGAAGAAATTTCAAGAATTTTGGTCAACAATCACATGGATGGAAAACGTGGATTTGCAACAGTAGAACAGAGTTCCAGATAAGTCACGAAACCCTCGTATTTTGTTAAAACAATATTTTTATCCTGTTTTCTATTGTTGTGTTTTTAAATTTTTTTCTTCACAATGGCTTATGAGATTTTTGAGAGTATTGTGCCTAAAGTAGAAAATAGTAATTTAATAGGCTTAGAAAATTAGGACAGGTCAAATGAAAGAACCGATCAATTTGATTTAAAAAGTTTTCTTGTAAAAACAATTATCCACAGAAAAATGAGTACCGTCACGAAATATGCTAAATTCAAGTATATAAAAATAGTGAGCATATTTCAATTAGAATAATACAGCATATACTGCAAAAGCAGCTTATATCTCTAAATGCATGAGAAATTAACGCAATGTCTAATTGTGTCATTATGTCTCTCATCATGCGTATTCAAATTCCACGACATTTATTTGCCCTGCCAGTTAAACATTACAGTTAAGCACTCTCGCCTGGAGCAGTTTCATCTCCGGTAAGTTGGAGCCAGGTATATAGTCAATTGTGTAGCTACCGCCTTCAGCAAGCTAGTCTTTCGGCTGAAATTTTCGTGGGTTTGCATCCACGGATGCATCATCACGGCCGCTGTAGGGTCCCGTCAAGAAGAGAAGGGGCAAACTGTTAGTTTTACTGACTGCAGCGTGTGTAGAATCCCATTAGGAAGAGTGGAGGAAAGCGGTTCGGTTTTCGACCCGTAGCGGCTAACTCACTCTTTCTACCGCCACCGAGATGACCAAACGTGATCGTCCGAATTTGAGATACTGTGTATCCCATGGACAAAGAATGAGTATCGCTGCAGCATGGCGGCAGCTGACGGCACTGCGCAGAGTGGCACGTGGACCGCTGCTGGATTACTGGTTGTTCTTCATGTTTTATTCTCACAGTTTTTACATATCGATAAAACGGATATCTCACTCGACCAATTCTGGACTACTCTATCGAATGGACACGTAAAATTCAGCTTTAAAAATAATTTTGTTTGTAACAGGAAATGAACCGACACTTTCCACGCAAATATCTACCGAAATACCAGACAAGATGTACCTGGTGAGTCTTAGGAGAGACATCCTTTATACAGCCAGATTACATGAGTAATTCAGTATAGGTGGAATATTTAGTGAGATTTGTGGTAATCAAATAGGTTGCTTAAATAATTAATAGTCAGGTTGCCTCTGAAAACGTGGTTCACACAGTAATAATTAAACCACTTTGATTGAAAAAAAATTTTTGAAGGTTGCACAGTGGGTGGCACACATACAGGGTGAGTCACCTAACGTTACCGCTGGATATATTTCGTAAACCACATCAAATACTGACGAATCGATTCCACAGACCGAACGTGAGGAGAGGGGCTAGCGTAATTGTTTAATACAAACCATACAAAAATGCACGGAAGTATGTTTTTTAACACAAACCTACATTTTTTAAAATGGAACCACGTTAGTTTTGTTAGCACATCTGAACATATAAACAAATACGTAATCAGTGCCGTTTGTTGCATTGTAATATGTTAATTACATCCGGAGATATTGTAACCTAAAGTTGACGCTTGAAACCTCCGACGTTCAATTGCGTGTTGTAACAAACACGTGCCACGGTCGGCGAGCAGTGTCATGCGCATACTGCATCGTCACCGCTTTCACCCGTTTCATGTGTCGCTACATCAGCAATTACATGGTGATGACTTTAATCATCGAGTGCAATTCTGTCAATGGGCATTAACAGAGAATGCGTTGCAGTTCTACCTGTTTGCCGATGAAGCGGGTTTCACAAACCACGGGGCAGTGAATCTACGGAACATGCATTACTGGTCCGAGGACAATCCTCGCTGGCTCAGACAGGTAGAGCGACAGCGACCGTGGACAGTAAATGTATGGTGCGGAATCATTGGCGACCACCTCATTGGTCCTCACTTCATTGCAGGGGCCCAAACAGCTGCAACATACATCGCGTTTCTACAGAATGTTCTGCCAACGTTGCTCGAAAATGTCCCACTGGAAACGCGTCGACGTATGTGGTATGAGCATGATGATGCACCTGCACATTCCGCAATTAACACTAGGCTGACCCTTGACAGGATGTTCGACTGGCGTTTCATAGGACGTGGAGGACGCATAAATTGGCCAGCACGTTCTCCTGATCTTACACCTCTGGACTTCTTTCTGTGGGGTACGTTAAAGGAGAATGTGTACCGTGATGTGCCTACAACCTCAGAGGATATGAAACAACGTATTGTGGCAGCCTGCGGCGACATTACACCAGATGTACTGCGGCGTGTACGACATTCATTACGCCAGAGATTGCAATTGTGTGCAGCAAATGATGGCCACCACATTGAACATCTATTGGCCTGACATGTCGGGACACACTCTATTCCACTCCGTAATTGAAAACGGAAACCACGTGTGTACGTGTACCTCATCCCTCATGGTAATGTACACGTGCGTCAGTGAAAAAGACCAATAAAAAGGTGTTCGCATGTGGACGTAATGTGCTGTTCCAGTCACTTCTGTACCTAAGGTCCATCACCGTTCCGTTTGGATCCCTACGTAATTCGGTGCTCTTCGATACACACGATCGAACAGCGGAGGAGTGGTACTCAAGCGTCAACTTTAGGTTACAATATCTCCGGATGTAATTAACATTTTACAATGCAACAAACAGCACTGATTACGTATTTGTTTATATGTTCAGATGTGCTAACAAAACTAACGGAGTTCCATTTTTAAAAAAAACGTAGGTTTGTGTTAAAAAACATACTTCCGTGCATTTTTTTATGGTTTGTATTAACCAATTACACTAGCCCCTCTCCTCACGTTCGGTCTGTGGAATCGATTCGTCAGTATTTGATGTGGTTTACGAAAATACCCAGCGGTAATGTTAGGTGAATCACCCTGTATACGAATACTCTCGTCCGGACGATTGATTGTGTCACATTCAGAAGAAGAAGACACGGTCTGGAAAATTCAGTTTACGCTCGCTCTTCGTGTTGTTTAATATACCCTTTACTACACGAAAGACATGTATGAGTTAGAGGTACGTGTCATTCACAAGTTTCAGAACGCATTCACGGGGAACGCATCGACAAATATTCAACGAATGGATAACTTTCATTTTTATTTGAAATAAACTTCGTGTTACATGGGTCAAATATGAAACCTTCGATTCGTGGATTAGCTGTATTACGACTGAATATCCACAGCAAGTTGAAGGTCTTAGCTGATTGTTAGTTAATGAAATTAGTAAAGACACTACCTTGCTAATCTTCTTCGTGATTCAGTTAATCATCTGCGCATTATACACTCCTGGAAATGGAAAAAAGAACACATTGACACCGGTGTGTCAGACCCACCATACTTGCTCCGGACACTGCGAGAAGGCTGTACAAGCAATGATCACACGCACGGCACAGCGGACACACCAGGAACCGCGGTGTTGGCCGTCGAATGGCGCTAGCTGCGCAGCATTTGTGCACCGCCGCCGTCAGTGTCAGCCAGTTTGCCATGGCATACGGAGCTCCATCGCAGTCTTTAACACTGGTAGCATGCTGCGACAGCGTGGACGTGAACCGTATGTGCAGTTGACGGACTTTGAGCGAGGGCGTATAGTGGGCATGCGGGAGGCCGGGTGGACGTACCGCCGAATTGCTCAACACGTGGGGCGTGAGGTCTCCACAGTACATCGATGTTGTCGCCAGTGGTCGGCGGAAGGTGCACGTGCCCGTCGACCTGAGACCGGACCGCAGCGACGCACGGATGCACGCCAAGACCGTAGGATCCTACGCAGTGCTGTAGGGGACCGCACCGCCACTTCCCAGCAAATTAGGGACACTGTTGCTCCTGGGGTATCGGCGAGGACCATTCGCAACCGTCTCCATGAAGCTGGGCTACGGTCCCGCACACCGTTAGGCCGTCTTCCGCTCACGCCCCAACATCGTGCAGCCCGCCTCCAGTGGTGTCGCGACAGGCGTGAATGGAGGGACGAATGGAGACGTGTCGTCTTCAGCGATGAGAGTCGCTTCTGCCTTGGTGCCAATGATGGTCGTATGCGTGTTTGGCGCCGTGCAGGTGAGCGCCACAATCAGGACTGCATACGACCGAGGCACACAGGGCCAACACCCGGCATCATGGTGTGGGGAGCGATCTCCTACACTGGCCGTACACCACTGGTGATCGTCGAGGGGACACTGAATAGTGCACGGTACATCCAAACCGTCATCGAACCCATCGTTCTACCATTCCTAGACCGGCAAGGGAACTTGCTGTTCCAACAGGACAATGCACGTCCGCATGTATCCCGTGCCACCCAACGTGCTCTAGAAGGTGTACGTCAACTACCCTGGCCAGCAAGATCTCCGGATCTGTCCCCCATTGAGCATATTTGGGACTGGATGAAGCCTCGTCTCACGCGGTCTGCACGTCCAGCACGAACGCTGGTCCAACTGAGGCGCCAGGTGGAAATGGCATGGCAAGCCGTTCCACAGGACTACATCCAGCATCTCTACGATCGTCTCCATGGGAGAATAGCAGCCTGCATTGCTGCGAAAGGTGGATATACACTGTACTAGTGCCGACATTGTGCATGCTCTGTTGCCTGTGTCTATGTGCCTGTGGTTCTGTCAGTGTGATCATGTGATGTATCTGACCCCAGGAATGTGTCAATAAAGTTTCCCCTTCCTGGGACAATGAATTCACGGTGTTCTTATTTCAATTTCCATGAGTGTATACATCCAAATTTTGATAAAAGTTGCTTTGTTCCAAAAAGAACCAAGACTGTCTTACAAAGTAATTTAGACTATACTTTTTGCTTTGCAACACACGGCTCCCATTGTAATTTGAACTCATAATTTCAAACTAGAAACTATCTCCTGATAGAAAATTACAGGCCTTTCTGTCTGTAAACCATATTTTCTAATGTGGAAGCACACTCCATTTAAAATTTAACAGAAGCAGGAAAAACAATATTGAAGTAATGCCCCATTGAAACTGACAGAAACTGAGACATTTACTAATTTATATACAAAAAGAAGACATAATTCGCCATACTTTCTAAGTCTCGCACTGGTCGTGGTGCATAGAGATTAAAAGACCACGTAAACAATAATAGGTTTACTGGGTTTTTTATAAACATAGAAAAAGTACACTTCTCAGTTCAGACCAATAGTATAGACAGAACCTAAAGTCAAATATTCTTGTGGCGGTTAATTTATGCACAAATGAAAGTTCACTTGGTAGTTCAAGTTCCAACAGGAGAGGCAATAAATGATTAACTGGCAGAAAGACAAAAATACAATAACCATAAGTTCAAAACGGCATTCAGTATGAGTGGTATTAAGTTAGTATCACAATTATATGTGTTTAGTCTCTGTCTCCGCAAAGAGAGACTGTAACGTCACAATAGATGCCGTTCCATGATTAAAATTAGTGCTCTAGTATATGTTCATACTAAATGATACACAAATATCAGCATAAATTCACCTTTTACGTAACTAATTAACTGGAGTAATCTCATCCCCAATTATCGCATACCTGTGGAATAATTATGGGTCGACGTATTTTCTTTCCAGTGTGCAGTAATGTATGAATGTTTTGGATGTGGTAGCAGAGGAATCAGAGAAGTGGTGGGATTCTGAATCTTCTACCAACTTAAATGCTGTCAGTAGAAGGTAAAGAGCAGGAACAGGAGGGTTTGGCCGAAGATGTGTAATAGCTAAAAAGTTTTCCTAACCAAGGTTGGTCATAGGCTTCCCCCACCACCTCGGGCTGCTCTGAGAGGGCTCCGGGAGGTGTTTGGTAGTGGAGAGTGAAGACAGGTAAGCGACCGGACGTTCCCTCAGAACGGCTGTGTCAAACAGTGGACAAAGGTACTCGAATTTTACTTATTTGTTAAAGTCAACAAATTCCTTTTGATAGATGTATTCAGTGATGATTATTTAGGGACTGGTTACGATTTTAGTCCAATTAATCAGATACAGAGTAATCTGAGAATGTGATTTCCGTTATGTGCGACCATGCGGTCCATAAATTCATGTCTAAATCTCCGTTAAATTTAGTAAGGAATCTACAGCTTGCCTTTTATTATTGATGAACATTTTTAAATTATCTTATGTCGATGTCAGAATGTTTTATTCAAAATTTGCTCTGAGTGTGCATTTTGTGAGATCAATCCGTTTCTTTATAAGTGCTTCACACTAGCAATATGCTGCCACAAAGTCCTGCTCGATGCCAGCCATGAAGTACGAGGTACATTCAAGTTCTAAGGCCTCCGATTTTTTTCTAATTAACTACTCACCCGAAATCGATGAAATTGGCGTTACTTCTCGACGTAATCGCCCTGCAGACGTACACATTTTTCGCAACGCTGACGCCATGATTCCATGGCAGCGGCGAAGGCTTCTTCAGGAGTCTGTTTTGACCACTGGAAAATCGCTGAGGCAATAGCAGCATGGCTGGTGAATGTGCGGCCACGGAGAGTGTCTTTCATTGTTGTAAAAAGCCAAAAGTCACTAGGAGCCAGGTCAGGTGAGTAGGGAGCATGAGGAATGACTTCAGAGTTGTTATCACGAATAAATTGCGTAACGTTAG